>NC_139219.1:335090047-335437547 GCF_055691185.1 Crinia signifera | reverse complement strand
TTCTGCCCAGTTTCGAACTGAGGACCTTTCGCGTGTAAGGCGAACGTGATAACCACTACACTACAGAAACATCTTAGAAACAAAGCCAGACACGATAGAATGTAGGAGGCACTTTCTAAAAAAAGAGCCATTGCATGAAAATGCTTAGCTAAAAATCCATTGTTTCTGCCCAGTTTCGAACTGTGGACCTTTCGCGTGTGAGGCGAACGTGATAACCACTACACTACAGAAACTTCTCAGAAACTATACACGACACCAACCAATGTAGGAGTCACTTTCATAAAATAGAGCCATTGAAGAAAAATGATTAGGTTAAAAACACTTGTTTCTGCCCAGTTTTGAACTGGGGACCTTTTGCGTGTAAGGCGAACGTGATAACCACTACACTACAGAAACGTCTTAGAAACTACGCCAGACACCATCCAATGTAGGAGGCACTTTCTAAAAAAAGAGCCATTGCATGAAAATGCTTAGCTAAAAATCCATTGTTTCTGCCCAGTTTCGAACTGGGGACCTTTCTCGTGTTAGGTGAATGTGATAACCACTACACTACAGAAACTTCTCGGAAACTATACCAGACACCAACCAATGTAGGAGGCACTTTCTAAAAACAGAGTCATTGAAGAAAAATGCTTAGGTTAAAAACACTTGTTTCTGCCCAGTTTCTACCGTCTTAGAAACTAGGATGCGGTCATTCGTCAGAATGCATTTAGGTCTATAGTCATTAGGTCGACCCCACTAGGTCGACTGGCAGGAAGGTCGACCTGACTTAAGGTCGACATGGGCCAAGGTCGACATGACTTAAGGTCGAATTTGCATAAAGGTCGACATGAGGAAGGTCGACTGGTCATAAGGTCGACATGGGTTTTTCACTGTTTTTTTAGCCGACATGTGCCGACAGGCGGTATTTCATGCCCTACCATCCACTAGGGCGTGGTTGGAGAATAAAATAGTGTGCCGAGCGCAGCGAGGCACCGTGCCCGAAGCATTGCGAGCGAAGCGAGCGATGCGAGGGTCCGATTCTCATTGCCAACTGTGTCCATGTCGACTGTGTCGACATTCGGACCAAAAAACAGTGAAAAACCCATGTCGACCTTATGACCAGTCGACCTTACTCATGTCGACCTTTATGCAAATTCGACCTTAAGTCATGTCGACCTTGGCCCATGTCGACCTTAAGTCATGTCGACCTTGGCCCATGTCGACCTTAAGTCAGGTCGACCTTCCTGCCAGTCGACCTAGTGGGGTCGACCTAATGACTGTAGACCTAGAATCATTCTGACATATGATCCCAACCCTAGAAACTAAGCCAGACACCATCCAATGTAGGAGGCACTGTCTAAAAAAGGGCCATTGCATTAAAATGCTTAGCTAAAAATCCATTGTTTCTGCCCAGTTTCGAACTGGGGACCTTTCGCGTGTTAGGCAAATGTGATAACCACTACACTACAGAAACTTCTCGGAAACTATACCAGACACCAACCAATGTAGGAGGCACTTTCTAAAAACAGAGTCATTGAAGAAAAATGCTTAGGTTAAAAACACTTGTTTCTGCCCAGTTTTTACCGTCTTAGAAACTAGGATGCGGTCATTCGTCAGAATGCATTTAGGTCTATAGTCATTAGGTCGACCCCACTAGGTCGACTGGCAGGAATGTCGACCTAACTTAAGGTCGACATGGGCCAAGGTCGACATGACTTAAGGTCGAATTTGCATAAAGGTCGACATGAGGAAGGTCGACTGGTCATGAGGTCGACATTGGTTTTTCACTGTTTTTTGAGCCGACATGTGCCGACAGGCGGTATTTCATGCCCTACCATCCACTAGGGCGTGGTGGGAGAATAAAATAGTGTGCCGAGCGCAGCGAGGCACCGTGCCCGAAGCATTGCGAGCGAAGCGAGCGATGCGAGGGTCCGATTCTCATTGCCAACTGTGTCCATGTCGACTGTGTCGACATTCGGACCAAAAAACAGTGAAAAACCCATGTCGACCTTATGACCAGTCGACCTTCCTCATGTCGACCTTTATGCAAATTCGACCTTAAGTCATGTCGACCTTGGCCCATGTCGACCTTATGTCAGGTCGACCTTCCTGCCAGTCGACCTAGTGGGGTCGACCTAATGACTGTAGACCTAGAATCATTCTGACATATGATCCCAACCCTAGAAACTAAGCCAGACACCATCCAATGTAGGAGGCACTGTCTAAAAAAAGGGCCATTGCATTAAAATGATTAGCTAAAAATCCATTGTTTCTGCCCAGTTTCGAACTGGGGACCTTTCGCGTGTTAGGCAAACGTGATAACCACTACACTACAGAAACTTCTCGGAAACTATACCAGACACCATCCAATGTAGGAGGCACTGTCTAAAAAAAGGGTCCTTGCATTAAAATGCTTAGCTAAAAATCCATTGTTTCTGCCCAGTTTCGAACTGGGGACCTTTCGCGTGTTAGGCGAACGTGATAACCACTACACTACAGAAACTTCTCGGAAACTATACCAGACACCAACCAATGTAGGAGGCACTTTCTAAAAACAGAGTCATTGAAGAAAAATGCTTAGGTTAAAAACACTTGTTTCTGCCCAGTTTCTACCATCTTAGAAACTAAGCCAGACACCATCCAATGTAGCAGGCACTGTCTAAAAAAAGGGCCATTGCATTAAAATGCTTAGCTAAAAATCCATTGTTTCTGCCCAGTTTTGAACTGGGGACCTTTCGCGTGTTAGGCGAACGTGATTACCACTACACTACAGAAACTTCTCGGAAACTATACCAGACACCAACCAATGTAGGAGGCACTTTCTAAAAACAGAGTCATTGAAGAATAATGCTTAGGTTAAAAACACTTGTTTCTGCCCAGTTTCTACCGTCTTAGAAACTAAGCCAGACACCATCCAATGTAGGAGGCACTGTCTAAAAAAAGGGCCATTGCATTAAAATGCTTTGCTAAAAATCCATTGTTTCTGCCCAGTTTCGAACTGGGGACCTTTCGCGTGTTAGGCGAACGTGATAACCACTACACTACAGAAACTTCTCGGAAACTATACCAGACACCAACCAATGTAGGAGGCACTTTCTAAAAACAAAGTCATTGAAGAAAAATGCTTAGGTTAAAAACACTTGTTTCTGCCCAGTTTCGAACTGAGGACCTTTCGCGTGTAAGGCGAACGTGATAACCACTACACTACAGAAACATCTTAGAAACAAAGCCAGACACGATACAATGTAGAAGGCATTTTCTAAAAAAAGAGCCATTGCATGAAAATGCTTAGCTAAAAATCCATTGTTTCTGCCCAGTTTCGAACTGTGGACCTTTCACGTGTGAGGCGAACGTGATAACCACTACACTACAGAAACTTCTCAGAAACTATACACGACACCAACCAATGTAGGAGTCACTTTCATAAAATAGAGCAATTGAAGAAAAATGATTAGGTTAAAAACACTTGTTTCTGCCCAGTTTCGAACTGGGGACCTTTTGCGTGTAAGGCGAACGTGATAACCACTACACTACAGAAACGTCTTAGAAACTACGCCAGACACCATCCAATGTAGGAGGCACTTTCTAAAAAAAGAGCCATTGCATGAAAATGCTTAGCTAAAAATCCATTGTTTCTGCCCAGTTTCGAACTGGGGACCTTTCTCGTGTTAGGTGAATGTGATAACCACTACACTTCAGAAACTTCTCGGAAACTATACCAGACATAAACCAATGTAGGAGGCACTTTCTAAAAACAGAGTCATTGAAGAAAAATGCTTAGGTTAAAAACACTTGTTTCTGCCCAGTTTCTACCGTCTTAGAAACTAAGCCAGACACCATCCAATGTAGGAGGCACTGTCTAAAAAAAGGGCCATTGCATTAAAATGCTTAGCTAAAAATCCATTGTTTCTGCCCAGTTTCGAACTGGGGACCTTTCGCGTGTTAGGCGAACGTGATATCCACTACACTACAGAAACGTCTTAGAAACTACGCCAGACACCATCCAATGTAGGAGGCACTTTCTAAAAAAAGAGCCATTGAATGAAAATGCTTAGCTAAAAATCCATTGTTTCTGCCCAGTTTCGAACTGGGGACCTTTCGCGTGTTAGGTGAATGTGATAACCACTACACTACAGAAACTTCTCGGAAACTATACCAGACACCAACCAATGTAGGAGGCACTTTCTAAAAACAGAGTCATTGAAGAAAAATGCTTAGGTTAAAAACACTTGTTTCTGCCCAGTTTCGAACTGGGGACCTTTCGCGTGTAAGGCGAACGTGATAACCAATACACTACAGAAACGTCTTAGAAACTAAGCCAGACACCATCCAATGTAGGAGGCACTTTCTAAAAAAAGAGCCATTGCATGAAAATGCTTAGCTAAAAATCCATTGTTTCTGCCGAGTTTCGAACTGGGGACCTTTCGCGTGTGAGGCGAACGTGATAACCACTACACTACAGAAACTTCTCAGAAACTATACTAGACACCAACCAATGTAAGAGGCACTGTCTAAAAAAAGGGCCATTGCATTAAAATGCTTAGCTAAAAATCCATTGTTTCTGCCCAGTTTCGAACTGGGGACCTTTCGCGTGTTAGGCGAACGTGATAACCACTACACTACAGAAACTTCTCGGAAACTACACCAGACACCATCCAATGTAGGAGGCACTGTCGAAAAAAAGGGTCCTTGCATTAAAATGCTTAGCTAAAAATCCATTGTTTCTGCCCAGTTTCGAACTGGGGACCTTTCGCGTGTTAGGCGAACGTGATAACCACTACACTACAGAAACTTCTCGGAAACTATACCAGACACCAACCAATGTAGGAGGCACTTTCTAAAAACAGAGTCATTGAAGAAAAATGCTTAGGTTAAAAACACTTGTTTCTGCCCAGTTTCTACCGTCTTAGAAACTAAGCCAGACACCATCCAATGTAGGAGGCACTGTCTAAAAAAAGGGCCATTGCATTAAAATGCTTAGCTAAAAATCCATTGTTTCTGCCCAGTTTCGTACTGGGGACCTTTCGCGTGTTAGGCGAACGTGATAACCACTACACTACAGAAACTTCTCGGAAACTATACCAGACACCAACCAATGTAGGAGGCACTTTCTAAAAACAGAGTCATTGAAGAAAAATGCTTAGGTTAAAAACACTTGTTTCTGCCCAGTTTCGAACTGAGGACCTTTCGCGTGTAAGGCGAATGTGATAACCACTACACTACAGAAACGTCTTAGAAACTAAGCCAGACACCATCCAATGTAGGAGGCACTTTCTAAAAACAGAGTCATTGAAGAAAAATGCTTAGGTTAAAAATACTTGTTTCTGCCCAGTTTCTACCGTCTTAGAAACTAAGCCAGACACCATCCAATGTAGGAGGCACTGTCTAAAAAAAGGGCCATTGCATTAAAATGCTTAGCTAAAAATCCATTGTTTCTGCCCAGTTTCGAACTGGGGACCTTCCGCGTGTTAGGCAAACGTGATAACCACTACACTACAGAAACTTCTCGGAAACTATACCAGACACCAACCAATGTAGGAGGCACTTTCTAAAAACAGAGTCATTGAAGAAAAATGCTTAGGTTAAAAACACTTGTTTCTGCACAGTTTCTACTGTCATAGAAACTAAGCCAGACACCATCCAATGTAGGAGGCACTGTCTAAAAAAAGGGCCATTGCATTAAAATGCTTAGCTAAAAATCCATTGTTTCTGCCCAGTTTCGAACTGGGGACCTTTCGCGTGTTAGGCGAACGTGATAACCACTACACTACAGAAACTTCTCGGAAACTACACCAGACACCATCCAATGTAGGAGGCACTGTCGAAAAAAAGGGTCCTTGCATTAAAATGCTTAGCTAAAAATCCATTGTTTCTGCCCAGTTTCGAACTGGGGACCTTTCGCGTGTTAGGCGAACGTGATAACCACTACACTACAGAAACTTCTCGGAAACTATACCAGACACCAACCAATGTAGGAGGCACTTTCTAAAAACAGAGTCATTGAAGAAAAATGCTTAGGTTAAAAACACTTGTTTCTGCCCAGTTTCTACCGTCTTAGAAACTAAGCCAGACACCATCCAATGTAGGAGGCACTGTCTAAAAAAAGGGCCATTGCATTAAAATGCTTAGCTAAAAATCCATTGTTTCTGCCCAGTTTCGTACTGGGGACCTTTCGCGTGTTAGGCGAACGTGATAACCACTACACTACAGAAACTTCTCGGAAACTATACCAGACACCAACCAATGTAGGAGGCACTTTCTAAAAACAGAGTCATTGAAGAAAAATGCTTAGGTTAAAAACACTTGTTTCTGCCCAGTTTCGAACTGAGGACCTTTCGCGTGTAAGGCGAATGTGATAACCACTACACTACAGAAACGTCTTAGAAACTTAACCGGACACCATCCAATGTAGGAGGCACTTTCTAAAAACAGAGTCATTGAAGAAAAATGCTTAGGTTAAAAATACTTGTTTCTGCCCAGTTTCTACCGTCTTAGAAACTAAGCCAGACACCATCCAATGTAGGAGGCACTGTCTAAAAAAGGGCCATTGCATTAAAATGCTTAGCTAAAAATCCATTGTTTCTGCCCAGTTTCGAACTGGGGACCTTTCGCGTGTTAGGCGAACGTGATAACCACTACACTACAGAAACTTCTCGGAAACTATACCAGACACCAACCAATGTAGGAGGCACTTTCTAAAAACAGAGTCATTGAAGAAAAATGCTTAGGTTAAAAACACTTGTTTCTGCCCAGTTTCTACCGTCATAGAAACTAAGCCAGACACCATCCAATGTAGGAGGCACTGTCTAAAAAAAGGGCCATTGCATTAAAATGCTTAGCTAAAAATCCATTGTTTCTGCCCAGTTTCGAACTGGGGACCTTTCGCGTGTTAGGCGAACGTGATAACCACTACACTACAGAAACTTCTCGGAAACTATACCAGACACCAACCAATGTAGGAGGCACTTTCTAAAAACAGAGTCATTGAAGAAAAATGCTTAGGTTAAAAACACTTGTTTCGGCCCAGTTTCTACCGTCTTAGAAACTAAGCCAGACACCATCCAATGTAGCAGGCACTGTCTAAAAAAATGGCCATTGCATTAAAATTCTTAGCTAAAAATCCATTGTTTCTACCCAGTTTCGAACTGGGGACCTTTCGCGTGTTAGGCGACCGTGATAACCACTACACTACAGAAACTTCTCGGAAACTATACCAGACACCAACCAATGTAGGAGGCACTTTCTAAAAACAGAGTCATTGAAGAAAAATGCTTAGGTTAAAAACACTTGTTTCTGCCCAGTTTCTACCGTCTTAGAAACTAAGCCAGACACCATCCAATGTAGGAGGCACTGTCTAAAAAAAGGGCCATTGCATTAAAATGCTTAGCTAAAAATCCATTGTTTCTGCCCAGTTTCAAACTGGGGACCTTTCGCGTGTTAGGCGAACGTGATAACCGCTACACTACAGAAACTACTCGGAAACTATACCAGACACCAACCAATGTAGGAGGCACTTTCTAAAAACAGAGTCATTGAAGAAAAATGCTTAGGTTAAAAACACTTGTTTCTGCCCAGTTTCTACCGTTTTAGAAACTAAGCCAGACACCATCCAATGTAGGAGGCACTTTCTAAAAAAAGAGCCATTGCATTAAAATGCTTAGCTAAAAATCCATTGTTTCTGCCCAGTTTGGAACTGGGGACCTTTCGCGTGTAAGGCGAACGTGATAACCACTACACTACAGAAACATCTTAGAAACAAAGCCAGACACGATACAATGTAGGAGGCACTTTCTAAAAAAAGAGCCATTGCATGAAAATGCTTAGCTAAAAATCCATTGTTTCTGCCCAGTTTCGAACTGGGGACCTTTCACGTGTGAGGCGAACGTGATAACCACTACACTACAGAAACTTCTCAGAAACTATACACGACACCAACCAATGTAGGAGTCACTTTCATAAAATAGAGCCATTGAAGAAAAATGATTAGGATAAAAACACTTGTTTCTGCCCAGTTTCGAACTGGGGACCTTTTGCGTGTAAGGCGAACGTGATAACCACTACACTACAGAAACGTCTTAGAAACTACGCCAGACACCATCCAATGTAGGAGGCACTTTCTAAAAAAAGAGCCATTGAATGAAAATGCTTAGCTAAAAATCCATTGTTTCTGCCCAGTTTCGAACTGGGGACCTTTCGCGTGTTAGGTGAATGTGATAACCACTACACTACAGAATCTTCTCGGAAGCTATACCAGACACCAACCAATGTAGGAGGCACTTTCTAAAAACAGAGTCATTGAAGAAAAATGCTTAGGTTAAAAACACTTGTTTCTGCAAAGTTTCTACCGTCTTAGAAACTAAGCCAGACACCATCCAATGTAGGAGGCACTGTCTAAAAAAGGGCCATTGCATTAAAATGCTTAGCTAAAAATCCATTGTTTCTGCCCAGTTTCGAACTTGGGACCTTTCGCGTGTTAGGCAATGTAGGAGGCACTTTCTAAAAACAGAGTCATTGAAGAAAAATGCTTAGGTTAAAAACACCTTTTCTACCGTTTTAGAAACTAAGTAATCGAAAGACAGGGTAGGGATTGTCAAAGGTGTGGTGCACCAAAAGAGAAAAAATAATTTTTACACATAAAAAATACCTTTTATTGGTTTCTTTTTTAAAACTGCGAAATATACAGACTAACATATAACATGAAACAGTGAGTACAGTGATTTTAAAAACTGCACGTGCGGTGTCAACATGCAATGCCCTCTACTGTGAAGATACACTCTTTTATTGGTTTCACTTTTTACACATATGTCCCTTACGGTATCTGATGACTGTTTTAGTCTTATTACAGATATCCACGGGCGGGTGTATTTGTACACAGAAAAGTTGAGTGATCTATATGGGTGTCACTGGTGTCTCTTATTTAAATAAATTGATATCCCTGGATCCGTGTATGATCATAGGTGTTACTAGATTGAGCCAATCCCCAAATCTCTTGGTATGTATGTTATCCCCAATATGGGCGGCATTTATTGTACACTCAATTTAAAGATCTGGTGTTGGTCTTAGATAGGTATTATAGACCAGTGTTATTAAGGGGGAAAAAAATCCCTGTTGGGTCACCTTTATTATTTTACCACAATTTGAGGATTTTTGCACTATCTCAATTCGCCGATATTAGTGCTATACACCATTCATGTGGATATTTTTATATTTAGGTGTTTGTTAGGTTTTGAGCCAGAACTCAGAATCTCCTGGTGTGTACAGTATTCCCAATTCCTACGGTGTTTGGTGCATACTTAGATTGGATGTCCAATACTGATCTTGGTTGCCCTTTCTAAAAAAAGAGCCATTGCATGAAAATGCTTAGCTAAAAATCCATTGTTTCTGCCCAGTTTCGAACTGGGGACCTTTCGCGTGTGAGGCGAACGTGATAACCACTACACTACAGAAACTTCTCAGAAACTATACTAGACACCAACCAATGTAAGAGGCACTGTCTAAAAAAAGGGCCATTGCATTAAAATGCTTAGCTAAAAATCCATTGTTTCTGCCCAGTTTCGAACTTGGGACCTTTCGCGTGTTAGGCAATGTAGGAGGCACTTTCTAAAAACAGAGTCATTGAAGAAAAATGCTTAGGTTAAAAACACCTTTTCTACCGTTTTAGAAACTAAGTAATCGAAAGACAGGGTAGGGATTGTCAAAGGTGTGGTGCACCAAAAGAGAAAAAATAATTTTTACACATAAAAAATACCTTTTATTGGTTTCTTTTTTAAAACTGCGAAATATACAGACTAACATATAACATGAAACAGTGAGTACAGTGATTTTAAAAACTGCACGTGCGGTGTCAACATGCAATGCCCTCTACTGTGAAGATACACTCTTTTATTGGTTTCACTTTTTACACATATGTCCCTTACGGTATCTGATGACTGTCTTAGTCTTATTACAGATATCCACGGGCGGGTGTATTTGTACACAGAAAAGTTGAGTGATCTATATGGGTGTCACTGGTGTCTCTTATTTAAATAAATTGATATCCCTGGATCCGTGTATGATCATAGGTGTTACTAGATTGAGCCAATCCCCAAATCTCTTGGTATGTATGTTATCCCCAATATGGGCGGCATTTATTGTACACTCAATTTAAAGATCTGGTGTTGGTCTTAGATAGGTATTATAGACCAGTGTTATTAAGGGGGAAAAAAATCCCTGTTGGGTCACCTTTATTATTTTACCACAATTTGAGGATTTTTGCACTATCTCAATTCGCCGATATTAGTGCTATACACCATTCATGTGGATATTTTTATATTTAGGTGTTTGTTAGGTTTTGAGCCAGAACTCAGAATCTCCTGGTGTGTACAGTATTCCCAATTCCTACGGTGTTTGGTGCATACTTAGATTGGATGTCCAATACTGATCTTGGTTGCCCTTTCTAAAAAAAGAGCCATTGCATGAAAATGCTTAGCTAAAAATCCATTGTTTCTGCCCAGTTTCGAACTGGGGACCTTTCGCGTGTGAGGCGAACGTGATAACCACTACACTACAGAAACTTCTCAGAAACTATACTAGACACCAACCAATGTAAGAGGCACTGTCTAAAAAAAGGGCCATTGCATTAAAATGCTTAGCTAAAAATCCATTGTTTCTGCCCAGTTTCGAACTGGGGACCTTTCGCGTGTTAGGCGAAGGTGATAACCACTACACTACAGAAACTTCTCGGAAACTATACCAGACACCAACCAATGTAGGAGGCACTTTCTAAAAACAGAGTCATTGAAGAAAAATGCTTAGGTTAAAAACACCTTTTCTACCGTTTTAGAAACTAAGTAATCGAAAGACACGGTAGGGATTGTCAAAGGTGTGGTGCACCAAAAGAGAAAAAATAATTTTTACACATAAAAAATACCTTTTATTGGTTTCTTTTTTAAAACTGCGAAATATACAGACTAACATATAACATGAAACAGTGAGTACAGTGATTTTAAAAACTGCACGTGCGGTGTCAACATGCAATGCCCTCTACTGTGAAGATACACTCTTTTATTGGTTTCACTTTTTACACATATGTCCCTTACGGTATCTGATGACTGTCTTAGTCTTATTACAGATATCCACGGGCGGGTGTATTTGTACACAGAAAAGTTGAGTGATCTATATGGGTGTCACTGGTGTCTCTTATTTAAATAAATTGATATCCCTGGATCCGTGTATGATCATAGGTGTTACTAGATTGAGCCAATCCCCAAATCTCTTGGTATGTATGTTATCCCCAATATGGGCGGCATTTATTGTACACTCAATTTAAAGATCTGGTGTTGGTCTTAGATAGGTATTATAGACCAGTGTTATTAAGGGGGAAAAAAATCCCTGTTGGGTCACCTTTATTATTTTACCACAATTTGAGGATTTTTGCACTATCTCAATTCGCCGATATTAGTGCTATACACCATTCATGTGGATATTTTTATATTTAGGTGTTTGTTAGGTTTTGAGCCAGAACTCAGAATCTCCTGGTGTGTACAGTATTCCCAATTCCTACGGTGTTTGGTGCATACTTAGATTGGATGTCCAATACTGATCTTGGTTGCCCTTTCTAAAAAAAGAGCCATTGCATGAAAATGCTTAGCTAAAAATCCATTGTTTCTGCCCAGTTTCGAACTGGGGACCTTTCGCGTGTGAGGCGAACGTGATAACCACTACACTACAGAAACTTCTCAGAAACTATACTAGACACCAACCAATGTAAGAGGCACTGTCTAAAAAAAGGGCCATTGCATTAAAATGCTTAGCTAAAAATCCATTGTTTCTGCCCAGTTTCGAACTGGGGACCTTTCGCGTGTTAGGCGAAGGTGATAACCACTACACTACAGAAACTTCTCGGAAACTATACCAGACACCAACCAATGTAGGAGGCACTTTCTAAAAACAGAGTCATTGAAGAAAAATGCTTAGGTTAAAAACACTTGTTTCTGCCCAGTTTCTACCGTCTTAGAAACTAAGCCAGACACCATCCAATGTAGGAGGCACTGTCTAAAAAAAGGGCCATTGCATTAAAATGCTTAGCTAAAAATCCATTGTTTCTGCCCAGTTTCGTACTGGGGACCTTTCGCGTGTTAGGCGAACGTGATAACCACTACACTACAGAAACTTCTCGGAAACTATACCAGACACCAACCAATGTAGGAGGCACTTTCTAAAAACAGAGTCATTGAAGAAAAATGCTTAGGTTAAAAACACTTGTTTCTGCCCAGTTTCGAACTGAGGACCTTTCGCGTGTAAGGCGAACGTGATAACCACTACACTACAGAAACGTCTTAGAAACTAAGCCAGACACCATCCAATGTAGGAGGCACTTTCTAAAAACAGAGTCATTGAAGAAAAATGCTTAGGTTAAAAATACTTGTTTCTGCCCAGTTTCTACCGTCTTAGAAACTAAGCCAGACACCATCCAATGTAGGAGGCACTGTCTAAAAAAAGGGCCATTGCATTAAAATGCTTAGCTAAAAATCCATTGTTTCTGCCCAGTTTCGAACTGGGGACCTTTCGCGTGTTAGGCAAACGTGATAACCACTACACTACAGAAACTTCTCGGAAACTATACCAGACACCAACCAATGTAGGAGGCACTTTCTAAAAACAGAGTCATTGAAGAAAAATGCTTAGGTTAAAAACAATTGTTTCTGCCCAGTTTCTACCATTTTAGAAACTAAGCCAGACACCATCCAATGTAGGAGGCACTTTCTAAAAAAAGGGTCCTTGCATTAAAATGCTTAGCTAAAAATCCATTGTTTCTGCCCAGTTTCGAACTGGGGACATTTCGCGTGTTAGGCGAACGTGATAACCACTACACTACAGAAACTTCTCGGAAACTATACCAGACACCAACCAATGTAGGAGGCACTTTCTGAAAAAAGAGCCATTGCATGAAAATGCTTAGCTAAAAATCCATTGTTTCTGCCCAGTTTCGAACTGAGGACCTTTCGCGTGTAAGGCGAACGTGATAACCACTACACTACAGAAACGTCTTAGAAACTAAGCCAGACACCATCCAATGTAGGAGGCACTTTCTAAAAAAAGAGCCATTGCATGAAAATGCTTAGCTAAAAATCCATTGTTTTTGCCCAGTTTCGAACAGGGGACCTTTCGCGTGTGAGGCAAACGTGATAACCACTACACTACAGAAACTTCTCAGAAACTATACTAGACACTACCAATGTAGGAGGCACTGTTTAAAAAAAGGGCCATTGCATTAAAATCCATTGTTTCTGGCCAGTTTCGAACTGGGGACCTTTCGCGTGTTAGGCGAACGTGATAACCACTACACTACAGAAACTTCTCAGAAACTATTCCAGACACCAACCACTGTAGGAGGCACTTTCTAAAAACAGAGTCATTGAAGAAAAATGCTTAGGTTAAAAACACTTGTTTCTGCCCAGTTTCGAACTGAGGACCTTTCGCGTGTAAGGCGAACGTGATAACCACTACACTACAGAAACGTCTTAGAAACTAAGCCAGACACCATCCAATGTAGGAGGCACTTTCTAAAAAAAGAGCCATTGCATGAAAATGCTTAGCTAAAAATCCATTGTTTATGCCCAGTTTCGAACTGGGGACCTTTCGCGTGTGAGGCGAACGTGATAACCACTACACTACAGAAACTTCTCAGAATCTATACTAGACACCAACCAATGTAGGAGGCATTGTCTAAAAAAAAGGGCCATTGCATTAAAATGCTTAGCTAAAAATCCATTGTTTCTGCCCAGTTTCGAACTGGGGACCTTTCGCGTGTTTGGCGAACGTGATAACCACTACACTACAGAAACTTCTCGGAAACTATACCAGACACCAACCAATGTAGGAGGCACTTTCTAAAAACAGAGTCATTGAAGAAAAATGCTTAGGTTAAAAACACTTGTTTCTGTCCAGTTTCTACCGTTTTCGAAACTAAGCCAGACACCATCCAATGTAGGAGGCACTTTCTAAAAAAAGGGCCATTGCATGAAAATGCTTAGCTAAAAATCCATTGTTTCTGCCCAGTTTCGAACTGGGGACCTTTCACGTGTAAGGCGAACGTGATAACCACTACACTACAGAAACTTCTCAGAAACTATTCAAGACACCAACCAATGTAGGAGTCACTTTCATAAAATAGAACCATTGAAGAAAAATGCTTAGGTTAAAAGCACTTGTTTCGGCCCAGTTTCGAACTGGGGACCTTTCGCGTGTAAGGCGAACGTGATAACCACTACACTACAGAAACGTCTTAGAAGCTACGCCAGACACCATCCAATGTAGGAGGCACTGTCTAAAAAAAGGGCCATTGCATTAAAATGCTTAGCTAAAAATCCATTGTTTCTGCCCAGTTTCGAACTGGGGACCTTTCGCATGTGAGGCGAACGTGATAACCACTACACTACAGAAACTTTCCAGAAACTATACTAGACACAAACCAATGTAGGAGTCACTTTCATAAAATAGAGCCATTGAAGAAAAATGCTTAGGTTAAAAACACTTGTTTCTGCCCAGTTTCGAACTGGGGACCTTTCGCGTGTAAGGCGAACGTGATAACCACTACACTACAGAAACATCTTAGAAATAAAGCAAGACACCATACAATGTAGGAGGCACTTTCTAAAAAAAGAGCCATTGCATGAAAATGCTTAGCTAAAAATCCATTGTTTCTGCCCAGTTTCGAACTGGGGACCTTTCGCGTGTGAGGCGAACGTGATAACCACTACACTACAGAAACTTCTCAGAAACTATACAAGACACCAACCAATGTAGGAGTCACTTTCATTAAATAGAGCCATTGAAGAAAAATGCTTCGGTTAAAAACACTTGTTTCTGCCCAGTTTCGAACTGGGGACCTTTCGCGTGTAAGGCGAACGTGATAACCACTACACTACAGAAACGTCTTAGAAACTACACCAGACACCATCCAATGTAGGAGGCACTTTCTAAAAAAAGAGCCATTGCATGAAAATGCTTAGCTAAAAATCCATTGTTTCTGCCCAGTTTCGAACTGGGGACCTTTCGCGTGTTAGGCGAACGTGATAACCACTACACTACAGAAACTTTCCAGAAACTATACTAGACACCAACCAATGTAGGAGTCACTTTCATAAAATAGAGCCATTGAAGAAAAATGCTTAGGTTAAAAACACTTGTTTCTGCCCAGTTTCTACCGTTTTCGAAACTAAGCCAGACAACATCCAATGTATTAGGCACTTTCTAAAAAAAGAGCCATTGCATGAAAATGCTTAGCTAAAAATCCATTGTTTCTGCCCAGTTTCGAACTGCGGACCTTTCGCGTGTGAGGCGAACGTGATAACCACTACACTACAGAAACTTCCCAAAAACTGTGCTAGACACCAACCAATGTAGGAGTCACTTTCATAAAATAGAACCATTGAAGAAAAATGCTTAGGTTAAAAAAACTTATTTTCGCCCAGTTTGAACTGGGGACCATTCGCGTGTAAGGTGAACGTGATAACCACTACACTACAGAAACATCTCAGAAACAAAGCCAGACACCATACAATGTAGGAGGCACTTTCTAAAAAAATAGCCATTGCATGAAAATGCTTAGCTAAAAATCCATTGTTTCTGCCCAGTTTCGAACTGGGGACCTTTCGCGTGTAAGGCGAACGTGATAACCACTACACTACAGAAACTTCTCGGAAACTATACCAGACACCATCCAATGTAGGAGGCACTGTCTAAAAAAAGAGCAATTGCATGAAAATGCTTAGCTAAAAATCCATTGTTTCTGCCCAGTTTCGAACTGGGGACCTTACGCGTGTTAGGCGAACGTGATAACCACTACACTACAAAAACTACCCAGAAACTATACTAGACACCAACCAATTTAGGAGTCACTTTCATAAAATAGAGCCATTGAAGAAAAATGCTTAGGTTAAAAAAACTTGTTTCTGCCCAGTTTCGAACTGGGGACCTTTCGCGTGTAAGGCGAACGTGATAACCACTACACTACAGAAACATCTTAGAAACAAAGCCAGACATGATACAATGTAGGAGGCACTTTCTAATAAAAGAGCCATTGCATGAAAATGCTTAGCTAAAAATCCATTGTTTCTGACCAGTTTCGAACTGGGGACATTTCGCGTGTGAGGCGAACATGATAACCACTACACTACAGAAACTTCTCAGAAACTATACACGACACCAACCAATGTAGGAGTCACTTTCATAAATTAGAGCCATTGAAGAAAAATGCTTAGGTTAAAAACACTTGTTTTTGCCCAGTTTCGAACTGGGGACCTTTCGCGTGTAAGGCGAAAGTGATAACCACTACACTACAGAAACATCTTAGAAACTAAGCCAGACACCATCCAATGTAGGAGGCACTTTCTAAAAAAAGAGCCATTGCATGAAAATGCTTAGCTAAAAATCCATTGTTTCTGCCCAGTTTCGAACTGGGGACCTTTCGCGTGTAAGGCGAACGTGATAACCACTACACTACAGAAACATCTGAGAAACAAAGCCAGACACCATACAATGTAGGAGGCACTTTCTAAAAAAAGAGCCATTGCATGAAAATGCTTAGCTAAAAATCCATTGTTTCTGCCCAGTTTCGAACTGGGGACCTTTCGCGTGTGAGGCGAACGTGATAACCACTACACTACAGAAACTTCTCAGAAACTATACAAGACACCAACCAATGTAGGAGTCACTTTCATAAAATAGAGCCATTGAAGAAAAATGCTTAGGTTAAAAACACTTGTTTCTGCCCAGTTTCGAACTGGGGACCTTTTGCGTGTAAGGCGAACGTGATAACCACTACACTACAGAAACGTCTTAGAAACTAAGCCAGACACCATCCAATGTAGGAGGCACTTTCTAAAAAAAGAGCCATTGCATGAAAATGCTTAGCTAAAAATCCATTGTTTCTGCCCAGTTTCGAACTGGTGACCTTTCGCGTGTTAGGTGAATGTGATAACCACTACACTGCAGAAACTTCTCGGAAACTATACCAGACACCAACCAATGTAGGAGGCACTTTCTAAAAACAGAGTCATTGAAGAAAAATGCTTAGGTTAAAAACACTTGTTTCTGCCCAGTTTCGAACTGGGGACCTTTCGCGTGCAAGGCGAAAGTGATAACCACTACACTACAGAAACGTCTTAGAAACTAAGCCAGACACCATCCAATGTAGGAGGCACTTTCTAAAAAAAGAGCCATTGCATGAAAATGCTTAGCTAAAAATCCATTGTTTCTGCCAAGTTTCGAACTGGGGACCTTTCGTGTGTGAGGAGAACGTGATAACCAGTACACTACAGAATCTTCTCGGAATCTATACTAGACACCAACCAATGTAAGAGGCACTGTCTAAAAAAAGGGCCATTGCATTAAAATGCTTAGCTAAAAATCCATTGTTTCTGCCCAGTTTCGAACTGGGGACCTTTCGCGTGTTAGGCGAACGTGATAACCACTACACTACAGAAACTTCTCGAAAACTATACCAGACACCATCCAATGTAGGAGGCACTGTCTAAAAAAAGAGCAATTGCATGAAAATGCTTAGCTAAAAATGCATTGTTTCTGCCCAGTTTCGAACTGGGGACCTTTCGCGTGTGAGGCGAACGTGATAACCACTACACTACAGAAACTTCTCAGAAACTATACAAGACACCAACCAATGTAGGAGTCACTTTCATAAAATAGAGCCATTGAAGAAAAATGCTTAGGTTAAAAACACTTGTTTCTGCCCAGTTTCGAACTGGGGACCTTTCGCGTGTAAGGCGAACGTGATAACCACTACTCTACAGAAACGTCTTAGAAACTACGCCAGACACCATCCAATGTAGGAGGCACTTTCTAAAAAAAGAGCCATTGCATGAAAATGCTTAGCTAAAAATCCATTGTTTCTGCCCAGTTTCGAACTGGTGACCTTTCGCGTGTTAGGTGAATGTGATAACCACTACACTACAGAAACTTCTCGGAAACTATACCAGACACCAACCAATGTAGGAGGCACTTTCTAAAAACAGAGTCATTGAAGAAAAATGCTTAGGTTAAAAACACTTGTTTCTGCCCAGTTTCGAACTGGGGACCTTTCGCGTGTAAGGCGAAAGTGATAACCACTACACTACAGAAACGTCTTAGAAACTAAGCCAGACACCATCCAATGTAGGAGGCACTTTCTAAAAAAAGAGCCATTGCATGAAAATGCTTAGCTAAAAATCCATTGTTTCTGCCAAGTTTCGAACTGGGGACCTTTCGTGTGTGAGGAGAACGTGATAACCACTACACTACAGAATCTTCTCGGAAACTATACCAGACACCATCCAATGTAGGAGTCACTTTCATAAAATAGAGCCATTGAAGAAAAATGCTTAGGTTAAAAAAACTTGTTTCTGCCCAGTTTCGAACTGGGGACCTTTCGCGCGTAAGGCGAACGTGATAACCACTACACTACAGAAACATCTTAGAAACAAAGCCAGACACCATACAATGTAGGAGGCACTTTCTAAAAAAAGAGATATTGCATGAAAATGCTTAGCTAAAAATCCATTGTTTCTGCCCAGTTTCGAACTGGGGACCTTTCGCGTGTGAGGCGAACGTGATAACCACTACACTACAGAAACTTCTCAGAAACTATACAAGACACCAACCAATGTAGGAGTCACTTTCATAAAATAGAGCCATTGAAGAAAAATGCTTAGGTTAAAAACACTTGTTTCTGCCCAGTTTCGAAATGGGGACCTTTCACGTGTAAGACGAACGTGATAACCACTACACTACAGAAACGTCTTAGAAACTACGCCAGACACCATCCAATGTAGGAGGCACGTTCTAAAAAAAGAGCCATTGCATGAAAATGCTTAGCTAAAAATCCATTGTTTCTGCCCAGTTTCGAACTGGGGACCTTTCGCGTGTTAGGTGAATGTGATAACCACTACACTACATAAACTTCTCAGAAACTATACCAGACACCATCCAATGTAGGAGGCACTTTCTAAAAAAAGAGCCATTGCATGAAAATGCTTAGCTAAAAATCCATTGTTTCTGCCCAGTTTCGAACTGGGGACCTTTCGCGTGTAAGGCGAACGTGATAACCACTACACTACAGAAACATCTTAGAAACAAAGCCAGACACCATACAATGTAGGAGGCAGTTTCTAAAAAAAGAGCCACTGCATCAAAATGCTTAGCTAAAAATCCATTGTTTCTATCCAGTTTCAAACTGGGGACCTTTCGTGTGTTAGGCGAACGTGATAACCACTACACTACATAAACTTCTCGGAAACTACACCAGACACCAACCAATGTAGGAGGCACTTTCTAAAAACAGAGTCATTGAAGAAAAATGCTTAGGTTAAAAACACTTGTTTCTGCCTAGTTTCGAACTGTGGACCTTTCGCGTGTAAGGCGAACGTGATAACCACTACACTACAGAAACGTCTTAGAAACTCAGCCAGACACCATCCAATGTAGGAGGCACTTTCTAAAAAAAGAGCCATTGCATGAAAATGCTTAGCTAAAAATCCATTGATTCTGCCCAGTTTCGAACTGGGGACCTTTCGCGTGTGAGGCGAACGTGATAACCACTACACTACAGAAACTTCTCAGAAACTATACTAGACACCATCCAATGTAGGAGGCACTGTCTAAAAAAAGGGCCATTGCATTAAAATGCTTAGCTAAAAATCCATTGTTTCTGCCCAGTTTCAAACTGGGGACCTTTCGCGTGTTAGGCGAACGTGATAAACACTACACTACAGAAACTTCTCGGAAACTATACCAGACACCAACCAATGTAGGAGGCACTTTCTAAAAACAGAGTCATTGAAGAAAAATGCTTAGATTAAAAACACTTGTTTCTGCCCAGTTTCTACCGTCTTAGAAACTAAGCCAGACACCATCCAATGTAGGAGGCACTGTCTAAAAAAAGGGCCATTGCATTAAAATGCTTAGCTAAAAATCCATTTTTTCTGCCCAGTTTCGAACTGGGGACCTTTCACGTGTTAGGCGAACGTGATAACCACTACACTACAGAAACTTCTCGGAAACTATACCAGACTCCAACCAATGCAGGAGGCACTTTCTAAAAACAGAGTCATTGAAGAAAAATGCTTAGGTTAAAAACACTTGTTTCTGTCCAGTTTCTACCGTCTTAGAAACTAAGCCAGACACCATCCAATGTAGGAGGCACTGTCTAAAAAAAGGGCCATTGCATTAAAATGCTTAGCTAAAAATCCATTGTTTCTGCCCAGTTTCGAACTGGGGACCTTTCGCGTGTGAGGCAAACGTGATAACCACTACACTACAGAAACTTCCCAGAAACTATACTAGACACCAACCAATGTAGGAGTCACTTTCATAAAATAGAGCCATTGAAGAAAAATGCTTAGGTTAAAAAAACATGTTTCTGCCCAGTTTCGAACTGGGTACCTTTCTGGTGTAAGGCGAACGTGATAACCACTACACTACAGAAACATCTTAGAAACAAAGCCAGACACCATACAATGTAGGAGGCACTTTCTAAAAAAAGAGCCATTGCATGAAAATGCTTAGCTAAAAATCCATTGTTTCTGCCCAGTTTCGAACTGGGGACCTTTCGCATGTGAGGCAAACGTGATAACCACTACACTACAGAAACTTCTCAGAAACTATACATGACACCAACCAATGTAGGAGTCACTTTCATAAAATAGAGCCATTGAAGAAAAATGCTTAGGTTAAAAACACTTGTTTCTGCCCAGTTTCGAACTGGGGACCTTTCGCGTGTAAGGCGAACGTGATAACCACTACACTACAGAAACGTCTTAGAAACTACGCCAGACACCATCCAATGTAGGAGGCACGTTCTAAAAAAAGAGCCATTGCATGAAAATGCTTAGCTAAAAATCCATTGTTTCTGCCCAGTTTCGAACTGGGGACCTTTCGCGAGTTAGGTGAATGTGATAACCACTACACTACAGAAACTTCTCGGAAACTATACCAGACACCAAGCAATGTAGGAGGCACTTTCTAAAAACAGAGTCATTGAAGAAAAATGCTTAGGTTAAAAACACTTGTTTCTGCCCAGTTTCTACCCTCTTAGAAACTAAGCCAGACACCATCCAATGTAGGAGGCACTGTCTAAAAAAAGGGCCATTGCATTAAAATGCTTAGCTAAAAATCCATTGTTTCTGCCCAGTTTCGAACTGGGGACCTTTCGCGTGTAAGGCGAACGTGATAACCACTACACTACAGAAACATCTTAGAAACGAAGTCCGACACCATACAATGTAGGAGGCACGTTCTAAAAAAAGAGCCATTGCATGAAAATGCTTAGCTAAAAATCCATTGTTTCTGCCCAGTTTCGAACTGGGGACCTTTCACGTGTTAGTTGAATGTGATAACCACTACACTACAGAAACTTCTCGGAAACTATACCAGACACCAACCAATGTAGGAGGCACTTTCTAAAAAGAGAGTCATTGAATAAAAATGCTTAGGTTAAAAACACTTGTTTCTGCCCAGTTTCGAACTGGGGACCTTTCGCGTGTGAGGCGAACGTGATAACCACTACACTACAGAAACTTCTCAGAAACTATACTAGACACCAACCAATGTAGGAGGCACTGTCTAAAAAAAGGGCCATTGCATTAAAATGCTTAGCTAAAAATCCATTGTTTCTGCCCAGTTTCGAACTGGGGACGTTTCGCGTGTTAGGCGAACGTGATAACCACTACACTACAGAAACTTCTCGGAAACTATACCAGACACCAACCAATGTAGGAGGCACTTTCTAAAAACAGAGTCATTGAAGAAAAATGCTTAGGTTAAAAACACTTGTTTCTGCCCAGTTTCTACCGTCTTAGAAACTAAGCCAGACACCATCCAATGTAGGAGGCACTTTCTAAAAAAAGAGCCATTGCATGAAAATGCTTAGCTAAAAATCCATTGTTTCTGCCCAGTTTCAAACTGGGGACCTTTCGCGTGTTAGGCGAACGTGATAACCACTACACTACAGAAACTTCCCAGAAACTATACTAGACACCAACCAATGTAGGAGTCACTTTCATAAAATAGAGCCATTGAAGAAAAATGCTTAGGTTAAAAAAACTTGTTTCTGCCCAGTTTCGAACTGGGGACCTTTCGCGTGTAAGGCGAACGTGATAACCACTACACTACAGAAACATCTTAGAAACAAAGCCAGACACCATACAATGTAGGAGGCACTTTCTAAAAAAAGAGCCATTGCATGAAAATGCTTAGCTAAAAATCCATTGTTTCTGCCCAGTTTCGAACTGGGGACTTTTCGCGTGTGAGGCGAACGTGATAACCACTACACTACAGAAACTTCTCAGAAACTATACAAGACACCAACCAATGTAGGAGTCACTTTCATAAAATAGAGCCATTGAAGAAAAATGCTTAGGTTAAAAACACTTGTTTCTGCCCAGTTTCGAACTGGGGACCTTTCACGTGTAAGACGAACGTGATAACCACTACACTACAGAAACGTCTTAGAAACTACGCCAGACACCATCCAATGTAGGAGGCATGTTCTAAAAAAAGAGCCATTGCATGAAAATGCTTAGCTAAAAATCCATTGTTTCTGCCCAGTTTCGAACTGGGGACCTTTCGCGTGTCAGGTGAATGTGATAACCACTACACTACATAAACTTCTCGGAAACTATACCAGACACCATCCAATGTAGGAGGCACTTTCTAAAAAAAGAGCCATTGCATGAAAATGCTTAGCTAAAAATCCATTGTTTCTGCCCAGTTTCGAACTGGGGACCTTTCGCGAGTAAGGCGAACGTGATAACCACTACACTACAGAAACATCTTAGAAACAAGCCAGAAACTATACGAGACACCAACCAATTTGGTAGGCACTTTCTAAAAACAGAGTCATTGAAGAAAAATGCTTAGGTTAAAAACACTTGTTTCTGCCCAGTTTCAAACTGAGGACCTTTCGCGTGTAAGGCGAACGTGATAACCACTACACTAAAGAAACGTCTTAGAAACTAAGCCAGACACCATCCAATGTAGGAGGCACTTTCTAAAAAAAGAGCCATTGCATGAAAATGCTTAGCTAAAAATCCATTGTTTCTGCCCAGTTTCGAACTGGGGACCTTTCGCGTGTGAGGCGAACGTGATAACCACTACACTACAGAAACTTCTCGGAAACTATACCAGACACCAACCAATGTAGGAGTCACTTTCTAAAAACAGAGTCATTGAAGAAAAATGCTTAGGTTAAAAACACTTGTTTCTGCCCAGTTTCTACCGTCTTAGAAACTAAGCCAGACACCATCCAATGTAGGAGGCACTGTCTAAAAAAAGGGCCATTGCATTAAAATGCTTAGCTAAAAATCCATTGTTTCTGCCCAGTTTCAAACTGGGGACCTTTCGTTTGTTAGGCGAACGTGATAACCACTACACTAAAGAAACTTCTCGGAAACTACACCAGACACCAACCAATGTAGGAGGCACTTTCTAAAAACAGAGTCATTGAAGAAAAATGCTTAGGTTAAAAACACTTGTTTCTGCCCAGTTTCGAATTGAGGACCTTTCGCATGTAAGGCGAACGTGATAACCACTACACTAAAGAAACGTCTTAGAAACTAAGCCAGACACCAACCAATGTAGGAGGCACTGTCTAAAAAAAGGGCCATTGCATTAAAATGCTTAGCTAAAAATCCATTGTTTCTGCCCAGTTTCGAACTGGGGACCTTTCGCGTGTTAGGCGAACGTGATAACCACTACACTACAGAAACTTCTCGGAAACTTTACCAGACACCAACAAATGTAGGAGGCACTTTCTAAAAACAGAGTCATTGAAGAAAAATGCTTAGGTTAAAAACACTTGTTTCTGCCCAGTTTCTACCATCTTAGAAACTAAGCCAGACACCATCCAATGTAGGAGGCACTTTCTAAAAAAAGAGCCATTGCATGAAAATGCTTAGCTAAAAATCCATTGTTTCTGCCCAGTTTCAAACTGGGGACCTTTCGCGTGTGAGGCGAACGTGATAACCACTACACTACAGAAACTTCCCAGAAACTATACTAGACACCAACCAATGTAGGAGTCACTTTCATAAAATAGAGCCATTGAAGAAAAATGCTTAGGTTAAAAAAACTTGTTTCTGCCCAGTTTCGAACTGGGGACCTTTCGCGCGTAAGGCGAACGTGATAACCACTACACTACAGAAACATCTTAGAAACAAAGCCAGACACCATACAATGTAGGAGGCACTTTCTAAAAAAAGAGATATTGCATGAAAATGCTTAGCTAAAAATCCATTGTTTCTGCCCAGTTTCGAACTGGGGACCTTTCGCGTGTGAGGCGAACGTGATAACCACTACACTACAGAAACTTCTCAGAAACTATACAAGACACCAACCAATGTAGGAGTCACTTTCATAAAATAGAGCCATTGAAGAAAAATGCTTAGGTTAAAAACACTTGTTTCTGCCCAGTTTCGAAATGGGGACCTTTCACGTGTAAGACGAACGTGATAACCACTACACTACAGAAACGTCTTAGAAACTACGCCAGACACCATCCAATGTAGGAGGCACGTTCTAAAAAAAGAGCCATTGCATGAAAATGCTTAGCTAAAAATCCATTGTTTCTGCCCAGTTTCGAACTGGGGACCTTTCGCGTGTTAGGTGAATGTGATAACCACTACACTACATAAACTTCTCAGAAACTATACCAGACACCATCCAATGTAGGAGGCACTTTCTAAAAAAAGAGCCATTGCATGAAAATGCTTAGCTAAAAATCCATTGTTTCTGCCCAGTTTCGAACTGGGGACCTTTCGCGTGTAAGGCGAACGTGATAACCACTACACTACAGAAACATCTTAGAAACAAAGCCAGACACCATACAATGTAGGAGGCAGTTTCTAAAAAAAGAGCCACTGCATCAAAATGCTTAGCTAAAAATCCATTGTTTCTATCCAGTTTCAAACTGGGGACCTTTCGTGTGTTAGGCGAACGTGATAACCACTACACTACATAAACTTCTCGGAAACTACACCAGACACCAACCAATGTAGGAGGCACTTTCTAAAAACAGAGTCATTGAAGAAAAATGCTTAGGTTAAAAACACTTGTTTCTGCCTAGTTTCGAACTGTGGACCTTTCGCGTGTAAGGCGAACGTGATAACCACTACACTACAGAAACGTCTTAGAAACTCAGCCAGACACCATCCAATGTAGGAGGCACTTTCTAAAAAAAGAGCCATTGCATGAAAATGCTTAGCTAAAAATCCATTGATTCTGCCCAGTTTCGAACTGGGGACCTTTCGCGTGTGAGGCGAACGTGATAACCACTACACTACAGAAACTTCTCAGAAACTATACTAGACACCATCCAATGTAGGAGGCACTGTCTAAAAAAAGGGCCATTGCATTAAAATGCTTAGCTAAAAATCCATTGTTTCTGCCCAGTTTCAAACTGGGGACCTTTCGCGTGTTAGGCGAACGTGATAAACACTACACTACAGAAACTTCTCGGAAACTATACCAGACACCAACCAATGTAGGAGGCACTTTCTAAAAACAGAGTCATTGAAGAAAAATGCTTAGATTAAAAACACTTGTTTCTGCCCAGTTTCTACCGTCTTAGAAACTAAGCCAGACACCATCCAATGTAGGAGGCACTGTCTAAAAAAAGGGCCATTGCATTAAAATGCTTAGCTAAAAATCCATTTTTTCTGCCCAGTTTCGAACTGGGGACCTTTCACGTGTTAGGCGAACGTGATAACCACTACACTACAGAAACTTCTCGGAAACTATACCAGACTCCAACCAATGCAGGAGGCACTTTCTAAAAACAGAGTCATTGAAGAAAAATGCTTAGGTTAAAAACACTTGTTTCTGTCCAGTTTCTACCGTCTTAGAAACTAAGCCAGACACCATCCAATGTAGGAGGCACTGTCTAAAAAAAGGGCCATTGCATTAAAATGCTTAGCTAAAAATCCATTGTTTCTGCCCAGTTTCGAACTGGGGACCTTTCGCGTGTGAGGCAAACGTGATAACCACTACACTACAGAAACTTCCCAGAAACTATACTAGACACCAACCAATGTAGGAGTCACTTTCATAAAATAGAGCCATTGAAGAAAAATGCTTAGGTTAAAAAAACATGTTTCTGCCCAGTTTCGAACTGGGTACCTTTCTGGTGTAAGGCGAACGTGATAACCACTACACTACAGAAACATCTTAGAAACAAAGCCAGACACCATACAATGTAGGAGGCACTTTCTAAAAAAAGAGCCATTGCATGAAAATGCTTAGCTAAAAATCCATTGTTTCTGCCCAGTTTCGAACTGGGGACCTTTCGCATGTGAGGCAAACGTGATAACCACTACACTACAGAAACTTCTCAGAAACTATACATGACACCAACCAATGTAGGAGTCACTTTCATAAAATAGAGCCATTGAAGAAAAATGCTTAGGTTAAAAACACTTGTTTCTGCCCAGTTTCGAACTGGGGACCTTTCGCGTGTAAGGCGAACGTGATAACCACTACACTACAGAAACGTCTTAGAAACTACGCCAGACACCATCCAATGTAGGAGGCACGTTCTAAAAAAAGAGCCATTGCATGAAAATGCTTAGCTAAAAATCCATTGTTTCTGCCCAGTTTCGAACTGGGGACCTTTCGCGAGTTAGGTGAATGTGATAACCACTACACTACAGAAACTTCTCGGAAACTATACCAGACACCAAGCAATGTAGGAGGCACTTTCTAAAAACAGAGTCATTGAAGAAAAATGCTTAGGTTAAAAACACTTGTTTCTGCCCAGTTTCTACCCTCTTAGAAACTAAGCCAGACACCATCCAATGTAGGAGGCACTGTCTAAAAAAAGGGCCATTGCATTAAAATGCTTAGCTAAAAATCCATTGTTTCTGCCCAGTTTCGAACTGGGGACCTTTCGCGTGTAAGGCGAACGTGATAACCACTACACTACAGAAACATCTTAGAAACGAAGTCCGACACCATACAATGTAGGAGGCACGTTCTAAAAAAAGAGCCATTGCATGAAAATGCTTAGCTAAAAATCCATTGTTTCTGCCCAGTTTCGAACTGGGGACCTTTCACGTGTTAGTTGAATGTGATAACCACTACACTACAGAAACTTCTCGGAAACTATACCAGACACCAACCAATGTAGGAGGCACTTTCTAAAAAGAGAGTCATTGAATAAAAATGCTTAGGTTAAAAACACTTGTTTCTGCCCAGTTTCGAACTGGGGACCTTTCGCGTGTGAGGCGAACGTGATAACCACTACACTACAGAAACTTCTCAGAAACTATACTAGACACCAACCAATGTAGGAGGCACTGTCTAAAAAAAGGGCCATTGCATTAAAATGCTTAGCTAAAAATCCATTGTTTCTGCCCAGTTTCGAACTGGGGACGTTTCGCGTGTTAGGCGAACGTGATAACCACTACACTACAGAAACTTCTCGGAAACTATACCAGACACCAACCAATGTAGGAGGCACTTTCTAAAAACAGAGTCATTGAAGAAAAATGCTTAGGTTAAAAACACTTGTTTCTGCCCAGTTTCTACCGTCTTAGAAACTAAGCCAGACACCATCCAATGTAGGAGGCACTTTCTAAAAAAAGAGCCATTGCATGAAAATGCTTAGCTAAAAATCCATTGTTTCTGCCCAGTTTCAAACTGGGGACCTTTCGCGTGTTAGGCGAACGTGATAACCACTACACTACAGAAACTTCCCAGAAACTATACTAGACACCAACCAATGTAGGAGTCACTTTCATAAAATAGAGCCATTGAAGAAAAATGCTTAGGTTAAAAAAACTTGTTTCTGCCCAGTTTCGAACTGGGGACCTTTCGCGTGTAAGGCGAACGTGATAACCACTACACTACAGAAACATCTTAGAAACAAAGCCAGACACCATACAATGTAGGAGGCACTTTCTAAAAAAAGAGCCATTGCATGAAAATGCTTAGCTAAAAATCCATTGTTTCTGCCCAGTTTCGAACTGGGGACTTTTCGCGTGTGAGGCGAACGTGATAACCACTACACTACAGAAACTTCTCAGAAACTATACAAGACACCAACCAATGTAGGAGTCACTTTCATAAAATAGAGCCATTGAAGAAAAATGCTTAGGTTAAAAACACTTGTTTCTGCCCAGTTTCGAACTGGGGACCTTTCGCGTGTAAGGCGAACGTGATAACCACTACACTACAGAAACGTCTTAGAAACTACGCCAGACACCATCCAATGTAGGAGGCACTTTCTAAAAAAAGAGCCATTGAATGAAAATGTTTAGCTAAAAATCCATTGTTTCTGCCCAATTTCGAACTGGGGACCTTTCGCGTGTTAGGGGAATGTGATAACCACTACACTACAGAAACTTCTCGGAAACTATACCAGACACCAACCAATGTAGGAGGCACTTTCTAAAAACAGAGTCATTGAAGAAAAATGCTTAGGTTAAAAACACTTGTTTCTGCCCAGTTTCTACCGTCTTAGAAACTAAGCCAGACACCATCCAATGTAGGAGGCACTGTCTAAAAAAAGGGCCATTGCATTAAAATGCTTAGCTAAAAATCCATTGTTTCTGCCCAGTTTCGAACTGGGGACCTTTCGCGTGTAAGGCGAACGTGATAACCACTACACTACAGAAACATCTTAGAAACGAAGTCAGACACCATACAATGTAGGAGGCACGTTCTAAAAAAAGAGCCATTGCATGAAAATGCTTAGCTAAAAATCCATTGTTTCTGCCCAGTTTCGAACTGGGGACCTTTCACGTGTTAGTTGAATGTGATAACCACTACACTACAGAAACTTCTCGGAAACTATACCAGACACCAACCAATGTAGGAGGCACTTTCTAAAAAGAGAGTCATTGAATAAAAATGCTTAGGTTAAAAACACTTGTTTCTGCCCAGTTTCGAACTGGGGACCTTTCGCGTGTGAGGCGAACGTGATAACCACTACACTACAGAAACTTCTCAGAAACTATACTAGACACCAACCAATGTAGGAGGCACTGTCTAAAAAAAGGGCCATTGCATTAAAATGCTTAGCTAAAAATCCATTGTTTCTGCCCAGTTTCGAACTGGGGACGTTTCGCGTGTTAGGCGAACGTGATAACCACTACACTACAGAAACTTCTCGGAAACTATACCAGACACCAACCAATGTAGGAGGCACTTTCTAAAAACAGAGTCATTGAAGAAAAATGCTTAGGTTAAAAACACTTGTTTCTGCCCAGTTTCTACCGTCTTAGAAACTAAGCCAGACACCATCCAATGTAGGAGGCACTTTCTAAAAAAAGAGCCATTGCATGAAAATGCTTAGCTAAAAATCCATTGTTTCTGCCCAGTTTCGAACTGGGGACCTTTCGCGTGTTAGGCGAACGTGATAACCACTACACTACAGAAACTTCCCAGAAACTATACTAGACACCAACCAATGTAGGAGTCACTTTCATAAAATAGAGCCATTGAAGAAAAATGCTTAGGTTAAAAAAACTTGTTTCTGCCCAGTTTCGAACTGGGGACCTTTCGCGTGTAAGGCGAACGTGATAACCACTACACTACAGAAACATCTTAGAAACAAAGCCAGACACCATACAATGTAGGAGGCACTTTCTAAAAAAAGAGCCATTGCATGAAAATGCTTAGCTAAAAATCCATTGTTTCTGCCCAGTTTCGAACTGGGGAATTTTCGCGTGTGAGGCGAACGTGATAACCACTACACTACAGAAACTTCTCAGAAACTATACAAGACACCAACCAATGTAGGAGTCACTTTCATAAAATAGAGCCATTGAAGAAAAATGCTTAGGTTAAAAACACTTGTTTCTGCCCAGTTTCGAACTGGGGACCTTTCGCGTGTAAGGCGAACGTGATAACCACTACACTACAGAAACGTCTTAGAAACTACGCCAGACACCATCCAATGTAGGAGGCACTATCTAAAAAAAGAGCCATTGAATGAAAATGTTTAGCTAAAAATCCATTGTTTCTGCCCAGTTTCGAACTGGGGACCTTTCGCGTGTTAGGTGAATGTGATAACCACTACACTACAGAAACTCCTCGGAAACTGTACCAGACACCAACCAATGTAGGAGGCACTTTCTAAAAACAGAGTCATTGAAGAAAAATGCTTAGGTTAAAAACACTTGTTTCTGCCCAGTTTCTACCGTCTTAGAAACTAAGCCAGACACCATCCAATGTAGGAGGCACTGTCTAAAAAAAGGGCCATTGCATTAAAATGCTTAGCTAAAAATCCATTGTTTCTGCCCAGTTTCGAACTGGGGACCTTTCGCGTATTAGGCGAACGTGATAACCACTACACTACAGAAACTTCTCGGAAACTATACCAGACACCAACCAATGTAGGAGGCACTTTCTAAAAACAGAGTCATTGAAGAAAAATGTTTAGGTTAAAAACACTTGTTTCTGCCCAGTTTCGAACTGAGGACCTTTCGCGTGTAAGGTGAACGTGATAACCACTACACTACAGAAACGTCTTAGAAACTCAGCCAGACACCATCCAATGTAGGAGGCACTTTCTAAAAAATGAGTCATTGCATGAAAATGCTTAGCTAAAAATCCATTGTTTCTTCCCAGTTTCGAACTGGGGACCTTTCGCGTGTGATGTGAACGTGATAACCACTACACTATAGAAACTTGAAAAAAGTTTCGAACTGGGAAGAAAAATGCTTAGGTTAAAAACACTTGTTTCTGCCCAGTTTTTACCGTTTTAGAAACTAAGCCAGACACCATCCAATGTAGGAGGCATTTTCTAAAAAAAGAGCCATTGCATGAAAATGCTTAGCTAAAAATCCATTGTTTCTGCCCAGTTTCGAACTGGGGACCGTTTGTGTGTGAGGCGAACGTGATAACCACTACACTACAGAAAATTCCCAGAAACTATACTAGACACCAACCAATGTAGGAGTTACTTTCATAAAATAGAGCCATTGAAGAAAAATGCTTAGGTTCAAAAAACTTGTTTCTGCCCAGTTTCGAACTGGAGACCTTTCGCGTGTAAGGCGAACGTGACAACCACTTCACTACAGAAACATCTTAGAAACAAAGCCAGACACCATACAATGTAGGAGGCACTTTCTAAAAAAAGAGCCATTGCATGAAAATGCTTAGCTAAAAATCCATTGTTTCTGCCCAGTTTCGAACTGGGACCTTTCGCGTGTGAGGCGAACGTGATAACCACTACACTACAGAAACTTCTCAGAAACTATACTAGACACCAACCAATGTAGGAGTCAATTCATAAAATAGAGCCATTGAAGAAAAATGCTTAGGTTAAAAAAACTTGTTTCTGCCCAGTTTCGAACTGGGGACCTTTCGCGTGTAAGGCGAACGTGATAACCACTACACTACAGAAACATCTTAGAAACAAAGCCAGACACCATCCAATGTAGGAGGCATTTTCTAAAAAAAGAGCCATTGCATGAAAAAGGTTAGCTAAAAATGCATTGTTTCTGCCCAGTTTCGAACTGGGGACCTTTCGCGTGTGAGGCGAACGTGATAACCACTACACTACAGAAAATTCCCAGAAACTATACTAGACACCAACCAATGTAGGAGTTACTTTCATAAAATAGAGCCATTGAAGAAAAATGCTTAGGTTCAAAAAACTTGTTTCTGCCCAGTTTCGAACTGGGGACCTTTCGCGTGTAAGGCGAACGTGATAACCACTACACTACAGAAACATCTTAGAAACAAAGCCAGACACCATCCAATGTAGGAGGCACTTTCTAAAAAAAGAGCCATTGCATGAAAAAGGTTAGCTAAAAATCCATTGTTTCTGCCCAGTTTCGAACTGGGGACCTTTCGCGTGTGAGGCGAACGTGATAACCACTACACTACAGAAACTTCTCGGAAACTATACCAGACACCAACCAATGTAGGAGGCACTTTCTAAAAACAGAGTCATTGAAGAAAAATGCTTAGGTTAAAAACACTTGTTTCTGCCCAGTTTCTACCGTCTTAGAAACTAAGCCAGACACCATCCAATGTAGGAGGCACTGTCTAAAAAAAGGGCCATTGCATTAAAATGCTTAGCTAAAATTCCATTGTTTCTGCCCAGTTTCGAACTGGGGACCTTTCGCGTGTTAGGCGAACGTGATAACCACTACACTACAGAAACTTCTCGGAAACTATACCAGACACCAACCAATGTAGGAGGCACTTTCTAAAAACAGAGTCATTGAAGAAAAATGCTTAGGTTAAAAACACTTGTTTCTGCCCAGTTTCTACCGTTTTCGAAACTAAGCCAGACACCATCCAATGTAGGAGGCACTTTCTAAAAAAAGAGCCATTGCATGAAAATGCTTAGCTAAAAATCCATTGTTTCTGCCCAGTTTCAAACTGGGGACCTTTCGCGTGTGAGGCGAATGTGATAACCACTACACTACAGAAACTTCCCAGAAACTATACTAGACACCAACCAATGTAGGAGTCACTTTCATAAAATAGAGCCATTGAAGAAAAATGCTTAGGTTAAAAAAACTTGTTTTTGCCCAGTTTCGAACTGGGGACCTTTCACGTGTAAGGCGAACGTGATAACCACTACACTACAGAAACATCTTAGAAACAAAGCCAGACACCATACAATGTAGGAGGCACTTTCTAAAAAAAGAGCCATTGCATGAAAATGCTTAGCTAAAAATCCATTGTTTCTGCCCAGTTTCGAACTGGGGACCTTTCGCGTGTAAGGCGAACGTGATAACCACTACACTACAGAAACTTCTCAGAAACTATACATGACACCAACCAATGTAGGAGTCACTTTCATAAAATAGAGCCATTGAAGAAAAATGCTTAGGTTAAAAGCACTTGTTTCGGCCCAGTTTCGAACTGGGGACCTTTCGCGTGTAAGGCAAACGTGATAACCACTACACTACAGAAACGTCTTAGAAGCTACGCCAGACACCATAAAATGTAGGAGGCACTGTCTAAAAAAAGGGCCATTGCATTAAAATGCTTAGCTAAAAATCCATTGTTTCTGCCCAGTTTCGAACTGGGGACCTTTCGCGTGTTAGGCGAACGCGATAACCACTACACTACAGAAACTTCTCGGAAACTATACCAGACACCAACCAATGTAGGAGGCACTTTCTAAAAACAGAGTCATTGAAGAAAAATGCTTAGGTTAAAAAACACTTGTTTCTGCCCAGTTTCGAACTGAGGACCTTTCGCGTGTAAGGCGAACGTGATAACCACTACACTACAGAAACGTCTTAGAAACTAAGCCAGACACCATCCAATGTAGGAGGCACTTTCTAAAAAATGAGTCATTGCATGAAAAGGCTTAGCTAAAAATCCATTGTTTCTTCCCAGTTTCGAACTGGGGACCTTTCGCGTGTGAGGCGAACGTGATAACCACTACACTACAGAAACTTGAAAAAAGTTTCGAACTGGGAAGAAAAATGCTTAGGTTAAAAACACTTGTTTCTCCCAGTTTCTACCGTTTTAGAAACTAAGCCAGACACCATCCAATGTAGGAGGCATTTTCTAAAAAAAGAGCCATTGCATGAAAATGCTTAGCTAAAAATCCATTGTTTCTGCCCAGTTTCGAACTGGGGACCTTTCGTGTGTGAGGCGAACGTGATAACCACTACACTACAGAAAATTCCCAGAAACTATACTAGACACCAACCAATGTAGGAGTTACTTTCATAAAATAGAGATATGAAGAAAAATGCTTAGGTTAAAAACACTTGTTTCTGCCCAGTTTCGAACTGGAGACCTTTCGCGTGTAAGGCGAACGTGACAACCACTTCACTACAGAAACATCTTAGAAACAAAGCCAGACACCATACAATGTAGGAGGCACTTTCTAAAAAAAGAGCCATTGCATGAAAATGCTTAGCTAAAAATCCATTGTTTCTGCCCAGTTTCGAACTGGGACCTTTCGCGTGTGAGGCGAACGTGATAACCACTACACTACAGAAACTTCTCAGAAACTATACTAGACACCAACCAATGTAGGAGTCACTTTCATAAAATAGAGCCATTGAAGAAAAATGCTTAGGTTAAAAAAACTTGTTTCTGCCCAGTTTCGAACTGGGGACCTTTCGCGTGTAAGGCGAACGTGATAACCACTACACTACAGAAACGTCTTAGAAACTCAGCCAGACACCATCCAATGTAGGAGGCACTTTCTAAAAAAAGAGCCATTGCATGAAAATGCTTAGCTAAAAATCCATTGATTCTGCCCAGTTTCGAACTGGGGACCTTTCGCGTGTGAGGTGAACGTGATAACCACTACACTACAGAAACTTCTCAGAAACTATACTAGACACCAACCAATGTAGGAGGCACTGTCTAAAAAAAGGGCCATTGCATTAAAATGCTTAGCTAAAAAACCATTGTTTCTGCCCAGTTTCAAACTGGGGACCTTTCGCGTGTTAGGCGAACGTGATAAACACTACACTACAGAAACTTCTCGGAAACTATACCAGACACCAACCAATGTAGGAGGCACTTTCTAAAAACAGAGTCATTGAAGAAAAATGCTTAGGTTAAAAACGCTTGTTTCTGCCCAGTTTCGAACTGGGGACCTTTCGCGTGTTAGGCGAACGTGATAACCACTACACAACAGAAACTTCCCGGAAACTATACCAGACACCAACCGATGTAGGAGGCACTTTCTAAAAACAGAGTCATTGAAGAAAAATGCTTAGGTTAAAAACACTTGTTTCTGCCCAGTTTCTACCGTCTTAGAAACTAAGCCAGACACCAACCAATGTAGGAGGCACTTTCTAAAAACAGAGTCATTGAAGAAAAATGCTTAGGTTAAAAACACTTGTTTCTGCCCAGTTTCGAACTGAGGACCTTTTGCGTGCAAGGCGAACGTGATAACCACTACACTACAAAAACGTCTTAGAAGCTAAGCCAGACACCATCCAATGTAGGAGGCACTTTCTAAAAAAAGAGCCATTGCATGAAAATGCTTAGCTAAAAATCCATTGTTTCTGCCCAGTTTCGAACTTGGGACCTTTCGCGAGTTAGGTGAATGTGATAACCACTACACTACAGAAACTTCTCGGAAACTATACCAGACACCAACCAATGTAGGAGGCACTTTCTAAAAACAGAGTCATTGAAGAAAAATGCTTAGGTTAAAAACACTTGTTTCTGCCCAGTTTCTACCGTCTTAGAAACTAAGCCAGACACCAACCAATGTAGGAGGCACTTTCTAAAAACAGAGTCATTGAAGAAAAATGCTTAGGTTAAAAACACTTGTTTCTGCCCAGTTTCGAACTGAGGACCTTTCGCGTGTAAGGCGAACGTGATAACCACTACACTACAAAAACGTCTTAGAAACTAAGCCAGACACCATCCAATGTAGGAGGCACTTTCTAAAAAAAGAGCCATTGCATGAAAATGCTTAGCTAAAAATCCATTGTTTCTGCCCAGTTTCGAACTGGGGACCTTTCGCGTGTGAGGCGAACTTGATAACCACTATACTACAGAAACTTCTCAGAAACTATACTAGACACCAACCAATGTAGGAGGCACTGTCTAAAAAAAGGGCCATTGCATTAAAATGCTTAGCTAAAAATCCATTGTTTCTGCCCAGTTTCGAACTGGGGACCTTTCGCGTGTTAGGCGAACGTGATAACCACTACACTACAGAAACTTCTCGGAAACTATACCAGACACCAACCAATGTAGGAGGCACTTTCTAAAAACAGAGTCATTGAAGAAAAATGCTTAGGTTAAAAACACTTGTTTCTGCCCAGTTTCTACCGTCTTAGAAACTAAGCCAGACACCATCCAATGTAGGAGGCACTGTCTAAAAAAAGGGCCATTGCATTAAAATGCTTAGCTAAAAATCCATTGTTTCTGCCCAGTTTCGAACTGGGGACCTTTCGCGTGTTAGGCGAACGTGATAACCACTACACTACAGAAACTTCTCAGAAACTATACCAGACACCAACCAATGTAGGAGGCACTTTCTAAAAACAGAGTCATTGAAGAAAAATGCTTAGGTTAAAAACACTTGTTTCTGCCCAGTTTCGAACTGAGGACCTTTCGCGTGTAAGGCGAACGTGATAACCACTACACTACAGAAACGTCTTAGAAACTAAGCCAGACACCATCCAATGTAGGAGGCACTTTCTAAAAAATGAGTCATTGCATGAAAATGCTTAGCTAAAAATCCATTGTTTCTTCCCAGTTTCGAACTGGGGACCTTTCGCGTGTGAGGCGAACGTGATAACCACTACACTACAGAAACTTCTCAGAAACTATTATAGACACCAACCAATGTAGGAGGCACTGTCTAAAAAAAGGGCCATTGCATTAAAATGCTTAGCTAAAAATACATTGTTTCTGCCCAGTTTCAAACTGGGGACCTTTCGCGTGTTAGGCGAACGTGATAACTACTACACTACAGAAACTTCTCGGAAACTATACCAGACACCAACCAATGTAGGAGGCACTTTCTAAAAACAGAGTCATTGAAGAAAAATGCTTAGGTTAAAAACACTTGTTTCTGCCCAGTTTCTACCGTCTTAGAAACTAAGCCAGACACCATCCAATGTAGGAGGCACTGTCTAAAAAAAGGGCCATTGCATTAAAATGCTTAGCTAAAAATGCATTATTTCTGCCCCGTTTCGAACCGGGGACCTTTCGCGTGTTAGGCGAACGTGATAACCACTACACTACAGAAACTTCTCGGAAACTATACCAGACACCAACAAATGTAGGAGGCACTTTCTAAAAACAGAGTCATTGAAGAAAAATGCTTAGGTTAAAAACGCTTGTTTCTGCCCAGTTTCGAACTGGGGACCTTTCGCGTGTTAGGCGAACGTGATAACCACTACACAACAGAAACTTCCCGGAAACTATACCAGACACCAACCGATGTAGGAGGCACTTTCTAAAAACAGAGTCATTGAAGAAAAATGCTTAGGTTAAAAACACTTGTTTCTGCCCAGTTTCTACCGTCTTAGAAACTAAGCCAGACACCAACCAATGTAGGAGGCACTTTCTAAAAACAGAGTCATTGAAGAAAAATGCTTAGGTTAAAAACACTTGTTTCTGCCCAGTTTCGAACTGAGGACCTTTTGCGTGCAAGGCGAACGTGATAACCACTACACTACAAAAACGTCTTAGAAGCTAAGCCAGACACCATCCAATGTAGGAGGCACTTTCTAAAAAAAGAGCCATTGCATGAAAATGCTTAGCTAAAAATCCATTGTTTCTGCCCAGTTTCGAACTTGGGACCTTTCGCGAGTTAGGTGAATGTGATAACCACTACACTACAGAAACTTCTCGGAAACTATACCAGACACCAACCAATGTAGGAGGCACTTTCTAAAAACAGAGTCATTGAAGAAAAATGCTTAGGTTAAAAACACTTGTTTCTGCCCAGTTTCTACCGTCTTAGAAACTAAGCCAGACACCAACCAATGTAGGAGGCACTTTCTAAAAACAGAGTCATTGAAGAAAAATGCTTAGGTTAAAAACACTTGTTTCTGCCCAGTTTCGAACTGAGGACCTTTCGCGTGTAAGGCGAACGTGATAACCACTACACTACAAAAACGTCTTAGAAACTAAGCCAGACACCATCCAATGTAGGAGGCACTTTCTAAAAAAAGAGCCATTGCATGAAAATGCTTAGCTAAAAATCCATTGTTTCTGCCCAGTTTCGAACTGGGGACCTTTCGCGTGTGAGGCGAACTTGATAACCACTATACTACAGAAACTTCTCAGAAACTATACTAGACACCAACCAATGTAGGAGGCACTGTCTAAAAAAAGGGCCATTGCATTAAAATGCTTAGCTAAAAATCCATTGTTTCTGCCCAGTTTCGAACTGGGGACCTTTCGCGTGTTAGGCGAACGTGATAACCACTACACTACAGAAACTTCTCGGAAACTATACCAGACACCAACCAATGTAGGAGGCACTTTCTAAAAACAGAGTCATTGAAGAAAAATGCTTAGGTTAAAAACACTTGTTTCTGCCCAGTTTCTACCGTCTTAGAAACTAAGCCAGACACCATCCAATGTAGGAGGCACTGTCTAAAAAAAGGGCCATTGCATTAAAATGCTTAGCTAAAAATCCATTGTTTCTGCCCAGTTTCGAACTGGGGACCTTTCGCGTGTTAGGCGAACGTGATAACCACTACACTACAGAAACTTCTCAGAAACTATACCAGACACCAACCAATGTAGGAGGCACTTTCTAAAAACAGAGTCATTGAAGAAAAATGCTTAGGTTAAAAACACTTGTTTCTGCCCAGTTTCGAACTGAGGACCTTTCGCGTGTAAGGCGAACGTGATAACCACTACACTACAGAAACGTCTTAGAAACTAAGCCAGACACCATCCAATGTAGGAGGCACTTTCTAAAAAATGAGTCATTGCATGAAAATGCTTAGCTAAAAATCCATTGTTTCTTCCCAGTTTCGAACTGGGGACCTTTCGCGTGTGAGGCGAACGTGATAACCACTACACTACAGAAACTTCTCAGAAACTATTATAGACACCAACCAATGTAGGAGGCACTGTCTAAAAAAAGGGCCATTGCATTAAAATGCTTAGCTAAAAATACATTGTTTCTGCCCAGTTTCAAACTGGGGACCTTTCGCGTGTTAGGCGAACGTGATAACTACTACACTACAGAAACTTCTCGGAAACTATACCAGACACCAACCAATGTAGGAGGCACTTTCTAAAAACAGAGTCATTGAAGAAAAATGCTTAGGTTAAAAACACTTGTTTCTGCCCAGTTTCTACCGTCTTAGAAACTAAGCCAGACACCATCCAATGTAGGAGGCACTGTCTAAAAAAAGGGCCATTGCATTAAAATGCTTAGCTAAAAATGCATTATTTCTGCCCCGTTTCGAACCGGGGACCTTTCGCGTGTTAGGCGAACGTGATAACCACTACACTACAGAAACTTCTCGGAAACTATACCAGACACCAACAAATGTAGGAGGCACTTTCTAAAAACAGAGTCATTGAAGAAAAATGCTTAGGTTAAAAACGCTTGTTTCTGCCCAGTTTCGAACTGGGGACCTTTCGCGTGTTAGGCGAACGTGATAACCACTACACAACAGAAACTTCCCGGAAACTATACCAGACACCAACCGATGTAGGAGGCACTTTCTAAAAACAGAGTCATTGAAGAAAAATGCTTAGGTTAAAAACACTTGTTTCTGCCCAGTTTCTACCGTCTTAGAAACTAAGCCAGACACCAACCAATGTAGGAGGCACTTTCTAAAAACAGAGTCATTGAAGAAAAATGCTTAGGTTAAAAACACTTGTTTCTGCCCAGTTTCGAACTGAGGACCTTTTGCGTGCAAGGCGAACGTGATAACCACTACACTACAAAAACGTCTTAGAAGCTAAGCCAGACACCATCCAATGTAGGAGGCACTTTCTAAAAAAAGAGCCATTGCATGAAAATGCTTAGCTAAAAATCCATTGTTTCTGCCCAGTTTCGAACTTGGGACCTTTCGCGAGTTAGGTGAATGTGATAACCACTACACTACAGAAACTTCTCGGAAACTATACCAGACACCAACCAATGTAGGAGGCACTTTCTAAAAACAGAGTCATTGAAGAAAAATGCTTAGGTTAAAAACACTTGTTTCTGCCCAGTTTCTACCGTCTTAGAAACTAAGCCAGACACCAACCAATGTAGGAGGCACTTTCTAAAAACAGAGTCATTGAAGAAAAATGCTTAGGTTAAAAACACTTGTTTCTGCCCAGTTTCGAACTGAGGACCTTTCGCGTGTAAGGCGAACGTGATAACCACTACACTACAAAAACGTCTTAGAAACTAAGCCAGACACCATCCAATGTAGGAGGCACTTTCTAAAAAAAGAGCCATTGCATGAAAATGCTTAGCTAAAAATCCATTGTTTCTGCCCAGTTTCGAACTGGGGACCTTTCGCGTGTGAGGCGAACTTGATAACCACTATACTACAGAAACTTCTCAGAAACTATACTAGACACCAACCAATGTAGGAGGCACTGTCTAAAAAAAGGGCCATTGCATTAAAATGCTTAGCTAAAAATCCATTGTTTCTGCCCAGTTTCGAACTGGGGACCTTTCGCGTGTTAGGCGAACGTGATAACCACTACACTACAGAAACTTCTCGGAAACTATACCAGACACCAACCAATGTAGGAGGCACTTTCTAAAAACAGAGTCATTGAAGAAAAATGCTTAGGTTAAAAACACTTGTTTCTGCCCAGTTTCTACCGTCTTAGAAACTAAGCCAGACACCATCCAATGTAGGAGGCACTGTCTAAAAAAAGGGCCATTGCATTAAAATGCTTAGCTAAAAATCCATTGTTTCTGCCCAGTTTCGAACTGGGGACCTTTCGCGTGTTAGGCGAACGTGATAACCACTACACTACAGAAACTTCTCAGAAACTATACCAGACACCAACCAATGTAGGAGGCACTTTCTAAAAACAGAGTCATTGAAGAAAAATGCTTAGGTTAAAAACACTTGTTTCTGCCCAGTTTCGAACTGAGGACCTTTCGCGTGTAAGGCGAACGTGATAACCACTACACTACAGAAACGTCTTAGAAACTAAGCCAGACACCATCCAATGTAGGAGGCACTTTCTAAAAAATGAGTCATTGCATGAAAATGCTTAGCTAAAAATCCATTGTTTCTTCCCAGTTTCGAACTGGGGACCTTTCGCGTGTGAGGCGAACGTGATAACCACTACACTACAGAAACTTCTCAGAAACTATTATAGACACCAACCAATGTAGGAGGCACTGTCTAAAAAAAGGGCCATTGCATTAAAATGCTTAGCTAAAAATACATTGTTTCTGCCCAGTTTCAAACTGGGGACCTTTCGCGTGTTAGGCGAACGTGATAACTACTACACTACAGAAACTTCTCGGAAACTATACCAGACACCAACCAATGTAGGAGGCACTTTCTAAAAACAGAGTCATTGAAGAAAAATGCTTAGGTTAAAAACACTTGTTTCTGCCCAGTTTCTACCATCTTAGAAACTAAGCCAGACACCATCCAATGTAGGAGGCACTGTCTAAAAAAAGGGCCATTGCATTAAAATGCTTAGCTAAAAATGCATTATTTCTGCCCCGTTTCGAACCGGGGACCTTTCGCGTGTTAGGCGAACGTGATAACCACTACACTACAGAAACTTCTCGGAAACTATACCAGACACCAACAAATGTAGGAGGCACTTTCTAAAAACAGAGTCATTGAAGAAAAATGCTTAGGTTAAAAACACTTGTTTCTGCCCAGTTTCTACCGTCTTAGAAACTAAGCCAGACACCATCCAATGTAGGAGGCACTGTCTAAAAAAGGGCCATTGCATTAAAATGCTTAGCTAAAAATCCATTGTTTCTTCCCAGTTTCGAACGGGGGACCTTTCGCGTGTTAGGCGAACGTGATAACCACTACACTACAGAAACTTCTCAGAAACTATTATAGACACCAACCAATGTAGGAGGCACTGTCTAAAAAAAGTCATTGAAGAAAAATGCTTAGGTTAAAAACACTTGTTTCTGCCCAGTTTCTACCGTCTTAGAAACTAAGCCAGACACCATCCAATGTAGGAGGCACTGTCTAAAAAAGGGCCATTGCATTAAAATGCTTAGCTAAAAATCCATTGTTTCTTCCCAGTTTCGAACGGGGGACCTTTCGCGTGTTAGGCGAACGTGATAACCACTACACTACAGAAACTTCTCGGAAACTATACCAGACACCAACCAATGTAGGAGGCACTTTCTAAAAACAGAGTCATTATAGAAAAATGCTTAGGTTAAAAACACTTGTTTCTGCCCAGTTTCTACCGTCTTAGAAACTAAGCCAGACACTATCCAATGTAGGAGGCACTGTCTAAAAAAAGGGCCATTGCATTAAAATGCTTAGCTAAAAATCCATTGTTTCTGCCCAGTTTCGAACTGGGGACCTTTCGCGTGTTAGGCGAACGTGATAACCACTACACTACAGAAACTTCTCGGAAACTATACCAGACACCAACCAATGTAGGAGGCACTTTCTAAAAACAGAGTCATTGAAGAAAAATACTTAGGATAAAAACACTTGTTTCTGCCCAGTTTCTACCGTTTTAGAAACTAAGCCAGACACCATCCAATGTAGGAGGCACTTTCTAAAAAAAGAGCCATTGCATGAAAATGCTTAGCTAAAAATCCATTGTTTCTGCCCAGTTTCGAACTGGGGACCTTTCGCGTGTGAGGCGAACGTGATAACCACTACACTACAGAAACTTCTCAGAATCTATACAAGACACCAACCAATGTAGGAGGCACTTTCATAAAATAGAGCCATTGAAGAAAATTGTTTAGGTTAAAAACACTTGTTTCTGCCCAGTTTCGAACTGGGGACCTTTCGCGTGTAAGGCGAACGTGATAACCACTACACTACAGAAACGTCTTAGAAACTATGCCAGACACCATCCAATGTAGGAGGCACTTTCTAAAAAAAGAGCCATTGCATTAAAATGCTTAGCTAAAAATCCATTGTTTCTGCCCAGTTTCGAACTGGGGACCTTTCGCGTGTTAGGCGAACGTGATAACCACTACACTAAAGAAACTTCTCGGAAACTATACCAGACACCAACCAATGTAGGAGGCACTTTCTAAAAACAGAGTCATTGAAGAAAAATGCTTAGGTTAAAAACACTTGTTTCTGCCCAGTTTCGAACTGGGGACCTTTCGCGTGTGAGGCGAACGTGATAACCACTACACTACAGAAACTTCTCAGAAACTATACTAGACACCAACCAATGTAAGAGGCACTGTCTAAAAAAAGGGCCATTGCATTAAAATGCTTAGCTAAAAATCCATTGTTTCTGCCCAGTTTCGAACTGGGGACCTCTCGCGTGTTAGGCGAACGTGATAACCACTACACTACAGAAACTTCTCGGAAACTATACCAGACACCAACCAATGTAGGAGGCACTTTCTAAAAACAAAGTCATTGAAGAAAAATGATTAGGATAAAAACACTTGTTTCTGCCCAGTTTCGAACTGGGGACCTTTTGCGTGTAAGGCGAACGTGATAACCACTACACTACAGAAACGTCTTAGAAACTACGCTAGACACCATCCAATGTAGGAGGCACTTTCTAAAAAAAGAGCCATTGAATGAAAATGCTTAGCTAAAAATCCATTGTTTCTGCCCAGTTTCGAACTGGGGACCTTTCGCGTGTTAGGCGAACGTGATAACCACTACACTACAGAAACTTCTTAGAAACTAAGCCAGACACCATCCAATGTAGGAGGCACTTTCTAAAAAAAGAGCCATTGCATGAAAATGCTTAGCTAAAAATCCATTGTTTCTGCCCAGTTTCGAACAGGGGACCTTTCGCGTGTGAGGCGAACGTGATAACGACTACACTACAGAAACTTCTCAGAAACTATACTAGACACCAACCAATGTAGGAGGCACTGTCTAAAAAAAGGGCCATTGCATTAAAATGCTTAGCTAAAAATCCATTGTTTCTGCCCAGTTTCGAACTGGGGACCTTTCGCGTGTTAGGCGAACGTGATAACCACTACGCTACAGAAACTTCTCGGAAACTATACCAGACACCAACCAATGTAGGAGGCACTTTCTAAAAAAAGAGCCATTGCATGAAAATGCTTAGCTAAAAACCCATTGTTTCTGCCCAGTTTCGAACTGGGGACCTTTCACGTGTTAGGCGAACGTGATAACCACTACACTACAGAAACTTCTCGGAAACTATACCAGACACCAACCAATGTAGGAGGCACTTTCTAAAAACAGAGTCATTGAAAAAAAATGCTTAGGTTAAAAACACTTGTTTCTGCCCAGTTTCTACCGTCTTAGAAACTAAGCCAGACACCATCCAATGTAGGAGGCACTTTCTAAAAAAAGAGCCATTGCATGAAAATGCTTAGCTAAAAATCCATTATTTCTGCCCAGTTTCGAACTGGGGACCTTTCGCGTGTGAGGCGAACGTGATAACCACTACACTACAGAAACTTCCCAGAAACTATACTAGACACCAACCAATGTAGGAGGCACTTTCTAAAAACAGAGTCATTGAATAAAAATGCTTAGGTTAAAAACACTTGTTTCTGCCCAGTTTCGAACTGGGGACCTTTCGCGTGTGAGGCGAAAGTGATAACCACTACACTACAAAAACGTCTTAGAAACTAAGCCAGACACCATCCAATGAAGGAGGCACTTTCTAAAAAAAGAGCCATTGCATGAAAATGCTTAGCTAAAAATCCATGGTTTCTGCCCAGTTTCGAACTGGGGACCTTTCGCGTGTGAAGCGAATGTGATAACCACTACACTACAGAAACTTCTCAGAAACTATACTAGACACCAACCAATGTAAGAGGCACTGTCTAAAAAAAGGGCCATTGCATTAAAATGCTTAGCTAAAAATCCATTGTTTCTGCCCAGTTTCGAACTGGGGACCTTTCGCGTGTCAGGCGAACGTGATAACCACTACACTACAGAAACTTCTCGGAAACTATACCAGACACCAACCAATGTAGGAGGCACTTTCTAAAAAAAGAGCCATTGCATGAAAATGCTTAGCTAAAAATCCATTGTTTTTGCCCAGTTTCGAACTGGGGACCTTTCACGTGTTAGGCGAACGTGATAACCACTACACTACAGAAACTTCTCGGAAACTATACCAGACACCAACCAATGTGGGAGGCACTTTCTAAAAACAGAGTCATTGAAGAAAAATGCTTAGGTTAAAAACACTTGTTTCTGCCCAGTTTCTACCGTCTTAGAAACTAAGCCAGACACCATCCAATGTAGGAGACACTTTCTAAAAAAAGAGCCATTGCATTAAAATGCTTTGCTAAAAATCCATTGTTTCTGCCCAGTTTCGAACTGGGGACCTTTCGCGTGTTAGGCGAACGTGATAACCACTACACTACAGAAACTTCTCGGAAACTATACCAGACACCAACCAATGTAGGAGGCACTTTCTAAAAACAAAGTCATTGAAGAAAAATGCTTAGGTTAAAAACACTTGTTTCTGCCCAGTTTCGAACTGAGGACCTTTCGCGTGTAAGGCGAACGTGATAACCACTACACTACAGAAACATCTTAGAAACAAAGCCAGACACGATACAATGTAGAAGGCATTTTCTAAAAAAAGAGCCATTGCATGAAAATGCTTAGCTAAAAATCCATTGTTTCTGCCCAGTTTCGAACTGTGGACCTTTCACGTGTGAGGCGAACGTGATAACCACTACACTACAGAAACTTCTCAGAAACTATACACGACACCAACCAATGTAGGAGTCACTTTCATAAAATAGAGCCATTGAAGAAAAATGATTAGGTTAAAAACACTTGTTTCTGCCCAGTTTCGAACTGGGGACCTTTTGCGTGTAAGGCGAACGTGATAACCACTACACTACAGAAATGTCTTAGAAACTATGCCAGACACCATCCAATGTAGGAGGCACTTTCTAAAAAAAGAGCCATTGCATGAAAATGCTTAGCTAAAAATCCATTGTTTCTGCCCAGTTTCGAACTGGGGACCTTTCTCGTGTTAGGTGAATGTGATAACCACTACACTACAGAAACTTCTCGGAAACTATACCAGACACCAACCAATGTAGGAGGCACTTTCTAAAAACAGAGTCATTGAAGAAAAATGCTTAGGTTAAAAACACTTGTTTCTGCCCAGTTTCTACCGTCTTAGAAACTAAGCCAGACACCATCCAATGTAGGAGGCACTGTCTAAAAAAAGGGCCATTGCATTAAAATGCTTAGCTAAAAATCCATTGTTTCTGCCCAGTTTCGAACTGGGGACCTTTCGCGTGTTAGGCGAACGTGATATCCACTACACTACAGAAACGTCTTAGAAACTACGCCAGACACCATCCAATGTAGGAGTCACTTTCTAAAAAAAGAGCCATTGAATGAAAATGCTTAGCTAAAAATCCATTGTTTCTGCCCAGTTTCGAACTGGGGACCTTTCGCGTGTTAGGTGAATGTGATAACCACTACACTACAGAAACTTCTCGGAAACTATACCAGACACCAACCAATGTAGGAGGCACTTTCTAAAAACAGAGTCATTGAAGAAAAATGCTTAGGTTAAAAACACTTGTTTCTGCCCAGTTTCGAACTGGGGACCTTTCGCGTGTAAGGCGAACGTGATAACCAATACACTACAGAAACGTCTTAGAAACTAAGCCAGACACCATCCAATGTAGGAGGCACTTTCTAAAAAAAGAGCCATTGCATGAAAATGCTTAGCTAAAAATCCATTGTTTCTGCCCAGTTTCGAACTGGGGACCTTTCGCGTGTGAGGCTAACGTGATAACCACTACACTACAGAAACTTCTCAGAAACTATACTAGACACCAACCAATGTAAGAGGCACTGTCTAAAAAAAGGGCCATTGCATTAAAATGCTTAGCTAAAAATCCATTGTTTCTGCCCAGTTTCGAACTTGGGACCTTTCGCGTGTTAGGCAAACGTGATAACCACTACACTACAGAAACTTCTCGGAAACTATACCAGACACCATCCAATGTAGGAGGCACTGTCTAAAAAAGGGTCCTTGCATTAAAATGCTTAGCTAAAAAACCATTGTTTCTGCCCAGTTTCGAACTGGGGACCTTTCGCGTGTTAGGCGAACGTGATAACCACTACACTACAGAAACTTCTCGGAAACTATACCAGACACCAACCAATGTAGGAGGCACTTTCTAAAAAAAGAGCCATTGCATGAAAATGCTTAGCTAAAAATCCATTTTTTCTGCCCAGTTTCGAACTGGGGACCTTTCGCGTGTGAGGCGAACGTGATAACCACTACACTACAGAAACTTCTCAGAAACTAAATTAGACACCAACCAATGTAGGAGGCACTGTCTAAAAAAAGGGCCATTGCATTAAAATGCTTAGCTAAAAATCCATTGTTTCTGCCCAGTTTCGAACTGGGGACCTTTCGCGTGTTAGGCGAACATGATAACCACTACACTACAGAAACTTCTCGGAAACTATACCAGACACCAACCAATGTAGGAGGCACTTTCTAAAAACAGAGTCATTGAAGAAAAATGCTTAGGTTAAAAACACTTGTTTCTGCCCAGTTTCTACCGTCTTAGAAACTAAGCCAGACACCATCCAATGTAGCAGGCACTGTCTAAAAAAATGGCCATTGCATTAAAATTCTTAGCTAAAAATCCATTGTTTCTGCCCAGTTTCGAACTGGGGACCTTTCGCGTGTTAGTCACTTTCATAAAATAGAGCCATTGAAGAAAAATGATTAGGATAAAGACACTTGTTTCTGCCCAGTTTCGAACTGGGGACCTTTTGCGTGTAAGGCGAACGTGATAACCACTACACTACAGAAACGTATTAGAAACTACGCTAGACACCATCCAATGTAGGAGGCACTTTCTAAAAAAAGAGCCATTGAATGAAAATGCTTAGCTAAAAATCCATTGTTTCTGCCCAGTTTCGAACTGGGGACCTTTCGCGTGTTAGGCGAACGTGATAACCACTACACTACAGAAACTTCTCGGAAACTATACAAGACACCAACCAATGTAGGAGGCACTTTCTAAAAACAGAGTCATTGAAGAAAAATGCTTAGGTTAAAAACACTTGTTTCTGCCCAGTTTCTACCGTCTTAGAAACTAAGCCAGACACCATCCAATGTAGCAGGCACTGTCTAAAAAAGGGCCATTGCATTAAAATGCTTAGCTAAAAATCCATTGTTTCTGCCCAGTTTCGAACTGGGGACCTTTCGCGTGTTAGGCGAACGTGATAACCACTACACTAAAGAAACTTCTCGGAAACTATACCAGACACCATCCAATGTAGGAGGCACTGTCTAAAAAAGGGTCCTTGCATTAAAATGCTTAGCTAAAAAACCATTGTTTCTGCCCAGTTTCGAACTGGGGACCTTTCGCGTGTTAGGCAAACGTGATAACCACTACACTACAGAAACTTCTCGGAAACTATACCAGACACCAACCAATGTAGGAGGCACTTTCTAAAAAAAGAGCCATTGCATGAAAATGCTTAGCTAAAAATCCATTGTTTCTGCCCAGTTTCGAACTGGGGACCTTTCGCGTGTTAGGCAAACGTGATAACCACTACACTACAGAAACTTCTCGGAAACTATACCAGACACCATCCAATGTAGGAGGCACTGTCTAAAAAAAGGGTCCTTGCATTAAAATGCTTAGCTAAAAAAACATTGTTTCTGCCCAGTTTCGAACTGGGGACCTTTCGCGTGTTAGGCGAACGTGATAACCACTACACTACAGAAACTTCTCGGAATCTATACCAGACACCAACCAATGTAGGAGGCACTTTCTAAAAACAGAGTCATTGAAGAAAAATGCTTAGGTTAAAAACACTTGTTTCTGCCCAGTTTCTACCGTCTTAGAAACTAAGCCAGACACCATCCAATGTAGCAGGCACTGTCTAAAAAAAGGGCCATTGCATTAAAATGCTTAGCTAAAAATCCGTTGTTTCTGCCCAGTTTCGAACTGGGGACCTTTCGCGTGTTAGGCGAACGTGATAACCACTACACTACAGAAACTTCTCGGAAACTATACCAGACACCAACCAATGTAGGAGGCACTTTCTAAAAACAAAGTCATTGAAGAAAAATGCTTAGGTTAAAAACACTTGTTTCTGCCCAGTTTCGAACTGAGGACCTTTCGCGTGTAAGGCGAACGTGATAACCACTACACTACAGAAACATCTTAGAAACAAAGCCAGACACGATACAATGTAGAAGGCATTTTCTAAAAAAAGAGCCATTGAATGAAAATGCTTAGCTAAAAATCCATTGTTTCTGCCCAGTTTCGAACTGGGGACCTTTCGCGTGTTAGGTTGAATGTGATAACCACTACACTACAGAAACTTCTCGGAAACTATACCAGACACCAACCAATGTAGGAGGCACTTTCTAAAAACATAGTCATTGAAGAAAAATGCTTAGGTTAAAAACACTTGTTTCTGCCCAGTTTCGAACTGGGGACCTTTTGCGTGTGAGGCGAACGTGATAACCACTACACTACAGAAACTTCTCAGAAACTATGCTAGACACCAACCAATGTAAGAGGCACTGTCTAAAAAAAGGGCCATTGCATTAAAATGCTTAGCTAAAAATCCATTGTTTCTGCCCAGTTTCGAACTTGGGACCTTTCGCGTGTTAGGCAAACGTGATAACCACTACACTACAGAAACTTCTCGGGAACTATACCAGACACCATCCAATGTAGGAGGCACTGTCTAAAAAAGGGTCCTTGCATTAAAATGCTTAGCTAAAAAACCATTGTTTCTGCCCAGTTTCGAACTGGGGACCTTTCACGTGTTAGGCGAACGTGATAACCACTACACTACAGAAACTTCTCGGAAACTATACCAGACACCAACCAATGTAGGAGGCACTTTCTAAAAAAAGAGCCATTGCATGAAAATGCTTAGCTAAAAATCCATTGTTTCTGCCCAGTTTCGAACTGGGGACCTTTCGCGTGTGAGGCGAACGTGATAACCACTACACTACAGAAACTTCTCAAAAACTAAATTAGACACCAACCAATGTAGGAGGCACTGTCTAAAAAAAGGGCCATTGCATTAAAATGCTTAGCTAAAAATCCATTGTTTCTGCCCAGTTTCGAACTGGGGACCTTTCTCGTGTTAGGTGAATGTGATAACCACTACACTACAGAAACTTCTCGGAAACTATACCAGACACCAACCAATGTAGGAGGCACTTTCTAAAAACAGAGTCATTGAAGAAAAATGCTTAGGTTAAAAACACTTGTTTCTGCCCAGTTTCTACCGTTTTAGAAACTAAGCCAGACACCATCCAATGTAGGAGGCACTTTCTAAAAAAAGAGCCATTGCATTAAAATGCTTAGCTAAAAATCCATTGTTTCTGCCCAGTTTCGAACTGGGGACCTTTCGCGTGTGAGACGAACGTGATAACCACTACACTACAGAAACTTCCCAGAAACTATATTAGACACCAACCAATGTAGGAGTCACTTTCATAAAATAGAGCCATTGAAGAAAAATGCTTAGGTTAAAAAAACTTGTTTCTGCCCAGTTTCGAACTGGGGACCTTTCGCGTGTAAGGCGAACGTGATAACCACTACACTACAGAAACATCTTAGAAACAAAGCCAGACACGATACAATGTAGGAGGCACTTTCTAAAAAAAGAGCCATTGCATGAAAATGCTTAGCTAAAAATCCATTGTTTCTGCCCAGTTTCGAACTGGGGACCTTTCGCGTGTTAGGCAAACGTGATAACCACTACACTACAGAAACTTCTCGGAAACTATACCAGACACCATCCAATGTAGGAGGCACTGTCTAAAAAAAGGGTCCTTGCATTAAAATGCTTAGCTAAAAATCCATTGTTTCTGCCCAGTTTCGAACTGGGGACCTTTCGCGTGTTAGGCGAACTTGATAACCACTACACTACAGAAACTTCTCGGAAACTATACCAGACACCAACCAATGTAGGAGGCACTTTCTAAAAACAGAGTCATTGAAGAAAAATGCTTAGGTTAAAAACACTTGTTTCTGCCCAGTTTCTACCGTCTTAGAAACTAAGCCAGACACCATCCAATGTAGCAGGCACTGTCTAAAAAAAGGGCCATTGCATTAAAATGCTTAGCTAAAAATCCATTGTTTCTGCCCAGTTTTGAACTGGGGACCTTTCGCGTGTTAGGCGAACGTGATAACCACTACACTACAGAAACTTCTCGGAAACTATACCAGACACCAACCAATGTAGGAGGCACTCTCTAAAAACAGAGTCATTGAAGAAAAATGCTTAGGTTAAAAACACTTGTTTCTGCCCAGTTTCTACCGTCTTAGAAACTAAGCCAGACACCATCCAATGTAGGAGGCACTGTCTAAAAAAAGGGCCATTGCATTAAAATGCTTTGCTAAAAATCCATTGTTTCTGCCCAGTTTCGAACTGGGGACCTCTCGCGTGTTAGGCGAACGTGATAACCACTACACTACAGAAACTTCTCGGAAACTATACCAGACACCAACCAATGTAGGAGGCACTTTCTAAAAACAAAGTCATTGAAGAAAAATGCTTAGGTTAAAAACACTTGTTTCTGCCCAGTTTCGAACTGAGGACCTTTCGCGTGTAAGGCGAACGTGATAACCACTACACTACAGAAACGTCTTAGAAACTACGCCAGACACCATCCAATGTAGGAGGCACTTTCTAAAAAAAGAGCCATTGAATGAAAATGCTTAGCTAAAAATCCATTGTTTCTGCCCAGTTTCGAACTGGGGACCTTTCGCGTGTGAGGCGAACGTGATAACCACTACACTACAGAAACTTCTCAGAAACTATACACGACACCAACCAATGTAGGAGTCACTTTCATAAAATAGAGCCATTGAAGAAAAATGCTTAGGTTAAAAAGACTTGTTTCTGCCCAGTTTCGAACTGGGGACCTTTCGCGTGTAAGGCGAACGTGATAACCACTACACTACAGAAACATCTTAGAAACAAAGCCAGATACGATACAATGTAGGAGGCACTTTCTAAAAAAAGAGCCATTGCATGAAAATGCTTAGCTAAAAATCCATTGTTTCTGCCCAGTTTCGAACTGGGGACCTTTCGCGTGTTAGGCAAACGTGATAACCACTACACTACAGAAACTTCTCGGAAACTATACCAGACACCATCCAATGTAGGAGGCACTGTCTAAAAAAAGGGTCCTTGCATTAAAATGCTTAGCTAAAAATCCATTGTTTCTGCCCAGTTTCGAACTGGGGACCTTTCGCGTGTTAGGCGAACTTGATAACCACTACACTACAGAAACTTCTCGGAAACTATACCAGACACCAACCAATGTAGGAGGCACTTTCTAAAAACAGAGTCATTGAAGAAAAATGCTTAGGTTAAAAACACTTGTTTCTGCCCAGTTTCTACCGTCTTAGAAACTAAGCCAGACACCATCCAATGTAGCAGGCACTGTCTAAAAAAAGGGCCATTGCATTAAAATGCTTAGCTAAAAATCCATTGTTTCTGCCCAGTTTTGAACTGGGGACCTTTCGCGTGTTAGGCGAACGTGATAACCACTACACTACAGAAACTTCTCGGAAACTATACCAGACACCAACCAATGTAGGAGGCACTTTCTAAAAACAGAGTCATTGAAGAAAAATGCTTAGGTTAAAAACACTTGTTTCTGCCCAGTTTCTACCGTCTTAGAAACTAAGCCAGACACCATCCAATGTAGCAGGCACTGTCTAAAAAAAGGGCCATTGCATTAAAATGCTTAGCTAAAAATCCATTGCTTCTGCCCAGTTTTGAACTGGGAACCTTTCGCGTGTTAGGCGAACGTGATAACCACTACACTACAGAAACTTCTCGGAAACTATACCAGACACCAACCAATGTAGGAGGCACTTTCTAAAAACAAAGTCATTGAAGAAAAATGCTTAGGTTAAAAACACTTGTTTCTGCCCAGTTTCGAACTGAGGACCTTTCGCGTGTAAGGCGAACGTGATAACCACTACACTACAGAAACGTCTTAGAAACTACGCCAGACACCATCCAATGTAGGAGGCACTTTCTAAAAAAAGAGCCATTGAATGAAAATGCTTAGCTAAAAATCTATTGTTTCTGCCCAGTTTCGAACTGGGGACCTTTCGCGTGTGAGGCGAACGTGATAACCACTACACTACAGAAACTTCTCAGAAACTATACACGACACCAACCAATGTAGGAGTCACTTTCATAAAATAGAGCCATTGAAGAAAAATGATTAGGATAAAAACACTTGTTTCTGCCCAGTTTCGAACTGGGGACCTTTTGCGTGTAAGGCGAACGTGATAACCACTACACTACAGAAACGTCTTAGAAACTACGCCAGACACCATCCAATGTAGGAGGCACTTTCTAAAAAAAGAGCCATTGAATGAAAATGCTTAGCTAAAAATCCATTGTTTCGGCCCAGTTTCGAACTGGGGACCTTTCGCGTGTTAGGTGAATGTGATAACCACTACACTACAGAATCTTCTCGGAAACTATACCAGACACCAACCAATGTAGGAGGCACTTTCTAAAAACAGAGTCATTGAAGAAAAATGCTTAGGTTAAAAACACTTGTTTCTGCAAAGTTTCTACCGTCTTAGAAACTAAGCCAGACACCATCCAATGTAGGAGGCACTGTCTAAAAAAGGGCCATTGCATTAAAATGCTTAGCTAAAAATCCATTGTTTCTGCCCAGTTTCGAACTGGGGACCTTTCGCGTGTTAGGCGAACGTGATAACCACTACACTAAAGAAACTTCTCGGAAACTATACCAGACACCAACCAATGTAGGAGGCACTTTCTAAAAACAGAGTCATTGAAGAAAAATGCTTAGGTTAAAAACACTTGTTTCTGCCCAGTTTTGAACTGGGGACCTTTCGCGTGTGAGGCGAACGTGATAACCACTACACTACAGAAACTTCTCAGAAACTATACTAGACACCAACCAATGTAAGAGGCACTGTCTAAAAAAAGGGCCATTGCATCAAAATGCTTAGCTAAAAATCCATTGTTTCTGCCCAGTTTCGAACTTGGGACCTTTCGCGTGTTAGGTAAACGTGATAACCACTACACTACAGAAACTTCTCGGAAACTATACCAGACACCATCCAATGTAGGAGGCACTGTCTAAAAAAGGGCCATTGCATTAAAATGCTTAGCTAAAAATCCATTGTTTCTGCCCAGTTTCGAACTGGGGACCTTTCGCGTGTTAGGCGAACGTGATAACCACTACACTAAAGAAACTTCTCGGAAACTATACCAGACACCAACCAATGTAGGAGGCACTTTCTAAAAACAAAGTCATTGAAGAAAAATGCTTAGGTTAAAAACACTTGTTTCTGCCCAGTTTCGAACTGGGGACCTTTCGCGTGTGAGGCGAACGTGATAACCACTACACTACAGAAACTTCTCAGAAACTATACTAGACACCAACCAATGTAAGAGGCACTGTCTAAAAAAAGGGCCATTGCATTAAAATGCTTAGCTAAAAATCCATTGTTTCTGCCCAGTTTCGAACTTGGGACCTTTCGCGTGTTAGGCAAACGTGATAACCACTACACTACAGAAACTTCTCGGAAACTATACCAGACACCATCCAATGTAGGAGGCACTGTCTAAAAAAGGGTCCTTGCATTAAAATGCTTAGCTAAAAAACCATTGTTTCTGCCCAGTTTCGAACTGGGGACCTTTCGCGTGTTAGGCAAACGTGATAACCACTACACTACAGAAACTTCTCGGAAACTATACCAGACACCAACCAATGTAGGAGGCACTTTCTAAAAAAAGAGCCATTGCATGAAAATGCTTAGCTAAAAATCCATTGTTTCTGCCCAGTTTCGAACTGGGGACCTTTCGCGTGTGAGGCGAACGTGATAACCACTACACTACAGAAACTTCTCAGAAACTAAATTAGACACCAACCAATGTAGGAGGCACTGTCTAAAAAAAGGGCCATTGCATTAAAATGCTTAGCTAAAAATCCATTGTTTCTGCCCAGTTTCGAACTGGGGACCTTTCGCGTGTTAGGCGAACGTGATAACCACTACACTACAGAAACTTCTCGGAAACTATACCAGACACCAACCAATGTAGGAGGCACTTTCTAAAAACAGAGTCATTGAAGAAAAATGCTTAGGTTAAAAACACTTGTTTCTGCCCAGTTTCTACCGTCTTAGAAACTAAGCCAGACACCATCCAATGTAGGAGGCACTGTCTAAAAAAAGGGCCATTGCATTAAAATGCTTAGCTAAAAATCCATTGTTTCTGCCCAGTTTCAAACTGGGGACCTTTCGCGTGTTAGGCGAACGTGATAACCACTACACTACAGAAACTACTCGGAAACTATACCAGACACCAACCAATGTAGGAGGCACTTTCTAAAAACAGAGTCATTGAAGAAAAATGCTTAGGTTAAAAACACTTGTTTCTGCCCAGTTTCTACCGTTTTAGAAACTAAGCCAGACACCATCCAATGTAGGAGGCACTTTCTAAAAAAAGAGCCATTGCATTAAAATGCTTAGCTAAAAATCCCTTGTTTCTGCCCAGTTTCGAACTGGGCACCTTTCGCGTGTGAGACGAACGTGATAACCACTACACTACAGAAACTTCCCAGAAACTATACTAGACACCAACCAATGTAGGAGTCACTTTCATAAAATAGAGCCATTGAAGAAAAATGCTTAGGTTAAAAAAACTTGTTTCTGCCCAGTTTCGAACTGGGGACCTTTCGCGTGTAAGGCGAACGTGATAACCACTACACTACAGAAACATCTTAGAAACAAAGCCAGACACGATACAATGTAGGAGGCACTTTCTAAAAAAAGAGCCATTGCATGAAAATGCTTAGCTAAAAATCCATTGTTTCTGCCCAGTTTCGAACTGGGGACCTTTCGCGTGTTAGGCAAACGTGATAACCACTACACTACAGAAACTTCTCGGAAACTATACCAGACACCATCCAATGTAGGAGGCACTGTCTAAAAAAAGGGTCCTTGCATTAAAATGCTTAGCTAAAAATCCATTGTTTCTGCCCAGTTCCGAACTGGGGACCTTTCGCGCGTTAGGCGAACGTGATAACCACTACACTAGCTAAAAATCCATTGTTTCTGCCCAGTTTCGAACTGTGGACCTTTCACGTGTGAGGCGAACGTGATAACCACTACACTACAGAAACTTCTCAGAAACTATACACGACACCAACCAATGTAGGAGTCACTTTCATAAAATAGAGCCATTGAAGAAAAATGATTAGGTTAAAAACACTTGTTTCTGCCCAGTTTCGAACTGGGGACCTTTTGCGTGTAAGGCGAACGTGATAACCACTACACTACAGAAATGTCTTAGAAACTATGCCAGACACCATCCAATGTAGGAGGCACTTTCTAAAAAAAGAGCCATTGCATGAAAATGCTTAGCTAAAAATCCATTGTTTCTGCCCAGTTTCGAACTGGGGACCTTTCTCGTGTTAGGTGAATGTGATAACCACTACACTACAGAAACTTCTCGGAAACTATACCAGACACCAACCAATGTAGGAGGCACTTTCTAAAAACAGAGTCATTGAAGAAAAATGCTTAGGTTAAAAACACTTGTTTCTGCCCAGTTTCTACCGTTTTAGAAACTAAGCCAGACACCATCCAATGTAGGAGGCACTTTCTAAAAAAAGAGCCATTGCATTAAAATGCTTAGCTAAAAATCCCTTGTTTCTGCCCAGTTTCGAACTGGGGACCTTTCGCGTGTGAGACGAACGTGATAACCACTACACTACAGAAACTTCCCAGAAACTATACTAGACACCAACCAATGTAGGAGTCACTTTCATAAAATAGAGCCATTGAAGAAAAATGCTTAGGTTAAAAAAACTTGTTTCTGCCCAGTTTCGAACTGGGGACCTTTCGCGTGTAAGGCGAACGTGATAACCACTACACTACAGAAACATCTTAGAAACTAAGCCAGACACGATACAATGTAGGAGGCACTTTCTAAAAAAAGAGCCATTGCATGAAAATGCTTAGCTAAAAATCCATTGTTTCTGCCCAGTTTCGAACTGGGGACCTTTCGCGTGTTAGGCAAACGTGATAACCACTACACTACAGAAACTTCTCGGAAACTATACCAGACACCATCCAATGTAGGAGGCACTGTCTAAAAAAAGGGTCCTTGCATTAAAATGCTTAGCTAAAAATCCATTGTTTCTGCCCAGTTCCGAACTGGGGACCTTTCGCGCGTTAGGCGAACGTGATAACCACTACACTAGCTAAAAATCCATTGTTTCTGCCCAGTTCCGAACTGTGGACCTTTCACGTGTGAGGCGAACGTGATAACCACTACACTACAGAAACTTCTCAGAAACTATACACGACACCAACCAATGTAGGAGTCACTTTCATAAAATAGAGCCATTGAAGAAAAATGATTAGGTTAAAAACACTTGTTTCTGCCCAGTTTCGAACTGGGGACCTTTTGCGTGTAAGGCGAACGTGATAACCACTACACTACAGAAATGTCTTAGAAACTATGCCAGACACCATCCAATGTAGGAGGCACTTTCTAAAAAAAGAGCCATTGCATGAAAATGCTTAGCTAAAAATCCATTGTTTCTGCCCAGTTTCGAACTGGGGACCTTTCTCGTGTTAGGTGAATGTGATAACCACTACACTACAGAAACTTCTCGGAAACTATACCAGACACCAACCAATGTAGGAGGCACTTTCTAAAAACAGAGTCATTGAAGAAAAATGCTTAGGTTAAAAACACTTGTTTCTGCCCAGTTTCTACCGTCTTAGAAACTAAGCCAGACACCATCCAATGTAGGAGGCACTGTCTAAAAAAAGGGCCATTGCATTAAAATGCTTAGCTAAAAATCCATTGTTTCTGCCCAGTTTCGAACTGGGGACCTTTAGCGTGTTAGGCGAACGTGATATCCACTACACTACAGAAACGTCTTAGAAACTACGCCAGACACCATCCAATGTAGGAGGCACTTTCTAAAAAAAGAGCCATTGAATGAAAATGCTTAGCTAAAAATCCATTGTTTCTGCACAGTTTCGAACTGGGGACCTTTCGCGTGTTACTACAGAAACTACAGAAACTTCTCGGAAACTATACCAGACACCAACCAATGTAGGAGGCACTTTCTAAAAACAGAGTCATTGAAGAAAAATGCTTAGGTTAAAAACACTTGTTTCTGCCCAGTTTCGAACTGGGGACCTTTCGCGTGTAAGGCGAACGTGATAACCACTACACTACAGAAACATCTTAGAAACAAAGCCAGACACGATACAATGTAGGAGGCACTTTCTAAAAAAAGAGCCATTGCATGAAAATGCTTAGCTAAAAATCCATTGTTTCTGCCCAGTTTCGAACTGGGGACCTTTCGCGTGTTAGGCGAACGTGATATCCACTACACTACAGAAACGTCTTAGAAACTACGCCAGACACCATCCAATGTAGGAGGCACTTTCTAAAAAAAGAGCCATTGAATGAAAATGCTTAGCTAAAAATCCATTGTTTCTGCCCAGTTTCGAACTGGGGACCTTTCGCGTGTTAGGTGAATGTGATAACCACTACACTACAGAAACTTCTCGGAAACTATACCAGACACCATCCAATGTAGGAGGCACTGTCTAAAAAAAGGGTCCTTGCATTAAAATGCTTAGCTAAAAATCCATTGTTTCTGCCCAGTTTCGAACTGGGGACCTTTCGCGTGTTAGGCGAACGTGATAACCACTACACTACAGAAACTTCTCGGAAACTATACCAGACACCAACCAATGTAGGAGGCACTTTCTAAAAACAGAGTCATTGAAGAAAAATGCTTAGGTTAAAAACACTTGTTTCTGCCCAGTTTCTACCGTCTTAGAAACTAAGCCAGACACCATCCAATGTAGCAGGCACTGTCTAAAAAAAGGGCCATTGCATTAAAATGCTTAGCTAAAAATCCATTGTTTCTGCCCAGTTTTGAACTGGGGACCTTTCGCGTGTTAGGCGAACGTGATAACCACTACACTACAGAAACTTCTCGGAAACTATACCAGACACCAACCAATGTAGGAGGCACTTTCTAAAAACAGAGTCATTGAAGAAAAATGCTTAGGTTAAAAACACTTGTTTCTGCCCAGTTTCTACCATCTTAGAAACTAAGCCAGACACCATCCAATGTAGCAGGCACTGTCTAAAAAAAGGGCCATTGCATTAAAATGCTTAGCTAAAAATCCATTGTTTCTGCCCAGTTTTGAACTGGGGACCTTTCGCGTGTTAGGCGAACGTGATAACCACTACACTACAGAAACTTCTCGGAAACTATACCAGACACCAACCAATGTAGGAGGCACTTTCTAAAAACAGAGTCATTGAAGAAAAATGCTTAGGTTAAAAACACTTGTTTCTGCCCAGTTTCTACCGTCTTAGAAACTAAGCCAGACACCATCCAATGTAGGAGGCACTGTCTAAAAAAAGGGCCATTGCATTAAAATGCTTTGCTAAAAATCCATTGTTTCTGCCCAGTTTCGAACTGGGGACCTTTCGCGTGTTAGGCAAACGTGATAACCACTACACTACAGAAACATCTTAGAAACAAAGCCAGACACGATACAATGTAGAAGGCATTTTCTAAAAAAAGAGCCATTGCATGAAAATGCTTAGCTAAAAATCCATTGTTTCTGCCCAGTTTCGAACTGTGGACCTTTCACGTGTGAGGCGAACGTGATAACCACTACACTACAGAAACTTCTCAGAAACTATACATGACACCAACCAATGTAGGAGTCACTTTCATAAAATAGAGCCATTGAAGAAAAATGATTAGGTTAAAAACACTTGTTTCTGCCCAGTTTCGAACTGGGGACCTTTTGCGTGTAAGGCGTGTAACACTACAGAAACGTCTTAGAAACTACGCCAGACACCATCCAATGTAGGAGGCACTTTCTAAAAAAAGAACCATTGCATGAAAATGCTTAGCTAAAAATCCATTGTTTCTGCCCAGTTTCGAACTGGGGACCTTTCTCGTGTTAGGTGAATGTGATAACCACTACACTACAGAAACTTCTCGGAAACTATACCAGACATAAACCAATGTAGGAGGCACTTACTAAAAACAGAGTCATTGAAGAAAAATGCTTAGGTTAAAAACACTTGTTTCTGCCCAGTTTCTACCGTCTTAGAAACTAAGCCAGACACCATCCAATGTAGGAGGCACTGTCTAAAAAAAGGGCCATTGCATTAAAATGCTTAGCTAAAAATCCATTGTTTCTGCCCAGTTTCGAACTGGGGACCTTTCGCGTGTTAGGCGAACGTGATATCCACTACACTACAGAAACGTCTTAGAAACTACGCCAGACACCATCCAATGTAGGAGGCACTTTCTAAAAAAAGAGCCATTGAATGAAAATGCTTAGCTAAAAATCCATTGTTTCTGCCCAGTTTCGAACTGGGGACCTTTCGCGTGTTAGGTGAATGTGATAACCACTACACTACAGAAACTTCGCGGAAACTATACCAGACACCAACCAATGTAGGAGGCACTTTCTAAAAACATAGTCATTGAAGAAAAATGCTTAGGTTAAAAACACTTGTTTCTGCCCAGTTTCTACCGTCTTAGAAACTAAGCCAGACACCATCCAATGTAGCAGGCACTGTCTAAAAAAGGGCCATTGCATTAAAATGCTTAGCTAAAAATCCATTGTTTCTGCCCAGTTTCGAACTGGGGACCTTTCGCGTGTTAGGCGAACGTGATAACCACTACACTAAAGAAACTTCTCGGAAACTATACCAGACACCATCCAATGTAGGAGGCACTGTCTAAAAAAGGGTCCTTGCATTAAAATGCTTAGCTAAAAAACCATTGTTTCTGCCCAGTTTCGAACTGGGGACCTTTCGCGTGTTAGGCAAACGTGATAACCACTACACTACAGAAACTTCTCGGAAACTATACCAGACACCAACCAATGTAGGAGGCACTTTCTAAAAAAAGAGCAATTGCATGAAAATGCTTAGCTAAAAATCCATTGTTTCTGCCCAGTTTCGAACTGGGGACCTTTCGCGTGTTAGGCAAACGTGATAACCACTACACTACAGAAACTTCTCGGAAACTATACCAGACACCATCCAATGTAGGAGGCACTGTCTAAAAAAAGGGTCCTTGCATTAAAATGCTTAGCTAAAAAAACATTGTTTCTGCCCAGTTTCGAACTGGGGACCTTTCGCGTGTTAGGCGAACGTGATAACCACTACACTACAGAAACTTCTCGGAAACTATACCAGACACCAACCAATGTAGGAGGCACTTTCTAAAAACAGAGTCATTGAAGAAAAATGCTTAGGTTAAAAACACTTGTTTCTGCCCAGTTTCTACCGTCTTAGAAACTAAGCCAGACACCATCCAATGTAGCAGGCACTGTCTAAAAAAAGGGCCATTGCATTAAAATGCTTAGCTAAAAATCCGTTGTTTCTGCCCAGTTTCGAACTGGGGACCTTTCGCGTGTTAGGCGAACGTGATAACCACTACACTACAGAAACTTCTCGGAAACTATACCAGACACCAACCAATGTAGGAGGCACTTTCTAAAAACAAAGTCATTGAAGAAAAATGCTTAGGTTAAAAACACTTGTTTCTGCCCAGTTTCGAACTGAGGACCTTTCGCGTGTAAGGCGAACGTGATAACCACTACACTACAGAAACATCTTAGAAACAAAGCCAGACACGATACAATGTAGAAGGCATTTTCTAAAAAAAGAGCCATTGCATGAAAATGCTTAGCTAAAAATCCATTGTTTCTGCCCAGTTTCGAACTGTGGACCTTTCACGTGTGAGGCGAACGTGATAACCACTACACTACAGAAACTTCTCAGAAACTATACACGACACCAACCAATGTAGGAGTCACTTTCATAAAATAGAGCCATTGAAGAAAAATGATTAGGTTAAAAACACTTGTTTCTGCCCAGTTTCGAACTGGGGACTTTTGCGTGTAAGGCGTGTAACACTACAGAAACGTCTTAGAAACTACGCCAGACACCATCCAATGTAGGAGGCACTTTCTAAAAAAAGAGCCATTGCATGAAAATGCTTAGCTAAAAATCCATTGTTTCTGCCCAGTTTCGAACTGGGGACCTTTCTCGTGTTAGGTGAATGTGATAACCACTACACTACAGAAACTTCTCGGAAACTATACCAGACATAAACCAATGTAGGAGGCACTTACTAAAAACAGAGTCATTGAAGAAAAATGCTTAGGTTAAAAACACTTGTTTCTGCCCAGTTTCTACCGTCTTAGAAACTAAGCCAGACACCATCCAATGTAGGAGGCACTGTCTAAAAAAAGGGCCATTGCATTAAAATGCTTAGCTAAAAATCCATTGTTTCTGCCCAGTTTCGAACTGGGGACCTTTCGCGTGTTAGGCGAACGTGATATCGACTACACTACAGAAACGTCTTAGAAACTACGCCAGACACCATCCAATGTAGGAGGCACTTTCTAAAAAAAGAGCCATTGAATGAAAATGCTTAGCTAAAAATCCATTGTTTCTGCCCAGTTTCGAACTGGGGACCTTTCGCGTGTTAGGTGAATGTGATAACCACTACACTACAGAAACTTCTCGGAAACTATACCAGACACCAACCAATGTAGGAGGCACTTTCTAAAAACATAGTCATTGAAGAAAAATGCTTAGGTTAAAAACACTTGTTTCTGCCCAGTTTCGAACTGGGGACCTTTTGCGTGTGAGGCGAACGTGATAACCACTACACTACAGAAACTTCTCAGAAACTATGCTAGACACCAACCAATGTAAGAGGCACTGTCTAAAAAAAGGGCCATTGCATTAAAATGCTTAGCTAAAAATCCATTGTTTCTGCCCAGTTTCGAACTTGGGACCTTTCGCGTGTTAGGCAAACGTGATAACCACTACACTACAGAAACTTCTCGGGAACTATACCAGACACCATCCAATGTAGGAGGCACTGTCTAAAAAAGGGTCCTTGCATTAAAATGCTTAGCTAAAAAACCATTGTTTCTGCCCAGTTTCGAACTGGGGACCTTTCACGTGTTAGGCGAACGTGATAACCACTACACTACAGAAACTTCTCGGAAACTATACCAGACACCAACCAATGTAGGAGGCACTTTCTAAAAAAAGAGCCATTGCATGAAAATGCTTAGCTAAAAATCCATTGTTTCTGCCCAGTTTCGAACTGGGGACCTTTCGCGTGTGAGGCGAACGTGATAACCACTACACTACAGAAACTTCTCAGAAACTAAATTAGACACCAACCAATGTAGGAGGCACTGTCTAAAAAAAGGGCCATTGCATTAAAATGCTTAGCTAAAAATCCATTGTTTCTGCCCAGTTTCGAACTGGGGACCTTTCTCGTGTTAGGTGAATGTGATAACCACTACACTACAGAAACTTCTCGGAAACTATACCAGACACCAACCAATGTAGGAGGCACTTTCTAAAAACAGAGTCATTGAAGAAAAATGCTTAGGTTAAAAACACTTGTTTCTGCCCAGTTTCTACCGTTTTAGAAACTAAGCCAGACACCATCCAATGTAGGAGGCACTTTCTAAAAAAAGAGCCATTGCATTAAAATGCTTAGCTAAAAATCCATTGTTTCTGCCCAGTTTCGAACTGGGGACCTTTCGCGTGTGAGACGAACGTGATAACCACTACACTACAGAAACTTCCCAGAAACTATATTAGACACCAACCAATGTAGGAGTCACTTTCATAAAATAGAGCCATTGAAGAAAAATGCTTAGGTTAAAAAAACTTGTTTCTGCCCAGTTTCGAACTGGGGACCTTTCGCGTGTAAGGCGAACGTGATAACCACTACACTACAGAAACATCTTAGAAACAAAGCCAGACACGATACAATGTAGGAGGCACTTTCTAAAAAAAGAGCCATTGCATGAAAATGCTTAGCTAAAAATCCATTGTTTCTGCCCAGTTTCGAACTGGGGACCTTTCGCGTGTTAGGCAAACGTGATAACCACTACACTACAGAAACTTCTCGGAAACTATACCAGACACCATCCAATGTAGGAGGCACTGTCTAAAAAAAGGGTCCTTGCATTAAAATGCTTAGCTAAAAATCCATTGTTTCTGCCCAGTTTCGAACTGGGGACCTTTCGCGTGTTAGGCGAACTTGATAACCACTACACTACAGAAACTTCTCGGAAACTATACCAGACACCAACCAATGTAGGAGGCACTTTCTAAAAACAGAGTCATTGAAGAAAAATGCTTAGGTTAAAAACACTTGTTTCTGCCCAGTTTCTACCGTCTTAGAAACTAAGCCAGACACCATCCAATGTAGCAGGCACTGTCTAAAAAAAGGGCCATTGCATTAAAATGCTTAGCTAAAAATCCATTGTTTCTGCCCAGTTTTGAACTGGGGACCTTTCGCGTGTTAGGCGAACGTGATAACCACTACACTACAGAAACTTCTCGGAAACTATACCAGACACCAACCAATGTAGGAGGCACTTTCTAAAAACAGAGTCATTGAAGAAAAATGCTTAGGTTAAAAACACTTGTTTCTGCCCAGTTTCTACCGTCTTAGAAACTAAGCCAGACACCATCCAATGTAGGAGGCACTGTCTAAAAAAAGGGCCATTGCATTAAAATGCTTTGCTAAAAATCCATTGTTTCTGCCCAGTTTCGAACTGGGGACCTCTCGCGTGTTAGGCGAACGTGATAACCACTACACTACAGAAACTTCTCGGAAACTATACCAGACACCATCCAATGTAGGAGGCACTGTCTAAAAAAAGGGTCCTTGCATTAAAATGCTTAGCTAAAAATCCATTGTTTCTGCCCAGTTTCGAACTGGGGACCTTTCGCGTGTTAGGCGAACTTGATAACCACTACACTACAGAAACTTCTCGGAAACTATACCAGACACCAACCAATGTAGGAGGCACTTTCTAAAAACAGAGTCATTGAAGAAAAATGCTTAGGTTAAAAACACTTGTTTCTGCCCAGTTTCTACCGTCTTAGAAACTAAGCCAGACACCATCCAATGTAGCAGGCACTGTCTAAAAAAAGGGCCATTGCATTAAAATGCTTAGCTAAAAATCCATTGTTTCTGCCCAGTTTTGAACTGGGGACCTTTCGCGTGTTAGGCGAACGTGATAACCACTACACTACAGAAACTTCTCGGAAACTATACCAGACACCAACCAATGTAGGAGGCACTTTCTAAAAACAGAGTCATTGAAGAAAAATGCTTAGGTTAAAAACACTTGTTTCTGCCCAGTTTCGAACTGGGGACCTTTTGCGTGTAAGGCGAACGTGATAACCAATACACTACAGAAACGTCTTAGAAACTAAGCCAGACACCATCCAATGTAGGAGGCACTTTCTAAAAAAAGGGCCATTGCATTAAAATGCTTAGCTAAAAATCCATTGTTTCTGCCCAGTTTTGAACTGGGGACCTTTCGCGTGTTAGGCGAACGTGATAACCACTACACTACAGAAACTTCTCGGAAACTATACCAGACACCAACCAATGTAGGAGGCACTTTCTAAAAACAAAGTCATTGAAGAAAAATGCTTAGGTTAAAAACACTTGTTTCTGCCCAGTTTCGAACTGAGGACCTTTCGCGTGTAAGGCGAACGTGATAACCACTACACTACAGAAACGTCTTAGAAACTACGCCAGACACCATCCAATGTAGGAGGCACTTTCTAAAAAAAGAGCCATTGAATGAAAATGCTTAGCTAAAAATCCATTGTTTCTGCCCAGTTTCGAACTGGGGACCTTTCGCGTGTGAGGCGAACGTGATAACCACTACACTACAGAAACTTCTCAGAAACTATACACGACACCAACCAATGTAGGAGTCACTTTCATAAAATAGAGCCATTGAAGAAAAATGATTAGGATAAAAACACTTGTTTCTGCCCAGTTTCGAACTGGGGACCTTTTGCGTGTAAGGCGAACGTGATAACCACTACACTACAGAAACGTCTTAGAAACTACGCCAGACACCATCCAATGTAGGAGGCACTTTCTAAAAAAAGAGCCATTGAATGAAAATGCTTAGCTAAAAATCCATTGTTTCGGCCCAGTTTCGAACTGGGGACCTTTCGCGTGTTAGGTGAATGTGATAACCACTACACTACAGAATCTTCTCGGAAACTAAACCAGACACCAACCAATGTAGGAGGCACTTTCTAAAAACAGAGTCATTGAAGAAAAATGCTTAGGTTAAAAACACTTGTTTCTGCAAAGTTTCTACCGTCTTAGAAACTAAGCCAGACACCATCCAATGTAGGAGGCACTGTCTAAAAAAGGGCCATTGCATTAAAATGCTTAGCTAAAAATCCATTGTTTCTGCCCAGTTTCGAACTGGGGACCTTTCGCGTGTTAGGCGAACGTGATAACCACTACACTAAAGAAACTTCTCGGAAACTATACCAGACACCAACCAATGTAGGAGGCACTTTCTAAAAACAGAGTCATTGAAGAAAAATGCTTAGGTTAAAAACACTTGTTTCTGCCCAGTTTCGAACTGGGGACCTTTCGCGTGTGAGGCGAACGTGATAACCACTACACTACAGAAACTTCTCAGAAACTATACTAGACACCAACCAATGTAAGAGGCACTGTCTAAAAAAAGGGCCATTGCATTAAAATGCTTAGCTAAAAATCCATTGTTTCTGCCCAGTTTCGAACTTGGGACCTTTCGCGTGTTAGGTAAACGTGATAACCACTACACTACAGAAACTTCTCGGAAACTATACCAGACACCATCCAATGTAGGAGGCACTGTCTAAAAAAGGGCCATTGCATTAAAATGCTTAGCTAAAAATCCATTGTTTCTGCCCAGTTTCGAACTGGGGACCTTTCGCGTGTTAGGCGAACGTGATAACCACTACACTAAAGAAACTTCTCGGAAACTAAGCCAGACACCAACCAATGTAGGAGGCACTTTCTAAAAACAGAGTCATTGAAGAAAAATGCTTAGGTTAAAAACACTTGTTTCTGCCCAGTTTCGAACTGGGGACCTTTCGCGTTTGAGGCGAACGTGATAACCACTACACTACAGAAACTTCTCAGAAACTATACTAGACACCAACCAATGTAAGAGGCACTGTCTAAAAAAAGGGCCATTGCATTAAAATGCTTAGCTAAAAATTCATTGTTTCTGCCCAGTTTCGAACTTGGGACCTTTCGCGTGTTAGGCAAACGTGATAACCACTACACTACAGAAACTTCTCGGAAACTATACCAGACACCATCCAATGTAGGAGGCACTGTCTAAAAAAGGGTCCTTGCATTAAAATGCTTAGCTAAAAAACCATTGTTTCTGCCCAGTTTCGAACTGGGGACCTTTCGCGTGTTAGGCAAACGTGATAACCACTACACTACAGAAACTTCTCGGAAACTATACCAGACACCAACCAATGTAGGAGGCACTTTCTAAAAAAAGAGCCATTGCATGAAAATGCTTAGCTAAAAATCCATTGTTTCTGCCCAGTTTCGAACTGGGGACCTTTCGCGTGTGAGGCGAACGTGATAACCACTACACTACAGAAACTTCTCAGAAACTAAATTAGACACCAACCAATGTAGGAGGCACTTTCTAAAAAAAGAGCCATTGCATTAAAATGCTTAGCTAAAAATCCCTTGTTTCTGCCCAGTTTCGAACTGGGGACCTTTCGCGTGTGAGACGAACGTGATAACCACTACACTACAAAAACTTCCCAGAAACTATACTAGACACCAACCAATGTAGGAGTCACTTTCATAAAATAGAGCCATTGAAGAAAAATGCTTAGGTTAAAAAAACTTGTTTATGCCCAGTTTCGAACTGGGGACCTTTCGCGTGTAAGGCGAACGTGATAACCACTACACTACAGAAACATCTTAGAAACAAAGCCAGACACGATACAATGTAGGAGGCACTTTCTAAAAAAAGAGCCATTGCATGAAAATGCTTAGCTAAAAATCCATTGTTTCTGCCCAGTTTCGAACTGGGGACCTTTCGCGTGTTAGGCAAACGTGATAACCACTACACTACAGAAACTTCTCGGAAATTATACCAGACACCATCCAATGTAGGAGGCACTGTCTAAAAAAAGGGTCCTTGCATTAAAATGCTTAGCTAAAAATCCATTGTTTCTGCCCAGTTCCGAACTGGGGACCTTTCGCGCGTTAGGCGAACGTGATAACCACTACACTAGCTAAAAATCCATTGTTTCTGCCCAGTTTCGAACTGTGGACCTTTCACGTGTGAGGCGAACGTGATAACCACTACACTACAGAAACTTCTCAGAAACTATACACGACACCAACCAATGTAGGAGTCACTTTCATAAAATAGAGCCATTGAAGAAAAATGATTAGGTTAAAAACACTTGTTTCTGCCCAGTTTCGAACTGGGGACCTTTTGCGTGTAAGGCGAACGTGATAACCACTACACTACAGAAATGTCTTAGAAACTATGCCAGACACCATCCAATGTAGGAGGCACTTTCTAAAAAAAGAGCCATTGCATGAAAATGCTTAGCTAAAAATCCATTGTTTCTGCCCAGTTTCGAACTGGGGACCTTTCTCGTGTTAGGTGAATGTGATAACCACTACACTACAGAAACTTCTCGGAAACTATACCAGACACCAACCAATGTAGGAGGCACTTTCTAAAAACAGAGTCATTGAAGAAAAATGCTTAGGTTAAAAACACTTGTTTCTGCCCAGTTTCTACCGTCTTAGAAACTAAGCCAGACACCATCCAATGTAGGAGGCACTGTCTAAAAAAAGGGCCATTGCATTAAAATGCTTAGCTAAAAATCCATTGTTTCTGCCCAGTTTCGAACTGGGGACCTTTCGCGTGTTAGGCGAACGTGATATCCACTACACTACAGAAACGTCTTAGAAACTACGCCAGACACCATCCAATGTAGGAGGCACTTTCTAAAAAAAGAGCCATTGCATGAAAATGCTTAGCTAAAAATCCATTGTTTCTGCACAGTTTCGAACTGGGGACCTTTCGCGTGTTAGGTGAATGTGATAACCACTACACTACAGAAACTTCTCGGAAACTATACCAGACACCAACCAATGTAGGAGGCACTTTCTAAAAACAGAGTCATTGAAGAAAAATGCTTAGGTTAAAAACACTTGTTTCTGCCCAGTTTCGAACTGGGGACCTTTCGCGTGTAAGGCGAACGTGATAACCACTACACTACAGAAACATCTTAGATACAAAGCCAGACACGATACAATGTAGTAGGCACTTTCTAAAAAAAGAGCCATTGCATGAAAATGCTTAGCTAAAAATCCATTGTTTCTGCCCAGTTTCGAACTGGGGACCTTTCGCGTGTTAGGCGAACGTGATATCCACTACACTACAGAAACGTCTTAGAAACTACGCCAGACACCATCCAATGTAGGAGGCACTTTCTAAAAAAAGAGCCATTGAATGAAAATGCTTAGCTAAAAATCCATTGTTTCTGCCCAGTTTCGAACTGGGGACCTTTCGCGTGTTAGGTGAATGTGATAACCACTACACTACAGAAACTTCTCGGAAACTATACCAGACACCATCCAATGTAGGAGGCACTGTCTAAAAAAAGGGTCCTTGCATTAAAATGCTTAGCTAAAAATCCATTGTTTCTGCCCAGTTTCGAACTGGGGACCTTTCGCGTGTTAGGCGAACGTGATAACCACTACACTACAGAAACTTCTCGGAAACTATACCAGACACCAACCAATGTAGGAGGCACTTTCTAAAAACAGAGTCATTGAAGAAAAATGCTTAGGTTAAAAACACTTGTTTCTGCCCAGTTTCTACCGTCTTAGAAACTAAGCCAGACACCATCCAATGTAGCAGGCACTGTCTAAAAAAAGGGCCATTGCATTAAAATGCTTAGCTAAAAATCCATTGTTTCTGCCCAGTTTTGAACTGGGGACCTTTCGCGTCTTAGGCGAACGTGATAACCACTACACTACAGAAACTTCTCGGAAACTATACCAGACACCAACCAATGTAGGAGGCACTTTCTAAAAACAGAGTCATTGAAGAAAAATGCTTAGGTTAAAAACACTTGTTTCTGCCCAGTTTCTACCATCTTAGAAACTAAGCCAGACACCATCCAATGTAGCAGGCACTGTCTAAAAAAAGGGCCATTGCATTAAAATGCTTAGCTAAAAATCCATTGTTTCTGCCCAGTTTTGAACTGGGGACCTTTCGCGTGTTAGGCGAACGTGATAACCACTACACTACAGAAACTTCTCGGAAACTATACCAGACACCAACCAATGTAGGAGGCACTTTCTAAAAACAGAGTCATTGAAGAAAAATGCTTAGGTTAAAAACACTTGTTTCTGCCCAGTTTCTACCGTCTTAGAAACTAAGCCAGACACCATCCAATGTAGGAGGCACTGTCTAAAAAAAGGGCCATTGCATTAAAATGCTTTGCTAAAAATCCATTGTTTCTGCCCAGTTTCGAACTGGGGACCTTTCGCGTGTTAGGCAAACGTGATAACCACTACACTACAGAAACATCTTAGAAACAAAGCCAGACACGATACAATGTAGAAGGCATTTTCTAAAAAAAGAGCCATTGCATGAAAATGCTTAGCTAAAAATCCATTGTTTCTGCCCAGTTTCGAACTGTGGACCTTTCACGTGTGAGGCGAACGTGATAACCACTACACTACAGAAACTTCTCAGAAACTATACACGACACCAACCAATGTAGGAGTCACTTTCATAAAATAGAGCCATTGAAGAAAAATGATTAGGTTAAAAACACTTGTTTCTGCCCAGTTTCGAACTGGGGACCTTTTGCGTGTAAGGCGTGTAACACTACAGAAACGTCTTAGAAACTACGCCAGACACCATCCAATGTAGGAGGCACTTTCTAAAAAAAGAACCATTGCATGAAAATGCTTAGCTAAAAATCCATTGTTTCTGCCCAGTTTCGAACTGGGGACCTTTCTCGTGTTAGGTGAATGTGATAACCACTACACTACAGAAACTTCTCGGAAACTATACCAGACATAAACCAATGTAGGAGGCACTTTCTAAAAAAAGAGCCATTGAATGAAAATGCTTAGCTAAAAATCCATTGTTTCTGCCCAGTTTCGAACTGGGGACCTTTCGCGTGTTAGGTGAATGTGATAACCACTACACTACAGAAACTTCTCAGAAACTATACCAGACACCAACCAATGTAGGAGGCACTTTCTAAAAACATAGTCATTGAAGAAAAATGCTTAGGTTAAAAACACTTGTTTCTGCCCAGTTTCGAACTGGGGACCTTTTGCGTGTAAGGCGAACGTGATAACCAATACACTACAGAAACGTCTTAGAAACTAAGCCAGACACCATCCAATGTAGGAGGCACTTTCTAAAAAAAGAGCCATTGCATGAAAATGCTTAGCTAAAAATCCATTGTTTCTGACCAGTTTCGAACTGGGGACCTTTCGCGTGTGAGGCGAACGTGATAACCACTACACTACAGAAACTTCTCAGAAACTATACTAGACACCAACCAATGTAAGAGGCACTGTCTAAAAAAAGGGCCATTGCATTAAAATGCTTAGCTAAAAATCCATTGTTTCTGCCCAGTTTCGAACTTGGGACCTTTCGCGTGTTAGGCAAACGTGATAACCACTACACTACAGAAACTTCTCGGAAACTATACCAGACACCATCCAATGTAGGAGGCACTGTCTAAAAAAGGGTCCTTGCATTAAAATGCTTAGCTAAAAAACCATTGTTTCTGCCCAGTTTCGAACTGTGGACCTTTCGCGTGTTAGGCGAACGTGATAACCACTACACTACAGAAACTTCTCGGAAACTATACCAGACACCAACCAATGTAGGAGGCACTTTCTAAAAAAAGAGCCATTGCATGAAAATGCTTAGCTAAAAATCCATTGTTTCTGCCCAGTTTCGAACTGGGGACCTTTCGCGTGTGAGGCGAACGTGATAACCACTACACTACAGAAACTTCTCAGAAACTAAATTAGACACCAACCAATGTAGGAGGCACTGTCTAAAAAAAGGGCCATTGCATTAAAATGCTTAGCTAAAAATCCATTGTTTCTGCCCAGTTTCGAACTGGGGACCTTTCTCGTGTTAGGTGAATGTGATAACCACTACACTACAGAAACTTCTCGGAAACTATACCAGACACCAACCAATGTAGGAGGCACTTTCTAAAAACAGAGTCATTGAAGAAAAATGCTTAGGTTAAAAACACTTGTTTCTGCCCAGTTTCTACCGTTTTAGAAACTAAGCCAGACACCATCCAATGTAGGAGGCACTTTCTAAAAAAAGAGCCATTGCATTAAAATGCTTAGCTAAAAATCCATTGTTTCTGCCCAGTTTCGAACTGGGGACCTTTCGCGTGTGAGACGAACGTGATAACCACTACACTACAGAAACTTCCCAGAAACTATACTAGACACCAACCAATGTAGGAGTCACTTTCATAAAATAGAGCCATTGAAGAAAAATGCTTAGGTTACAAAAACTTGTTTCTGCCCAGTTTCGAACTGGGGACCTTTCGCGTGTAAGGCGAACGTGATAACCACTACACTACAGAAACATCTTAGAAACAAAGCCAGACACGATACAATGTAGGAGGCACTTTCTAAAAAAAGAGCCATTGCATGAAAATGCTTAGCTAAAAATCCATTGTTTCTGCCCAGTTTCGAACTGGGGACGTTTCGCGTGTTAAGCAAACGTGATAACCACTACACTACAGAAACTTCTCGGAAACTATACCAGACACCATCCAATGTAGGAGGCACTGTCTAAAAAAAGGGTCCTTGCATTAAAATGCTTAGCTAAAAATCCATTGTTTCTGCCCAGTTTCGAACTGGGGACCTTTCGCGTGTGAGGCGAACGTGATAACCACTACACTACAGAAACTTCTCAGAAACTAAATTAGACACCAACCAATGTAGGAGGCACTGTCTAAAAAAAGGGCCATTGCATTAAAATGCTTAGCTAAAAATCCATTGTTTCTGCCCAGTTTCGAACTGGGGACCTTTCGCGTGTTAGGCGAACATGATAACCACTACACTACAGAAACTTCTCGGAAACTATACCAGACACCAACCAATGTAGGAGGCACTTTCTAAAAACAGAGTCATTGAAGAAAAATGCTTAGGTTAAAAACACTTGTTTCTGCCCAGTTTCTACCGTCTTAGAAACTAAGCCAGACACCATCCAACGTAGCAGGCACTGTCTAAAAAAATGGCCATTGCATTAAAATTCTTAGCTAAAAATCCATTGTTTTTGCCCAGTTTCGAACTGGGGACCTTTCGCGTGTTAGGCGACCGTGATAACCACTACACTACAGAAACTTCTCGGAAACTATACCAGACACCAACCAATGTAGGAGGCACTTTCTAAAAACAGAGTCATTGAAGAAAAATGCTTAGGTTAAAAACACTTGTTTCTGCCCAGTTTCTACCGTCTTAGAAACTAAGCCAGACACCATCCAATGTAGGAGGCACTGTCTAAAAAAAGGGCCATTGCATTAAAATGCTTAGCTAAAAATCCATTGTTTCTGCCCAGTTTCAAACTGGGGACCTTTCGCGTGTTAGGCGAACGTGATAACCACTACACTACAGAAACTACTCGGAAACTATACCAGACACCAACCAATGTAGGAGGCACTTTCTAAAAACAGAGTCATTGAAGAAAAATGCTTAGGTTAAAAACACTTGTTTCTGCCCAGTTTCTACCGTTTTAGAAACTAAGCCAGACACCATCCAATGTAGGAGGCACTTTCTAAAAAAAGAGCCATTGCATTAAAATGCTTAGCTAAAAATCCATTGTTTCTGCCCAGTTTCGAACTGGGGACCTTTCGCGTGTGAGGCGAACGTGATAACCACTACACTACAGAAACTTCCCAGAAACTATACACGACACCAACCAATGTAGGAGTCACTTTCATAAAATAGAGCCATTGAAGAAAAATGATTAGGATAAAAACACTTGTTTCTGCCCAGTTTCGAACTGGGGACCTTTTGCGTGTAAGGCGAACGTGATAACCACTACACTACAGAAACGTCTTAGAAACTACGCTAGACACCATCCAATGTAGGAGGCACTTTCTAAAAAAAGAGCCATTGAATGAAAATGCTTAGCTAAAAATCCATTGTTTCTGCCCAGTTTCGAACTGGGGACCTTTCGCGTGTTAGGCGAACGTGATAACCACTACACTACAGAAACTTCTCGGAAACTATACCAGACACCAACCAATGTAGGAGGCACTTTCTAAAAACAGAGTCATTGAAGAAAAATGCTTAGGTTAAAAACACTTGTTTCTGCCCAGTTTCTACCGTCTTAGAAACTAAGCCAGACACCATCCAATGTAACAGGCACTGTCTAAAAAAGGGCCATTGCATTAAAATGCTTAGCTAAAAATCCATTGTTTCTGCCCAGTTTCGAACTGGGGACCTTTCGCGTGTTAGGCAAACGTGATAACCACTACACTACAGAAACTTCTCGGAAACTATACCAGACACCATCCAATGTAGGAGGCACTGTCTAAAAAAGGGTCCTTGCATTAAAATGCTTAGCTAAAAAACCATTGTTTCTGCCCAGTTTCGAACTGGGGACCTTTCGCGTGTTAGGCAAACGTTATAACCACTACACTACAGAAACTTCTCGGAAACTATACCAGACACCAACCAATGTAGGAGGCACTTTCTAAAAAAAGAGCCATTGCATGAAAATGCTTAGCTAAAAATCCATTGTTTCTGCCCAGTTTCGAACTGGGGACCTTTCGCGTGTTAGGCAAACGTGATAACCAGTACACTACAGAAACTTCTCGGAAACTATACCAGACACCATCCAATGTAGGAGGCACTGTCTAAAAAAAGGGTCCTTGCATTAAAATGCTTAGCTAAAAATCCATTGTTTCTGCCCAGTTTCGAACTGGGGACCTTTCGCGTGTTAGGCGAACGTGATAACCACTACACTACAGAAACTTCTCGGAAACTATACCAGACACCAACCAATGTAGGAGGCACTTTCTAAAAACAGAGTCATTGAAGAAAAATGCTTAGGTTAAAAACACTTGTTTCTGCCCAGTTTCTACCGTCTTAGAAACTAAGCCAGACACCATCCAATGTAGCAGGCACTGTCTAAAAAAAGGGCCATTGCATTAAAATGCTTAGCTAAAAATCCGTTGTTTCTGCCCAGTTTTGAACTGGGGACCTTTCGCGTGTTAGGCGAACGTGATAACCACTACACTACAGAAACTTCTCGGAAACTATACCAGACACCAACCAATGTAGGAGGCACTTTCTAAAAACAGAGTCATTGAAGAAAAATGCTTAGGTTAAAAACACTTGTTTCTGCCCAGTTTCTACCGTCTTAGAAACTAAGCCAGACACCATCCAATGTAGGAGGCACTGTCTAAAAAAAGGGCCATTGCATTAAAATGCTTTGCTAAAAATCCATTGTTTCTGCCCAGTTTCGAACTGGGGACCTTTCGCGTGTTAGGCGAACGTGATAACCACTACACTACAGAAACTTCTCGGAAACTATACCAGACACCAACCAATGTAGGAGGCACTTTCTAAAAACAAAGTCATTGAAGAAAAATGCTTAGGTTAAAAACACTTGTTTCTGCCCAGTTTCTACCGTCTTAGAAACTAAGCCAGACACCATCCAATGTAGGAGGCACTGTCTAAAAAAAGGGCCATTGCATTAAAATGCTTTGCTAAAAATCCATTGTTTCTGCCCAGTTTCGAACTGGGGACCTCTCGCGTGTTAGGCGAACGTGATAACCACTACACTACAGAAACTTCTCGGAAACTATACCAGACACCAACCAATGTAGGAGGCACTTTCTAAAAACAAAGTCATTGAAGAAAAATGCTTAGGTTAAAAACACTTGTTTCTGCCCAGTTTCGAACTGAGGACCTTTCGCGTGTAAGGCGAACGTGATAACCACTACACTACAGAAACGTCTTAGAAACTACGCCAGACACCATCCAATGTAGGAGGCACTTTCTAAAAAAAGAGCCATTGAATGAAAATGCTTAGCTAAAAATCCATTGTTTCTGCCCAGTTTCGAACTGGGGACCTTTCGCATGTGAGGCGAACGTGATAACCACTACACTACAGAAACTTCTCAGAAACTATACACGACACCAACCAATGTAGGAGTCACTTTCATAAAATAGAGCCATTGAAGAAAAATGCTTAGGTTAAAAAAACTTGTTTCTGCCCAGTTTCGAACTGGGGACCTTTCTCGTGTAAGGCGAACGTGATAACCACTACACAACAGAAACATCTTAGAAACAAAGCCAGACACGATACAATGTAGGAGGCACTTTCTAAAAAAAGAGCCATTGCATGAAAATGCTTAGCTAAAAATCCATTGTTTCTGCCCAGTTTCGAACTGGGGACCTTTCGCGTGTTAGGCAAACGTGATAACCACTACACTACAGAAACTTCTCGGAAACTATACCAGACACCATCCAATGTAGGAGGCACTGTCTAAAAAAAGGGTCCTTGCATTAAAATGCTTAGCTAAAAATCCATTGTTTCTGCCCAGTTTCGAAGTGGGGACCTTTCGCGTGTTAGGCGAACTTGATAACCACTACACTACAGAAACTTCTCGGAAACTATACCAGACACCAACCAATGTAGGAGGCACTTTCTAAAAACAGAGTCATTGAAGAAAAATGCTTAGGTTAAAAACACTTGTTTCTGCCCAGTTTCTACCGTCTTAGAAACTAAGCCAGACACCATCCAATGTAGCAGGCACTGTCTAAAAAAAGGGCCATTGCATTAAAATGCTTAGCTAAAAATCCATTGTTTCTGCCCAGTTTTGAACTGGGGACCTTTCGTGTGTTAGGCGAACGTGATAACCACTACACTACAGAAACTTCTCGGAAACTATACCAGACACCAACCAATGTAGGAGGCACTTTCTAAAAACAGAGTCATTGAAGAAAAATGCTTAGGTTAAAAACACTTGTTTCTGCCCAGTTTCTACCGTCTTAGAAACTAAGCCAGACACCATCCAATGTAGCAGGCACTGTCTAAAAAAAGGGCCATTGCATTAAAATGCTTAGCTAAAAATCCATTGTTTCTGCCCAGTTTTGAACTGGGGACCTTTCGCGTGTTAGGCGAACGTGATAACCACTACACTACAGAAACTTCTCGGAAACTATACCAGACACCAACCAATGTAGGAGGCACTTTCTAAAAACAAAGTCATTGAAGAAAAATGCTTAGGTTAAAAACACTTGTTTCTGCCCAGTTTCGAACTGAGGACCTTTCGCGTGTAAGGCGAACGTGATAACCACTACACTACAGAAACATCTTAGAAAAAAAGCCAGACACGATACAATGTAGAAGGCATTTTCTAAAAAAAGAGCCATTGCATGAAAATGCTTAGCTAAAAATCCATTGTTTCTGCCCAGTTTCGAACTGTGGACCTTTCACGTGTGAGGCGAACGTGATAACCACTACACTACAGAAACTTCTCAGAAACTATCCACGACACCAACCAATGTAGGAGTCACTTTCATAAAATAGAGCCATTGAAGAAAAATGATTAGGTTAAAAACACGTGTTTCTGCCCAGTTTCGAACTGGGGACCTTTTGCGTGTAAGGCGAACGTGATAACCACTACACTACAGAAATGTCTTAGAAACTATGCCAGACACCATCCAATGTAGGAGGCACTTTCTAAAAAAAGAGCCATTGCATGAAAATGCTTAGCTAAAAATCCATAGTTTCTGCCCAGTTTCGAACTGGGGACCTTTCTCGTGTTAGGTGAATGTGATAACCACTACACTACAGAAACTTCTCGGAAACTATACCAGACACCAACCAATGTAGGAGGCACTTTCTAAAAACAGAGTCATTGAAGAAAAATGCTTAGGTTAAAAACACTTGTTTCTGCCCAGTTTCTACCGTCTTAGAAACTAAGCCAGACACCATCCAATGTAGGAGGCACTGTCTAAAAAAAGGGCCATTGCATTAAAATGCTTAGCTAAAAATCCATTGTTTCTGCCCAGTTTCGAACTGGGGACCTTTCGCGTGTTAGGCGAACGTGATATCCACTACACTACAGAAACGTCTTAGAAACTACGCCAGACACCATCCAATGTAGGAGGCACTTTCTAAAAAAAGAGCCATTGAATGAAAATGCTTAGCTAAAAATCCATTGTTTCTGCCCAGTTTCGAACTGGAGACCTTTCGCGTGTTAGGTGAATGTGATAACCACTACACTACAGAAACTTCTCGGAAACTATACCAGACACCAACCAATGTAGGAGGCACTTTCTAAAAACAGAGTCATTGATGAAAAATGCTTAGGTTAAAAACACTTGTTTCTGCCCAGTTTCGAACTGGGGACCTTTCGCGTGTAAGGCGAACGTGATAACCAATACACTACAGAAACGTCTTAGAAACTAAGCCAGACACCATCCAATGTAGGAGGCACTTTCTAAAAAAAGAGCCATTGCATGAAAATGCTTAGCTAAAAATCCATTGTTTCTGCCCAGTTTCGAACTGGGGACCTTTCGCGTGTGAGGCGAACGTGATAACCACTACACTACAGAAACTTCTCAGAAACTATACTAGACACCAACCAATGTAAGAGGCACTGTCTAAAAAAAGGGCCATTGCATTAAAATGCTTAGCTAAAAATCCATTGTTTCTGCCCAGTTTCGAACTTGGGACCTTTCGCGTGTTAGGCAAACGTGATAACCACTACACTACAGAAACTTCTCGGTCTCGGAAACTATACCAGACACCATCCAATGTAGGAGGCACTGTCTAAAAAAGGGTCCTTGCATTAAAATGCTTAGCTAAAAAACCATTGTTTCTGCCCAGTTTCGAACTGGGGACCTTTCGCGTGTTAGGCGAACGTGATAACCACTACACTACAGAAACTTCTCGGAAACTATACCAGACACCAACCAATGTAGGAGGCACTTTCTAAAAAAAGAGCCATTGCATGAAAATGCTTAGCTAAAAATCCATTGTTTCTGCCCAGTTTCGAACTGGGGACCTTTCGCGTGTGAGGCGAACGTGATAACCACTACACTACAGAAACTTCTCAGAAACTAAATTAGACACCAACCAATGTAGGAGGCACTGTCTAAAAAAAGGGCCATTGCATTAAAATGCTTAGCTAAAAATCCATTGTTTCTGCCCAGTTTCGAACTGGGGACCTTTCGCGTGTTAGGCGAACGTGATAACCACTACACTACAGAAACTTCTCGGAAAGTATACCAGACACCAACCAATGTAGGAGGCACTTTCTAAAAACAGAGTCATTGAAGAAAAATGCTTAGGTTAAAAACACTTGTTTCTGCCCAGTTTCTACCGTCTTAGAAACTAAGCCAGACACCATCCAATGTAGCAGGCACTGTCTAAAAAAATGGCCATTGCATTAAAATTCTTAGCTAAAAATCCATTGTTTCTGCCCAGTTTCGAACTGGGGACCTTTCGTGTGTTAGGCGACTGTGATAACCACTACACTACAGAAACTTCTCGGAAACTATACCAGACACCAACCAATGTAGGAGGCACTTTCTAAAAACAGAGTCATTGAAGAAAAATGCTTAGGTTAAAAACACTTGTTTCTGCCCAGTTTCTACCGTCTTAGAAACTAAGCCAGACACCATCCAAAGTAGGAGGCACTGTCTAAAAAAAGGGCCATTGCATTAAAATGCTTAGCTAAAAATCCATTGTTTCTGCCCAGTTTCAAACTTTCGCGTGTTAGGCGAACGTGATATCCAATACACTACAGAAACTTCTCGGAAACTATACCAGACACCAACCAATGTAGGAGGCACTTTCTAAAAACAGAGTCATTGAAGAAAAATGCTTAGGTTAAAAACACTTGTTTCTGCCCAGTTTCTACCGTCTTAGAAACTAAGCCAGACACCATCCAATGTAGTTGGAACAGTTTCGAACAGGGGACCTTTCGCGTGTGAGGCGAACGTGATAACCACTACACTACAGAAACTTCTCAAAAACTGTACTAGACACCAACCAATGTAGGAGGCACTGTCTAAAAAAGGGCCATTGCATTAAAATGCTTAGCTAAAAATCCATTGTTTCTGCCCAGTTTCGAACTGGGGACCTTTCGCGTGTTAGGCGAACGTGATAACAACTACACTACTGAAACTTCTCGGAAACTATACCAGACACCAACCAATGTAGGAGGCACTTTCTAAAAACAGAGTAATTGAAGAAAAATGCTTAGGTTAAAAACACTTGTTTCTGCCCAGTTTCTACCGTCTTAGAAACTAAGCCAGACACCATCCAATGTAGGAGGCACTGTCTAAAAAAAGGGCCATTGCATTAAAATGCTTAGCTAAAAATCCATTGTTTCTGCCCAGTTTCGAACTGGGGACCTTTCGCGTGTTAGGCGAACGTGATATCCAATACACTACAGAAACTTCTCGGAAACTATACCAGACACCAACCAATGTAGGAGGCACTTTCTAAAAACAGAGTCATTGAAGAAAAATGCTTAGGTTAAAAACACTTGTTTCTGCCCAGTTTCTACCGTCTTAGAAACTAAGCCAGACACCATCCAATGTAGGAGGCACTGTCTAAAAAAGGGCCATTGCATTAAAATGCTTAGCTAAAAATCCATTGTTTCTGCCCAGTTTCGAACTGGGGACCTTTCGCGTGTGAGGCGAACGTGATAACCACTACACTACAGAAACTTCTCGGAAACTATACCAGACACCAACCAATGTAGGAGGCACTTTCTAAAAACAGAGTCATTGAAGAAAAATGCTTAGGTTAAAAACACTTGTTTCTGCCCAGTTTCTACCGTCTTAGAAACTAAGCCAGACACCATCCAATGTAGGAGGCACTGTCTAAAAAAAGGGCCATTGCATTAAAATGCTTAGCTAAAAATCCATTGTTTCTGCACAGTTTCGAACTGGGGACCTTTCGCTTGTTAGGTGAACGTGATCACCACTACACTACAGAAACTTCTCGGAAACTATACCAGACACCAACCAATGTAGGAGGCACTTTCTAAAAACAGAGTCATTGAAGAAAAATGCTTAGGTTAAAAACACCTTTTCTACCGTTTTAGAAACTAAGTAATCGAAAGACAGGGTAGGGATTGTCAAAGGTGTGGTGCACCAAAAGAGAAAAAATAATTTTTACACATAAAAAATACCTTTTATTGGTTTCTTTTTTAAAACTGCGAAATATACAGACTAACATATAACATGAAACAGTGAGTACAGTGATTTTAAAAACTGCACGTGCGGTGTCAACATGCAATGCCCTCTACTGTGAAGATACACTCTTTTATTGGTTTCACTTTTTACACATATGTCCCTTACGGTATCTGATGACTGTTTTAGTCTTATTACAGATATCCACGGGCGGGTGTATTTGTACACAGAAAAGTTGAGTGATCTATATGGGTGTCACTGGTGTCTCTTATTTAAATAAATTGATATCCCTGGATCCGTGTATGATCATAGGTGTTACTAGATTGAGCCAATCCCCAAATCTCTTGGTATGTATGTTATCCCCAATATGGGCGGCATTTATTGTACACTCAATTTAAAGATCTGGTGTTGGTCTTAGATAGGTATTATAGACCAGTGTTATTAAGGGGGAAAAAAATCCCTGTTGGGTCACCTTTATTATTTTACCACAATTTGAGGATTTTTGCACTATCTCAATTCGCCGATATTAGTGCTATACACCATTCATGTGGATATTTTTATATTTAGGTGCTAAAAATCCATTGTTTCTGCCCAGTTTCGAACTGGGGACCTTTCGCGTGTTAGGCGAACGTGATAACCACTACACTACAGAAACTTCTCGGAAACTATACCAGACACCAACCAATGTAGGAGGCACTTTCTAAAAACAGAGTCATTGAAGAAAAATGCTTAGGTTAAAAACACTTGTTTCTGCCCAGTTTCGAACTGAGGACCTTTCGCGTGTAAGGCGAACGTGATAACCACTACACTACAGAAACGTCTTAGAAACTAAGCCAGACACCATCCAATGTAGGAGGCACTTTCTAAAAACAGAGTCATTGAAGAAAAATGCTTAGGTTAAAAATACTTGTTTCTGCCCAGTTTCTACCATTTTAGAAACTAAGCCAGACACCATCCAATGTAGGAGGCACTTTCTGAAAAAAGAGCCATTGCATGAAAATGCTTAGCTAAAAATCCATTGTTTCTGCCCAGTTTCGAACTGGGGACCTTTCGCGTGTGAGGCGAACGTGATAACCACTACACTACAGAAACTTCTCGGAAACTATACCAGACACCAACCAATGTAGGAGGCACTTTCTAAAAACAGAGTCATTGAAGAAAAATGCTTAGGTTAAATACACTTGTTTCTGCCCAGTTTCGAACTGAGGACCTTTCGCGTGTAAGGCAAACGTGATAACCACTACACTACAGAAACGTCTTAGAAACTAAGCCAGACACCATCCAATGTAGGAGGCACTTTCTAAAAAAAGAGCCATTGCATGAAAATGCTTAGCTAAAAATCCATTGTTTTTGCCCAGTTTCGAACAGGGGACCTTTCGCGTGTGAGGCAAACGTGATAACCACTACACTACAGAAACTTCTCGGAAACTATACCAGACACTAACCAATGTAGGAGGCACTTTCTAAAAACAGAGTCATTGAAGAAAAATGCTTAGGTTAAAAACACTTGTTTCTGCCCAGTTTCTACCGTCTTAGAAACTAAGCCAGACACTATCCAATGTAGGAGGCACTGTCTAAAAAAAGGGCCATTGTATTAAAATGCTTAGCTAAAAATCCATTGTTTCTGCCCAGTTTCGAACTGGGGACCTTTCGCGTGTTAGGCGAACGTGATAACCACTACACTACAGAAACTTCTCGGAAACTATACCAGACACCAACCAATGTAGGAGGCACTTTCTAAAAACAGAGTCATTGAAGAAAAATACTTAGGTTAAAAACACTTGTTTCTGCCCAGTTTCTACCGTTTTAGAAACTAAGCCAGACACCATCCAATGTAGGAGGCACTTTCTAAAAAAAGAGCCATTGCATGAAAATGCTTAGCTAAAAATCTATTGTTTCTGCCCAGTTTCGAACTGGGGACCTTTCGCGTGTGAGGCGAACATGATAACCACTACACTACAGAAACTTCCTAGAAACTATACTAGACACCAACCAATGTAGGAGTCACTTTCATAAAATAGAGCCATTGAAGAAAAATGCTTAGGTTAAAAAAACTTGTTTCTGCCCAGTTTCGAACTGGGGACCTTTCGCGTGTTAGGCGAACGTGATAACCACTACACTACAGAAACTTCTCGGAAACTATACCAGACACCAACCAATGTAGGAGGCACTTTCTAAAAACAGAGTCATTGAAGAAAAATACTTAGGTTAAAAACACTTGTTTCTGCCCAGTTTCTACCGTTTTAGAAACTAAGCCAGACACCATCCAAAGTAGGAGGCACTTTCTAAAAAAAGAGCCATTGCATGAAAATGCTTAGCTAAAAATCCATTGTTTCTGCCCAGTTTCGAACTGGGGACCTTTCGCGTGTGAGGCGAACGTGATAACCACTACACTACAGAAACTTCTCGGAAACTATACTAGACACCAACCAATGTAGGAGTCACTTTCATAAAATAGAGCCATTGAAGAAAAATGCTTAGGTTAAAAAAAACTTGTTTCTGCCCAGTTTCGAACTGGGGACCTTTCGCGTGTAAGGCGAACGTGATAACCACTACACTACAGAAACTTCTCGGAAACTATACCAGACACTAACCAATGTAGGAGGCACTTTCTAAAAACAGAGTCATTGAAGAAAAATGCTTAGGTTAAAAACACTTGTTTCTGCCCAGTTTCTACCGTCTTAGAAACTAAGCCAGACACTATCCAATGTAGGAGGCACTTTCTAAAAAAAGAGCCATTGCATGAAAATGCTTAGCTAAAAATCCATTGTTTCTGCCCAGTTTCGAACTGGGGACCTTTCGCGTGTGAGGTGAACGTGATAACCACTACACTACAGAAACTTCTCGGAAACTATACCAGACACCAACCAATGTAGGAGGCACTTTCTAAAAACAGAGTCATTGAAGAAAAATACTTAGGTTAAAAACACTTGTTTCTGCCCAGTTTCTACCGTTTTAGAAACTAAGCCAGACACCATCCAAAGTAGGAGGCACTTTCTAAAAAAAGAGCCATTGCATGAAAATGCTTAGCTAAAAATCCATTGTTTCTGCCCAGTTTCGAACTGGGGACCTTTCGCGTGTGATACGAACGTGATAACCACTACACTACAGAAACTTCCCAGAAACTATACTAGACACCAACCAATGTAGGAGTCACTTTCATAAAATAGAGCCATTGAAGAAAAATGCTTAGGTTAAAAAAAACATGTTTCTGCCCAGTTTCGAACTGGGGACCTTTCGCGTGTAAGGCGAACGTGATAACCACTACACTACAGAAACTTCTCGGAAACTATACCAGACACTAACCAATGTAGGAGGCACTTTCTAAAAACAGAGTCATTGAAGAAAAATGCTTAGGTTAAAAACACTTGTTTCTGCCCAGTTTCTACCGTCTTAGAAACTAAGCCAGACACTATCCAATGTAGGAGGCACTGTCTAAAAAAAGGGCCATTGCATTAAAATGCTTAGCTAAAAATCCATTGTTTCTGCCCAGTTTCGAACTGGGGACCTTTCGCGTGTTAGGCGAACGTGATAACCACTACACTACAGAAACTTCTCGGAAACTATACCAGACACCAACCAATGTAGGAGGCACTTTCTAAAAACAGAGTCATTGAAGAAAAATACTTAGGTTAAAAACACTTGTTTCTGCCCAGTTTCTTCCGTTTTAGAAACTAAGCCAGACACCATCCAATGTAGGAGGCACTTTCTAAAAAAAGAGCCATTGCTTAGCTAAAAATCTATTGTTTCTGCCCAGTTTCGAACTGGGGACCTTTCGCGTGTGAGGCGAACATGATAACCACTACACTACAGAAACTTCCTAGAAACTATACTAGACACCAACCAATGTAGGAGTCACTTTCATAAAATAGAGCCATTGAAGAAAAATGCTTAGGTTAAAAAAACTTGTTTCTGCCCAGTTTCGAACTGGGGACCTTTCGCGTGTAAGGCGAACGTGATAACCACTACACTACAGAAACATCTTAGAAACAAAGCCAGACACCATACAATGTAGGAGGCACTTTCTAAAAAAAGAGCCATTGCATGAAAATGCTTAGCTAAAAATCCATTGTTTCTGCCCAGTTTCGAACTGGGGACGTTTCGCGTGTGAGGCGAACGTGATAACCACTACACTACAGAAACTTCTCAGAAACTATACAAGACACCAACCAATGTAGGAGTCACTTTCATAAAATAGAGCCATTGAAGAAAAATGCTTAGGTTAAAAACACTTGTTTCTGCCCAGTTTCGAACTGGGGACCTTTCGCGTGTAAGGCGAACGTGATAACCACTACACTACAGAAACGTCTTAGAAACTACGCCAGACACCATCCAATGTAGGAGGCACTTTCTAAAAAAAGAGCCATTGAATGAAAAGGCTTAGCTAAAAATCCATTGTTTCTGCCCAGTTTCAAACTGGGGACCTTTCGCGTGTTAGGTGAATGTGATAACCACTACACTACAGAAACTTCTCGGAAACTATACCAGACACCAACCAATGTAGGAGGCACTTTCTAAAAACAGAGTCATTGAAGAAAAATGCTTAGGTTAAAAACACTTGTTTCTGCCCAGTTTCTACCGTCTTAGAAACTAAGCCAGACACCATCCAATGTAGGAGGCACTGTCTAAAAAAAGGGCCATTGCATTAAAATGCTTAGCTAAAAATCCATTGTTTCTGCCCAGTTTCGAACTGGGGACCTTTCGCGTGTTAGGCGAACGTGATAACCACTACACTACAGAAACTTCTCGGAAATTTTACCAGACACCAACCAATGTAGGAGGCACTTTCTAAAAACAGAGTCATTGAAGAAAAATGCTTAGGTTAAAAACACTTGTTTCTGCCCAGTTTCTACCGTCATAGAAACTAAGCCAGACACCCTCCAATGTAGGAGGCACTGTCTAAAAAAAGGGCCATTGCATTAAAATGCTTAGCTAAAAATCCATTGTTTCTGCCCAGTTTCGAACTGGGGACCTTTCGCGTGTTAGGCGAACGTGATAACCACTACACTACAGAAACTTCTCGGAAACTACACCAGACACCAACCAATGTAGGAGGCACTTTCTAAAAATAGAGTCATTGAAGAAAAATGCTTAGGTTAAAAACACTTGTTTCTGCCCAGTTTCTACCGTTTTAGAAACAAAGCCAGACACCATCCAATGTAGGAGGCACTTTCTAAAAAAAGAGCCATTGCATGAAAATGCTTAGCTAAAAATCCATTGTTTCTGCCCAGTTTCGAACTGGGGACCTTTCACGTGTGAGGCGAACGTGATAACCACTACAAAACAGAGTCATTGAAGAAAAATGCTTAGGTTAAAAACACTTGTTTCTGCCCAGTTTCTACCGTCTTAGAAACTAAGCCAGACACCATCCAATGTAGGAGGCACTGTCTAAAAAAATGGCCATTGCATTAAAATGCTTAGCTAAAAATCCATTGTTTCTGCCCAGTTTCGAACTGGGGACCTTTCGCGTGTTAAGCGAACGTGATAACCACTACACTACAGAAATTTCTCGGAAACTATACCAGACACCAACCAATGTAGGAGGCACTTTCTAAAAACAGAGTCATTGAAGAAAAATGCTTAGGTTAAAAACACTTGTTTCTGCCCAGTTTCTACCGTCTTAGAAACTAAGCCAGACACCCTCCAATGTAGGAGGCACTGTCTAAAAAAAGGGCCATTGCATTAAAATGCTTAGCTAAAAATCCATTGTTTCTGCCCAGTTTCGAACTGGGGACCTTTCGCGTGTTAGGCGAGCGTGATAACCACTACACTACAGAAACTTCTCGGAAACTATACCAGACACCAACCAATGTAGGAGGCACTTTCTAAAAACAGAGTCATTGAAGAAAAATACTTAGGTTAAAAACACTTGTTTCTGCCCAGTTTCTACCGTCTTAGAAACTAAGCCAGACACTATCCAATGTAGGAGGCACTGTCTAAAAAAAGGGCCATTGCATTAAAATGCTTAGCTAAAAATCCATTGTTTCTGCCCAGTTTCGAACTGGGGACCTTTCGCGTGTTAGGCGAACGTGATAACCACTACACTACAGAAACTTCTCGGAAACTATACCAGACACCAACCAATGTAGGAGGCATTTTCTAAAAACAGAGTCATTGAAGAAAAATGCTTAGGTTAAAAACACTTGTTTCTGCCCAGTTTCTACCGTCTTAGAAACTAAGCCAGACACCATCCAATGTAGGAGGCACTGTCTAAAAAAAGGGCCATTGCATTAAAATGCTTAGCTAAAAATCCATTGTTTCTGCCCAGTTTCGAACTGGGGACCTTTCGCGTGTTAGGCGAACGTGATAACCACTACACTACAGAAACTTCTCGGAAATTTTACCAGACACCAACCAATGTAGGAGGCACTTTCTAAAAACAGAGTCATTGAAGAAAAATGCTTAGGTTAAAAACACTTGTTTCTGCCCAGTTTCTACCGTCTTAGAAACTAAGCCAGACACCATCCAATGTAGGAGGCACTGTCTAAAAAAAGGGCCATTGCATTAAAATGCTTAGCTAAAAATCCATTGTTTCTGCCCAGTTTCGAACTGGGGACCTTTCGCGTGTTAGGTGAACGTGATAACCACTACACTACAGAAACTTCTCGGAAACTACACCAGACACCAACCAATGTAGGAGGCACTTTCTAAAAACAGAGTCATTGAAGAAAAATGCTTAGGTTAAAAACACTTGTTTCTGCCCAGTTTCGAACTGAGGACCTTTCGCGTGTAAGGCGAACGTGATAACCACTACACTACAGAAACGTCTTAGAAACTAAGCCAGACACCATCCAATGTAGGAGGCACTTTCTAAAAACAGAGTCATTGAAGAAAAATGCTTAGGTTAAAAATACTTGTTTCTGCCCAGTTTCTACCATTTTAGAAACTAAGCCAGACACCATCCAATGTAGGAGGCACTTTCTGAAAAAAGAGCCATTGCATGAAAATGCTTAGCTAAAAATCCATTGTTTCTGCCCAGTTTCGAACTGGGGACCTTTCGCGTGTTAGGCGAACGTGATAACCACTACACTACAGAAACTTCTCGGAAACTATACCAGACACCAACCAATGTAGGAGGCACTTTCTAAAAACAGAGTCATTGAAGAAAAATGCTTAGGTTAAAAACACTTGTTTCTGCCCAGTTTCGAACTGAGGACCTTTCGCGTGTAAGGCGAACGTGATAACCACTACACTACAGAAACGTCTTAGAAACTAAGCCAGACACCATCCAATGTAGGAGGCACTTTCTAAAAACAGAGTCATTGAAGAAAAATGCTTAGGTTAAAAATACTTGTTTCTGCCCAGTTTCTACCATTTTAGAAACTAAGCCAGACACCATCCAATGTAGGAGGCACTTTCTGAAAAAAGAGCCATTGCATGAAAATGCTTAGCTAAAAATCCATTGTTTCTGCCCAGTTTCGAGCTGGGGACCTTTCGCGTGTGAGGCGAACGTGATAACCACTACACTACAGAAACTTCTCGGAAACTATACCAGACACCAACCAATGTAGGAGGCACTTTCTAAAAACAGAGTCATTGAAGAAAAATGCTTAGGTTAAAAACACTTGTTTCTGCCCAGTTTCGAACTGAGGACCTTTCGCGTGTAAGGCAAACGTGATAACCACTACACTACAGAAACGTCTTAGAAACTAAGCCAGACACCATCCAATGTAGGAGGCACTTTCTAAAAAAAGAGCCATTGCATGAAAATGCTTAGCTAAAAATCCATTGTTTTTGCCCAGTTTCGAACAGGGGACCTTTCGCGTGTGAGGCAAACGTGATAACCACTACACTACAGAAACTTCTCGGAAACTATACCAGACACTAACCAATGTAGGAGGCACTTTCTAAAAACAGAGTCATTGAAGAAAAATGCTTAGGTTAAAAACACTTGTTTCTGCCCAGTTTCTACCGTCTTAAAAACTAAGCCAGACACTATCCAATGTAGGAGGCACTGTCTAAAAAAAGGGCCATTGTATTAAAATGCTTAGCTAAAAATCCATTGTTTCTGCCCAGTTTCGAACTGGGGACCTTTCGCGTGTTAGGCGAACGTGATAACCACTACACTACAGAAACTTCTCGGAAACTATACCAGACACCAACCAATGTAGGAGGCACTTTCTAAAAACAGAGTCATTGAAGAAAAATACTTAGGTTAAAAACACTTGTTTCTGCCCAGTTTCTACCGTTTTAGAAACTAAGCCAGACACCATCCAATGTAGGAGGCACTTTCTAAAAAAAGAGCCATTGCATGAAAATGCTTAGCTAAAAATCTATTGTTTCTGCCCAGTTTCGAACTGGGGACCTTTCGCGTGTGAGGCGAACATGATAACCACTACACTACAGAAACTTCCTAGAAACTATACTAGACACCAACCAATGTAGGAGTCACTTTCATAAAATAGAGCCATTGAAGAAAAATGCTTAGGTTAAAAAAACTTGTTTCTGCCCAGTTTCGAACTGGGGACCTTTCGCGTGTTAGGCGAACGTGATAACCACTACACTACAGAAACTTCTCGGAAACTATACCAGACACCAACCAATGTAGGAGGCACTTTCTAAAAACAGAGTCATTGAAGAAAAATACTTAGGTTAAAAACACTTGTTTCTGCCCAGTTTCTACCGTTTTAGAAACTAAGCCAGACACCATCCAAAGTAAGAGGCACTTTCTAAAAAAAGAGCCATTGCATGAAAATGCTTAGCTAAAAATCCATTGTTTCTGCCCAGTTTCGAACTGGGGACCTTTCGCGTGTGAGGCGAACGTGATAACCACTACACTACAGAAACTTCTCGGAAACTATACTAGACACCAACCAATGTAGGAGTCACTTTCATAAAATAGAGCCATTGAAGAAAAATGCTTAGGTTAAAAAAAACTTGTTTCTGCCCAGTTTCGAACTGGGGACCTTTCGCGTGTAAGGCGAACGTGATAACCACTACACTACAGAAACTTCTCGTAAACTATACCAGACACTAACCAATGTAGGAGGCACTTTCTAAAAACAGAGTCATTGAAGAAAAATGCTTAGGTTAAAAACACTTGTTTCTGCCCAGTTTCTACCGTCTTAGAAACTAAGCCAGACACTATCCAATGTAGGAGGCACTTTCTAAAAAAAGAGCCATTGCATGAAAATGCTTAGCTAAAAATCTATTGTTTCTGCCCAGTTTTGAACTGGGGACCTTTCGCGTGTGAGGCGAACATGATAACCACTACACTACAGAAACTTCCTAGAAACTATACCAGACACCAACCAATGTAGGAGGCATTTTCTAAAAACAGAGTCATTGAAGAAAAATGCTTAGGTTAAAAACACTTGTTTCTGCCCAGTTTCTACCGTCTTAGAAACTAAGCCAGACACCATCCAATGTAGGAGGCACTGTCTAAAAAAAGGGCCATTGCATTAAAATGCTTAGCTAAAAATCCATTGTTTCTGCCCAGTTTCGAACTGGGGACCTTTCGCGTGTTAGGCGAACGTGATAACCACTACACTACAGAAACTTCTCGGAAATTTTACCAGACACCAACCAATGTAGGAGGCACTTTCTAAAAACAGAGTCATTGAAGAAAAATGCTTAGGTTAAAAACACTTGTTTCTGCCCAGTTTCTACCGTCTTAGAAACTAAGCCAGACACCCTCCAATGTAGGAGGCACTGTCTAAAAAAAGGGCCATTGCATTAAAATGCTTAGCTAAAAATCCATTGTTTCTGCCCAGTTTCGAACTGGGGACCTTTCGCGTGTTAGGTGAACGTGATAACCACTACACTACAGAAACTTCTCGGAAACTACACCAGACACCAACCAATGTAGGAGGCACTTTCTAAAAATAGAGTCATTGAAGAAAAATGCTTAGGTTAAAAACACTTGTTTCTGCCCAGTTTCTACCGTTTTAGAAACAAAGCCAGACACCATCCAATGTAGGAGGCACTTTCTAAAAAAAGAGCCATTGCATGAAAATGCTTAGCTAAAAATCCATTGTTTCTGCCCAGTTTCGAACTGGGGACCTTTCACGTGTGAGGCGAACGTGATAACCACTACAAAACAGAGTCATTGAAGAAAAATGCTTAGGTTAAAAACACTTGTTTCTGCCCAGTTTCTACTGTCTTAGAAACTAAGCCAGACACCATCCAATGTAGGAGGCACTGTCTAAAAAAATGGCCATTGCATTAAAATGCTTAGCTAAAAATCCATTGTTTCTGCCCAGTTTCGAACTGGGGACCTTTCGCGTGTTAAGCGAACGTGATAACCACTACACTACAGAAATTTCTCGGAAACTATACCAGACACCAACCAATGTAGGAGGCACTTTCTAAAAACAGAGTCATTGAAGAAAAATGCTTAGGTTAAAAACACTTGTTTCTGCCCAGTTTCTACCGTCTTAGAAACTAAGCCAGACACTATCCAATGTAGGAGGCACTGTCTAAAAAAAGGGCCATTGCATTAAAATGCTTAGCTAAAAATCCATTGTTTCTGCCCAGTTTCGAACTGGGGACCTTTCGCGTGTTAGGCGAACGTGATAACCACTACACTACAGAAACTTCTCGGAAACTATACCAGACACCAACCAATGTAGGAGGCACTTTCAAAAAACAGAGTCATTGAAGAAAAATGCTTAGGTTAAAAACACTTGTTTCTGCCCAGTTTCTACCGTCTTAGAAACTAAGCCAGACACCCTCCAATGTAGGAGGCACTGTCTAAAAAAAGGGCCATTGCATTAAAATGCTTAGCTAAAAATCCATTGTTTCTGCCCAGTTTCGAACTGGGGACCTTTCGCGTGTTAGGCGAACGTGATAACCACTACACTACAGAAACTTCTCGGAAACTACACCAGACACCAACCAATGTAGGAGGCACTTTCTAAAAATAGAGTCATTGAAGAAAAATGCTTAGGTTAAAAACACTTGTTTCTGCCCAGTTTCTACCGTTTTAGAAACAAAGCCAGACACCATCCAATGTAGGAGGCACTTTCTAAAAAAAGAGCCATTGCATGAAAATGCTTAGCTAAAAATCCATTGTTTCTGCCCAGTTTCGAACTGGGGACCTTTCATGTGTGAGGCGAACGTGATAACCACTACAAAACAGAGTCATTGAAGAAAAATGCTTAGGTTAAAAACACTTGTTTCTGCCCAGTTTCTACCGTCTTAGAAACTAAGCCAGACACCATCCAATGTAGGAGGCACTGTCTAAAAAAATGGCCATTGCATTAAAATGCTTAGCTAAAAATCCATTGTTTCTGCCCAGTTTCGAACTGGGGACCTTTCGCGTGTTAAGCGAACGTGATAACCACTACACTACAGAAATTTCTCGGAAACTATACCAGACACCAACCAATGTAGGAGGCACTTTCTAAAAACAGAGTCATTGAAGAAAAATGCTTAGGTTAAAAACACTTGTTTCTGCCCAGTTTCTACCGTCTTAGAAACTAAGCCAAACACTATCCAACGTAGGAGGCACTGTCTAAAAAAAGGGCCATTGCATTAAAATGCTTAGCTAAAAATCCATTGTTTCTGCCCAGTTTCGAACTGGGGACCTTTCGCGTGTTAGGCGAACGTGATAACCACTACACTACAGAAACTTCTCGGAAACTATACCAGACACCAACCAATGTAGGAGGCACTTTCTAAAAACAGAGTCATTGAAGAAAAATGCTTAGGTTAAAAACACTTGTTTCTGCCCAGTTTCTACCGTCTTAGAAACTAAGCCAGACACCCTCCAATGTAGGAGGCACTGTCTAAAAAAAGGGCCATTGCATTAAAAAGCTTAGCTAAAAATCCATTGTTTCTGCCCAGTTTCGAACTGGGGACCTTTCGCGTGTTAGGCGAACGTGATAACCACTACACTACAGAAACTTCTCGGAAACTATACCAGACACTAACCAATGTAGGAGGCACTTTCTAAAAACAGAGTCATTGAAGAAAAATGCTTAGGTTAAAAACACTTGTTTCTGCCCAGTTTCTACCGTCTTAGAAACTAAGCCAGACACTATCCAATGTAGGAGGCACTTTCTAAAAAAAGAGCCATTGCATGAAAATGCTTAGCTAAAAATCCATTGTTTCTGCCCAGTTTCGAACTGAGGACCTTTCGCGTGTGAGGCGAACGTGATAACCACTACACTACAGAAACTTCCCAGAAACTATACCAGACACCATCCAAAGTAGGAGGCACTTTCTAAAAAAAGAGCCATTGCATGAAAATGCTTAGCTAAAAATCCATTGTTTCTGCCCAGTTTCGAACTGGGGACCTTTCGCGTGTGAGGCGAACGTGATAACCACTACACTACAAAAACTTCCCAGAAACTATACTAGACACCAACCAATGTAGGAGTCACTTTCATAAAATAGAGCCATTGAAGAAAAATGCTTAGGTTAAAAAAAACTTGTTTCTGCCCAGTTTCGAACTGGGGACCTTTCGCGTGTAAGGCGAACGTGATAACCACTACACTACAGAAACTTCTCGGAAACTATACCAGACACTAACCAATGTAGGAGGCACTTTCTAAAAACAGAGTCATTGAAGAAAAATGCTTAGGTTAAAAACACTTGTTTCTGCCCAGTTTCTACCGTCTTAGAAACTAAGCCAGACACTATCCAATGTAGGAGGCACTGTCTAAAAAAAGGGCCATTGCATTAAAATGCTTAGCTAAAAATCCATTGTTTCTGCCCAGTTTCGAACTGGGGACCTTTCGCGTGTTAGGCGAACGTGATAACCACTACACTACAGAAACTTCTCGGAAACTATACCAGACACCAACCAATGTAGGAGGCACTTTCTAAAAACAGAGTCATTGAAGAAAAATACTTAGGTTAAAAACACTTGTTTCTGCCCAGTTTCTTCCGTTTTAGAAACTAAGCCAGACACCATCCAATGTAGGAGGCACTTTCTAAAAAAAGAGCCATTGCATGAAAATGCTTAGCTAAAAATCTATTGTTTCTGCACAGTTTCGAACTGGGGACCTTTCGCGTGTGAGGCGAACATGATAACCACTACACTACAGAAACTTCCTAGAAACTATACTAGACACCAACCAATGTAGGAGTCACTTTCATAAAATAGAGCCATTGAAGAAAAATGCTTAGGTTAAAAACACTTGTTTCTGCCCAGTTTCTACCGTTTTAGAAACAAAGCCAGACACCATCCAATGTAGGAGGCACTTTCTAAAAAAAGAGCCATTGCATGAAAATGCTTAGCTAAAAATCCATTGTTTCTGCCCAGTTTCGAACTGGGGACCTTTCATGTGTGAGGCGATCGTGATAACCACTACAAAACAGAGTCATTGAAGAAAAATGCTTAGGTTAAAAACACTTGTTTCTGCCCAGTTTCTACCGTCTTAGAAACTAAGCCAGACACCATCCAATGTAGGAGGCACTGTCTAAAAAAATGGCCATTGCATTAAAATGCTTAGCTAAAAATCCATTGTTTCTGCCCAGTTTCGAACTGGGGACCTTTCGCGTGTTAAGCGAACGTGATAACCACTACACTACAGAAATTTCTCGGAAACTATACCAGACACCAACCAATGTAGGAGGCACTTTCTAAAAACAGAGTCATTGAAGAAAAATGCTTAGGTTAAAAACACTTGTTTCTGCCCAGTTTCTACCGTCTTAGAAACTAAGCCAAACACTATCCAACGTAGGAGGCACTGTCTAAAAAAAGGGCCATTGCATTAAAATGCTTAGCTAAAAATCCATTGTTTCTGCCCAGTTTCGAACTGGGGACCTTTCGCGTGTTAGGCGAACGTGATAACCACTACACTACAGAAACTTCTCGGAAACTATACCAGACACCAACCAATGTAGGAGGCACTTTCTAAAAACAGAGTCATTGAAGAAAAATGCTTAGGTTAAAAACACTTGTTTCTGCCCAGTTTCTACCGTCTTAGAAACTAAGCCAGACACCCTCCAATGTAGGAGGCACTGTCTAAAAAAAGGGCCATTGCATTAAAAAGCTTAGCTAAAAATCCATTGTTTCTGCCCAGTTTCGAACTGGGGACCTTTCGCGTGTTAGGCGAACGTGATAACCACTACACTACAGAAACTTCTCGGAAACTATACCAGACACTAACCAATGTAGGAGGCACTTTCTAAAAACAGAGTCATTGAAGAAAAATGCTTAGGTTAAAAACACTTGTTTCTGCCCAGTTTCTACCGTCTTAGAAACTAAGCCAGACACTATCCAATGTAGGAGGCACTTTCTAAAAAAAGAGCCATTGCATGAAAATGCTTAGCTAAAAATCCATTGTTTCTGCCCAGTTTCGAACTGAGGACCTTTCGCGTGTGAGGCGAACGTGATAACCACTACACTACAGAAACTTCCCAGAAACTATACCAGACACCATCCAAAGTAGGAGGCACTTTCTAAAAAAAGAGCCATTGCATGAAAATGCTTAGCTAAAAATCCATTGTTTCTGCCCAGTTTCGAACTGGGGACCTTTCGCGTGTAAGGCGAACGTGATAACCACTACACTACAGAAACATCTTAGAAACAAAGCCAGACACCATACAATGTAGGAGGCACTTTCTAAAAAAAGAGCCATTGCATGAAAATGCTTAGCTAAAAATCCATTGTTTCTGCCCAGTTTCGAACTGGGGACGTTTCGCGTGTGAGGCGAACGTGATAACCACTACACTACAGAAACTTCTCAGAAATTATACAAGACACCAACCAATGTAGGAGTCACTTTCATAAAATAGAGCCATTGAAGAAAAATGCTTAGGTTAAAAACACTTGTTTCTGCCCAGTTTCGAACTGGGGACCTTTCGCGTGTAAGGCGAACGTGATAACCACTACACTACAGAAACGTCTTAGAAACTACGCCAGACACCATCCAATGTAGGAGGCACTTTCTAAAAAAAGAGCCATTGAATGAAAATGCTTAGCTAAAAATCCATTGTTTCTGCCCAGTTTCGAACTGGGGACCTTTCGCGTGTTAGGTGAATGTGATAACCACTACACTACAGAAACTTCTCGGAAACTATACCAGACACCAACCAATGTAGGAGGCACTTTCTAAAAACAGAGTCATTGAAGAAAAATGCTTAGGTTAAAAACACTTGTTTCTGCCCAGTTTCTACCGTCTTAGAAACTAAGCCAGACACCATCCAATGTAGGAGGCACTGTCTAAAAAAAGGGCCATTGCATTAAAATGCTTAGCTAAAAATCCATTGTTTCTGCCCAGTTTCGAACTGGGGACCTTTCGCGTGTTAGGCGAACGTGATTACCACTACACTACAGAAACTTCTCGGAAATTTTACCAGACACCAACCAATGTAGGAGGCACTTTCTAAAAACAGAGTCATTGAAGAAAAATGCTTAGGTTAAAAACACTTGTTTCTGCCCAGTTTCTACCGTCTTAGAAACTAAGCCAGACACCATCCAATGTAGGAGGCACTGTCTAAAAAAATGCTTAGCTAAAAATCCATTGTTTCTGCCCAGTTTCGAACTGGGGACCTTTCGTGTGTGAGGCGAACGTGATAACCACTACACTACAGAAAATTCCCAGAAACTGTACTAGACACCAACCAATGTAGGAGTCACTTTCATAAAATAGAGCCATTGAAGAAAAATGCTTAGCTAAAAATCCATTGTTTCTGCCCAGTTTCGAACTGGGGACCTTTCGCGTGTTAGGCGAACGTGATAACCACTACACTACAGAAACTTCTCGGAAATTTTACCAGACACCAACCAATGTAGGAGGCACTTTCTAAAAACAGAGTCATTGAAGAAAAATGCTTAGGTTAAAAACACTTGTTTCTGCCCAGTTTCTACCGTCTTAGAAACTAAGCCAGACACCATCCAATGTAGGAGGCACTGTCTAAAAAAATGCTTAGCTAAAAATCCATTGTTTCTGCCCAGTTTCGAACTGGGGACCTTTCGTGTGTGAGGCGAACGTGATAACCACTACACTACAGAAAATTCCCAGAAACTGTACTAGACACCAACCAATGTAGGAGTCACTTTCATAAAATAGAGCCATTGAAGAAAAATGCTTAGCTAAAAATCCATTGTTTCTGCCCAGTTTCGAACTGGGGACCTTTCGCGTGTTAGGCGAACGTGATAACCACTACACTACAGAAACTTCTCGGAAACTATACCAGACACCAACCAATGTAGGAGGCACTTTCTAAAAACAGAGTCATTGAAGAAAAATACTTAGGTTAAAAACACTTGTTTCTGCCCAGTTTCTACCGTTTTAGAAACTAAGCCAGACACCATCCAATGTAGGAGGCACTTTCATAAAATAGAGCCATTGAAGAAAAATGCTTAGGTTAAAAAAACTTATTTTTGCCCAGTTTGAACTGGGGACCTTTCGCGTGTAAGGCGAACGTGATAACCACTACACTACAGAAACGTCTTAGAAACTAAGCCAGACACCATCCAATGTAGGAGGCACTTTCTAAAAAAAGAACCATTGCATGAAAATGCTTAGCTAAAAATCATTGTTTCTGCCCAGTTTCGAACTGGGGACCTTTCGCGTGTGAGGCGAAAGTGATAACCACTACACTACAGAAACTTCTCCGAAACTATACTAGACACCAACCAATGTAGGAGGCATTGTCTAAAAAAAGGGCCATTGCATTAAAATGCTTAGCTAAAAATCCATTGTTTCTGCCCAGTTTCGAACTGGGGACCTTTCGCGTGTTAGGCGAACGTGATAACCACTACACTACAGAAACTTCTCAGAAGCTATACCAGACACCAACCAATGTAGGAGTCACTTTCTAAAAACAGAGTCATTGAAGAAAAATGCTTAGGTTAAAAACACTTGTTTCTGCCCAGTTTCTACCGTCTTAGAAACTAAGCCAGACACCATCCAATGTAGGAGGCACTGTCTAAAAAAAGGGCCATTGCATGAAAATGCTTAGCTAAAAATCCATTGTTTCTGCCCAGTTTCGAACTGGGGACCTTTCGCGTGTGAGGCGAACGTGATAACCACTACACTACAGAAACTTCTCAGAAACTATACTAGACACCAACCAATGTAGGAGTCACTTTCATAAAATAGAGCCATTGAAGAAAAATGCTTAGGTTAAAAAAACTTGTTTTTGCCCAGTTTCGAACTGGGGACCTTTTGCGTGTAAGGCGAACGTGATAACCACTACACTACAGAAACATCTTAGAAACAAAGCCAGACACCATACAATGTAGGAGGCACTTTCTAAAAAAAGAGCCATTGCATGAAAATGCTTAGCTAAAAATCCATTGTTTCTGGCAGTTTCGAACTGGGGACCTTTCGCGTGTTAGGTGAATGGGATAACCACTACACTACAGAAACTTATCGGAAACTATACCAGACACCAACCAATGTAGGAGGCACTTTCTAAAAACAGAGTCATTGAAGAAAAATGCTTAGGTTAAAAACACTTGTTTCTGCCCAGTTTCTACCGTCTTAGAAACTAAGCCAGACACCATCCAATGTAGGAAGCACTGTCTAAAAAAAAGGCCATTGCATTAAAATGCTTAGCTAAAAATCCATTGTTTCTTCCCAGTTTCGAACTTGGGACCTTTCGCGTGTTAGGCGAACGTGATAACCACTACACTACAGAAACTTCTCGGAAACTATACCAGACACCAGCCAATGTAGGAGGCACTTTCTAAAAACAGAGTCATTGAAGAAAAATGCTTAGGTTAAAAACACTTTTTTCTGCCCAGTTTCGAACTGGGGACCTTTCGCGTGTAAGGCGAAAGTGATAACCACTTCACTACAGAAACGTCTTAGAAACTAAGCCAGACACCATCCAATGTAGGAGGCACTTTCTAAAAAAAGAGCCATTGCATGAAAATGCTTAGCTAAAAATCCATTGTTTCTGCCAAGTTTCGAACTGGGGACCTTTCGTGTGTGAGGAGAACGTGATAACCACTACACTACAGAATCTTCTCGGAAACTATACTAGACACCAACCAATGTAAGAGGCACTGTCTAAAAAAAGGGCCATTGCATTAAAATGCTTAGCTAAAAACCCATTGTTTCTGCCCAGTTTCGAACTGGGGACCTTTCGCGTGTTAGGCGAACGTGATAACCACTACACTACAGAAACTTCTCGGAAACTATACCAGACACCATCCAATGTAGGAGGCACTGTCTAAAAAAAGAGCAATTGCATGAAAATGCTTAGCTAAAAATCCATTGTTTCTGCCCAGTTTCGAACTGGGGACTTTTCGCGTGTGAGGCGAACGTGATAACCACTACACTACAGAAACTTCCCGGAAACTATACCAGACACCAACCGATGTAGGAGGCACTTTCTAAAAACAGAGTCATTGAAGAAAAATGCTTAGGTTAAAAACACTTGTTTCTGCCCAGTTTCGAACTGAGGACCTTTCGCGTGTAAGGCGAACGTGATAACCACTACACTACAGAAACATCTTAGAAACAAACCAAGACACCATACAATGTAGGAGGCACTTTCTAAAAAAAGAGCCATTGCATGAAAATGCTTAGCTAAAAATCCATTGTTTCTGCCAAGTTTCGAACTGGGGACCTTTCGCGTGTGAGGCGAACGTGATAACCACTACACTACAGAAACTTCTCAGAAACTATACTAGACACCAACCAATGTAGGAGGCACTGTCTAAAAAAAAGGGCCATTGCATTAAAATGCTTAGCTAAAAATCCATTGTTTCTGCCCAGTTTCGAACTGGGGACCTTTCGCGTGTTAGGCGAACGTGATAACCACTACACTACAGAAACTTCTCGGAAACTATACCAGACACCAACCAATGTAGGAGGCACTTTCTAAAAACAGAGTCATTGAAGAAAAATGCTTAGGTTAAAAACACTTGTTTCTGCCCAGTTTCTACCGTCTTAGAAACTAAGCCAGACACCATCCAATGTAGGTGGCACGGTCTAAAAAAAGGGCCATTGCATTAAAATGCTTAGCTAAAAATCCATTGTTTCTGCCCAGTTTCGAACTGGGGACCTTTCGCGTGTTAGGCGAACGTGATAACCACTACACTACAGAAACTTCTCGGAAACTATACCAGACACCAACCAATGTAGGAGGCACTTTCTAAAAACAGAGTCATTGAAGAAAAATGCTTAGGTTAAAAACACTTGTTTCTGCCCAGTTTCTACCGTTTTCGAAACTAAGCCAGACAACATCCAATGTATTAGGCACTTTCTAAAAAAAGAGCCATTGCATGAAAATGCTTAGCTAAAAATCCATTGTTTCTGCCCAGTTTCGAACTGGGGACCTTTCGCGTGTGAGGCGAATGTGATAACCACTACACTACAGAAACTTCCCAGAAACTATACTAGACACCAACCAATGTAGGAGTCACTTTCATAAAATAGAGCCATTGAAGAAAAATGCTTAGGTTAAAAAAACTTATTTTTGCCCAGTTTGAACTGGGGACCTTTCGCGTGTAAGGCGAACGTGATAACCACTACACTACAGAAACATCTTAGAAACAAAGCCAGACACCATACAATGTAGGAGGCACTTTCTAAAAAAAGGGCCATTGCATGAAAATGCTTAGCTAAAAATCCATTGTTTTTGCCCAGTTTCGAACTGGGGACCTTTCACGTGTAAGGCGAACGTGATAACCACTACACTACAGAAACTTCTCAGAAACTATACAAGACACCAACCAATGTAGGAGTCACTTTCATAAAATAGAACCATTGAAGAAAAATGCTTAGGTTAAAAGCACTTGTTTCGGCCCAGTTTCGAACTGGGGACCTTTCGCGTGTAAGGCGAACGTGATAACCACTACACTACAGAAACGTCTTAGAAGCTACGCCAGACACCATCCAATGTAGGAGGCACTGTCTAAAAAAAGGGCCATTGCATTAAAATGCTTAGCTAAAAATCCATTGTTTCTGCCCATTTTCGAACTGGGGACCTTTCGCATGTGAGGCGAACGTGATAACCACTACACTACAGAAACTTTCCAGAAACTATACTAGACACAAACCAATGTAGGAGTCACTTTCATAAAATAGAGCCATTGCATGAAAATGCTTAGCTAAAAATCCATTGTTTCTGCCCAGTTTCGAACTGGGGACCTTTCGCGTGTTAGGCGAACGTGATAACCACTACACTACAGAAACTTCTCGGAAACTATACCAGACACCAACCAATGTAGGAGGCACTTTCTAAAAACAGAGTCATTGAAGAAAAATGCTTAGGTTAAAAACACTTGTTTCTGCCCAGTTTCTACCGTTTTCGAAACTAAGCCAGACAACATCCAATGTATTAGGCACTTTCTAAAAAAAGAGCCATTGCATGAAAATGCTTAGCTAAAAATCCATTGTTTCTGCCCAGTTTCGAACTGGGGACCTTTCGCGTGTGAGGCGAACGTGATAACCACTACACTACAGAAACTTCCCAGAAACTATACTAGACACCAACCAATGTAGGAGTCACTTTCATAAAATAGAGCCATTGAAGAAAAATGCTTAGGTTAAAAAAACTTATTTTTGCCCAGTTTGAACTGGGGACCTTTCGCGTGTAAGGTGAACGTGATAACCACTACACTACAGAAACATCTTAGAAACAAAGCCAGACACCATACAATGTAGGAGGCACTTTCTAAAAACAGAGTCATTGAAGTAAAATGCTTAGGTTAAAAACACTTGTTTCTGCCCAGTTTCGAACTGGGGACCTTTCGCGTGTAAGGCGAAAGTGATAACCACTACACTACAGAAACGTCTTAGAAACTAAGCCAGACACCATCCAATGTATGAGGCACTTTCTAAAAAAAGAGCCATTGCATGAAAATGCTTAGCTAAAAATCCATTGTTTCTGCCCAGTTTCGAACTGGGGACCTTTCGCGTGTAAGGCGAACGTGATAACCACTACACTACAGAAACATCTTAGAAACTAAGCAAGACACCATACAATGTAGGAGGCACTTTCTAAAAAAAGAGCCATTGCATGAAAATGCTTAGCTAAAAATCCATTGTTTCTGCCCAGTTTCGAACTGGGGACCTTTCGCGTGTGAGGCGAACGTGATAACCACTACACTACAGAAACATCTTAGACACAAAGCCAGACACCATACAATGTAGGAGGCACTTTCTAAAAAAAGAGCCATTGCATGAAAATGCTTAGCTAAAAATCCATTGTTTCTGCCCAGTTTCGAACTGTGGACCTTTCGCGTGTGAGGCGAACGTGATAACCACTACACTACAGAAACTTCTCAGAAACTATACAAGACACCAACCAATGTAGGAGTCACTTTCATAAAATAGAGCCATTGAAGAAAAATGCTTAGGTTAAAAGCACTTGTTTCGGTCCAGTTTCGAACTGGGGACCTTTCGCGTGTAAGGCGAACGTGATAACCACTACACTACAGAAACGTCTTAGAAGCTACGCCAGACACCATCCAATGTAGGAAGCACTTTCTAAAAAAAGAGCCATTGAATGAAAATGCTTAGCTAAAAATCCATTGTTTCTGCCCAGTTTCGAACTGGGGACCTTTCGCGTGTTAGGTGAATGTGATAACCACTACACTACAGAATCTTCTCGGAAACTATACCAGACACCAACCAATGTAGGAGGCACTTTCTAAAAACAGAGTCATTGAAGAAAAATGCTTAGGTTAAAAACACTTGTTTCTGCAAAGTTTCTACCGTCTTAGAAACTAAGCCAGACACCATCCAATGTAGGAGGCACTGTCTAAAAAAGGGCCATTGCATTAAAATGCTTAGCTAAAAATCCATTGTTTCTGCCCAGTTTCGAACTGGGGACCTTTCGCGTGTTAGGCGAACGTGATAACCACTACACTACAGAAACTTCTCGGAAACTATACCAGACACCAACCAATGTAGGAGGCACTTTCTAAAAACAGAGTCATTAAAGAAAAATGCTTAGGTTAAAAACACTTGTTTCTGCCCAGTTTCGAACTGAGGACCTTTCGCGTGTAAGGCGAACGTGATAACCACTACACTACAGAAACGTCTTAGAAACTAAGCCAGACACCATCCAATGTAGGAGGCACTTTCTAAAAAATGAGTCATTGCATGAAAATGCTTAGCTAAAAATCCATTGTTTCTTCCCAGTTTCGAACTGGGGACCTTTCGCGTGTGAGGCGAACGTGATAACCACTACACTACAGAAACTTGAAAAAAGTTTCGAACTGGGAAGAAAAATGCTTAGGTTAAAAACACTTGTTTCTGCCCAGTTTCTACCGTTTTAGAAACTAAGCCAGACACCATCCAATGTAGGAGGCATTTTGTAAAAAAAGAGCCATTGCATGAAAATGCTTAGCTAAAAATCCATTGTTTCTGCCCAGTTTCGAACTGGGGACCTTTCGTGTGTGAGGCGAACGTGATAACCACTACACTACAGAAAATTCCCAGAAACTATACTAGACACCAACCAATGTAGGAGTTACTTTCATGAAATAGAGATATGAAGAAAAATGCTTAGGTTAAAAACACTTGTTTCTGCCCAGTTTCGAACTGGAGACCTTTCGCGTGTAAGGCGAACGTGACAACCACTTCACTACAGAAACATCTTAGAAACAAAGCCAGACACCATACAATGTAGGAGGCACTTTCTAAAAAAAGAGCCATTGCATGAAAATGCTTAGCTAAAAATCCATTGTTTCTGCCCAGTTTCGAACTGGGACCTTTCGCGTGTGAGGCGAACGTGATAACCACTACACTACAGAAACTTCTCAGAAACTATACTAGACACCAACCAATGTAGGAGTCACTTTCATAAAATAGAGCCATTGAAGAAAAATGCTTAGGTTAAAAAAACTTGTTTCTGCCCTGTTTCGAACTGGGGACCTTTCGCGTGTAAGGCGAACGTGATAACCACTACACTACAGAAAAATCTTTAAACAAAGCCAGACACCATCCAATGTAGGAGGCACTTTCTAAAAAAAGAGCCATTGCATGAAAATGGTTAGCTAAAAATCCATTGTTTCTGCCCAGTTTCGAACTGGGGACCTTTCGCGTGTGAGGCGAATGTGATAACCACTACACTACAGAAACTTCTCAGAAACTATACAAGACACCAACCAATGTAGGAGTCACTTTCATAAAATAGAGCCATTGAAGAAAAATGCTTAGGTTAAAAACACTTGTTTCTGCCCAGTTTCGAACTGGGGACCTTTCGCGTGTAAGGCGAACGTGATAACCACTACACTACAGAAACGTCTTAGAAACTACGCCAGACACCATCCAATGTAGGAGGCACTTTCTAAAAAAAGAGCCATTGCATGAAAATGCTTAGCTAAAAATCCATTGTTTCTGCCCAGTTTTGAACTGGTGACCTTTCGCGTGTTAGGTGATTGTGATAACCACTACACTACAGAAACTTCTCGGAAACTATACCAGACACCAACCAATGTAGGAGGCACTTTCTAAAAACAGAGTCATTGAAGAAAAATGCTTAGGTTAAAAACACTTGTTTCTGCCCAGTTTCTACCGTTTTAGAAACTAAGCCAGACACCATCCAATGTAGGAGGCACTGTCTAAAAAAAGGGCCATTGCATTAAAATGCTTAGCTAAAAATCAATTGTTTCTGGCAGTTTCGAACTGGGGACCTTTCGCTTGTTAGGTGAATGGGATAACCACTACACTACAGAAACTTCCCGGAAACTATACCAGACACCAACCAATGTAGGAGGCACTTTCTAAAAACAGAGTCATTGAAGAAAAATGCTTAGGTTAAAAACACTTGTTTCTGCCCAGTTTCTACCGTCTTAGAAACTAAGCCAGACACCATCCAATGTAGGAGGCACTGTCTAAAAAAAGGGCCATTGCATTAAAATGCTTAGCTAAAAGTCCATTGTTTCTGCCCAGTTTCGAACTGGAAACTTTTCGCGTGTTAGGCGAACGTGATAACCACTACACTACAGAATCTTCTCGGAAACTATACCAGACACCAACCAATGTAGGAGGCACTTTCTAAAAACAGAGTCATTGAAGAAAAATGCTTAGGTTAAAAGCACTTGTTTCTGCCCAGTTTCGAACTGGGGACCTTTCGCGTGTAAGGCGAAAGTGATAACCACTACACTACAGAAACGTCTTAGAAACTAAGCCAGACACCATCCAATGTAGGATGCACTTTCTAAAAAAAGAGCCATTGCATGAAAATGCTTAGCTAAAAATCCATTGTTTCTGCCCAGTTTCGAACTGGGGACCTTTCGCGTGTAAGGCGAACGTGATAACCACTACACTACAGAAACATCTTAGAAACAAAGCCAGACACCATACAATGTAGGAGGCACTTTCTAAAAAAAGAGCCATTGCATGAAAATGTTTAGCTAAAAATCCATTGTTTCTGCCCAGTTTCGAACTGGGGACCTTTCGCGTGTAAGGCGAACGTGATAACCACTACACTACAGAAACGTCTTAGAAACTACGCCAGACACCATCCAATGTAGGAGGCACTTTCTAAAAAAAGAGCCATTGCATGAAAATGGTTAGCTAAAAATCCATTGTTTCTGCCCAGTTTCGAACTGGGGACCTTTCGCGTGTTAGGTGAATGCGATAACCACTACACTACAGAAAATTCTCGGAAACTATACCAGACACCAACCAATGTAGGAGGCACTTTCTAAAAACAGAGTCATTGAAGAAAAATGCTTAGGTTAAAAACACTTGTTTCTGCCCAGTTTCTACCATCTTAGAAACTAAGCCAGACACCATCCAATGTAGGATGCACTGTCTAAAAAAAGGGCCATTGCATTAAAATGCTTAGCTAAAAATCCATTGTTTCTGCCCAGTTTCGAACTGGGGACCTTTCGCGTGTAAGGCGAAAGTGATAACCACTACACTACAGAAACGTCTTAGAAACTAAGCCAGACACCATCCAATGTATGAGGCACTTTCTAAAAAAAGAGCCATTGCATGAAAATGCTTAGCTAAAAATCCATTGTTTCTGCCCAGTTTCGAACTGGGGACCTTTCGCGTGTAAGGCGAACGTGATAACCACTACACTACAGAAACATCTTAGACACAAAGCCAGACACCATACAATGTAGGAGGCACTTTCTAAAAAAAGAGCCATTGCATGAAAATGCTTAGCTAAAAATCCATTGTTTCTGCCCAGTTTCGAACTGTGGACCTTTCGCGTGTGAGGCGAACGTGATAACCACTACACTACAGAAACTTCTCAGAAACTATACAAGACACCAACCAATGTAGGAGTCACTTTCATAAAATAGAGCCATTGAAGAAAAATGCTTAGGTTAAAAACACTTGTTTCTGCCCAGTTTCGAACTGGGGACCTTTCGCGTGTAAGGCGAACGTGATAACCACTTCACTACAGAAACGTCTTAGAAACTACGCCAGACACCATCCAATGTAGGAGGCACTTTCTAAAAAAAGAGCCATTGCATGAAAATGCTTAGCTAAAAATCCATTGTTTCTGCCCAGTTTCGAACTGGGGACCTTTCGCGTGTAAGGCGAACGTGATAACCACTACACTACAGAAATGTCTTAGAAACTACGCCAGACACCATCCAATGTAGGAGGCACTTTCTAAAAAAAGAGCCATTGAATGAAAATGCTTAGCTAAAAATCCATTGTTTCTGCCCAGTTTCGAATTGGGGACCTTTCCCGTGTTAGGTGAATGTGATAACCACTACACTACAGAAACTTCTCAGAAACTATACCAGACACCAACCAATGTAGGAGGCACTTTCTAAAAACAGAGTCATTGAAGAAAAATGCTTAGGTTAAAAACACTTGTTTCTGCCCAGTTTCTACCGTCTTAGAAACTAAGCCAGACACCATCCAATGTAGGAGGCACTGTCTAAAAAAAGGGCCATTGCATTAAAATGCTTAGCTAAAAATCCATTGTTTCTGCCCAGTTTCGAACTGGGGACCTTTCGCGTGTAAGGCGAACGTGATAACCACTACACTACAGAAACATCTTAGAAACAAAGCCAGACACCATACAATGTAGGAGGCACTTTCTAAAAAAAGAGCCATTGCATGAAAATGCTTAGCTAAAAATCCATTGTTTCTGCCCAGTTTCGAACTGGGGACCGTTCGCGTGTGAGGCGAACGTGATAACCACTACACTACAGAAACTTCTCAGAAACTATACAAGACACCAACCAATGTAGGAGTCACTTTCATAAAATAGAGCCATTGAAGAAAAATGCTTAGGTTAAAAACACTTGTTTCTGCCCAGTTCCGAACTGGGGACCTTTCGCGTGTAAGGCGAACGTGATAACCACTACACTACAGAAACGTCTTAGAAACTGCTTAGGTTAAAAGCACTTGTTTCGGTCCAGTTTCGAAACTGGGGACCTTTCGCGTGTAAGGCGAACGTGATAACCACTACACTACAGAAACGTCTTAGAAGCTACGCCAGACACCATCCAATGTAGGAAGCACTTTCTAAAAAAAGAGCCATTGAATGAAAATGCTTAGCTAAAAATCCATTGTTTCTGCCCAGTTTCGAACTGGGGACCTTTCGCGTGTTAGGTGAATGTGATAACCACTACACTACAGAATCTTCTCGGAAACTATACCAGACACCAACCAATGTAGGAGGCACTTTCTAAAAACAGAGTCATTGAAGAAAAATGCTTAGGTTAAAAACACTTGTTTCTGCAAAGTTTCTACCGTCTTAGAAACTAAGCCAGACACCATCCAATGTAGGAGGCACTGTCTAAAAAAGGGCATTAAAATGCTTAGCTAAAAATCCATTGTTTCTGCCCAGTTTCGAACTGGGGACCTTTCGCGTGTTAGGCGAACGTGATAACCACTACACTACAGAAACTTCTCGGAAACTATACCAGACACCAACCAATGTAGGAGGCACTTTCTAAAAACAGAGTCATTAAAGAAAAATGCTTAGGTTAAAAACACTTGTTTCTGCCCAGTTTCGAACTGAGGACCTTTCGCGTGTAAGGCGAACGTGATAACCACTACACTACAGAAACGTCTTAGAAACTAAGCCAGACACCATCCAATGTAGGAGGCACTTTCTAAAAAATGAGTCATTGCATGAAAATGCTTAGCTAAAAATCCATTGTTTCTTCCCAGTTTCGAACTGGGGACCTTTCGCGTGTGAGGCGAACGTGATAACCACTACACTACAGAAACTTGAAAAAAGTTTCGAACTGGGAAGAAAAATGCTTAGGTTAAAAACACTTGTTTCTGCCCAGTTTCTACCGTTTTAGAAACTAAGCCAGACACCATCCAATGTAGGAGGCATTTTGTAAAAAAAGAGCCATTGCATGAAAATGCTTAGCTAAAAATCCATTGTTTCTGCCCAGTTTCGAACTGGGGACCTTTCGTGTGTGAGGCGAACGTGATAACCACTACACTACAGAAAATTCCCAGAAACTATACTAGACACCAACCAATGTAGGAGTTACTTTCATAAAATAGAGATATGAAGAAAAATGCTTAGGTTAAAAACACTTGTTTCTGCCCAGTTTCGAACTGGAGACCTTTCGCGTGTAAGGCGAACGTGACAACCACTTCACTACAGAAACATCTTAGAAACAAAGCCAGACACCATACAATGTAGGAGGCACTTTCTAAAAAAAGAGCCATTGCATGAAAATGCTTAGCTAAAAATCCATTGTTTCTGCCCAGTTTCGAACTGGGACCTTTCGCGTGTGAGGCGAACGTGATAACCACTACACTACAGAAACTTCTCAGAAACTATACTAGACACCAACCAATGTAGGAGTCACTTTCATAAAATAGAGCCATTGAAGAAAAATGCTTAGGTTAAAAAAACTTGTTTCTGCCCTGTTTCGAACTGGGGACCTTTCGCGTGTAAGGCGAACGTGATAACCAATACAATAAGGAAAAATCTTTAAACAAAGCCAGACACCATCCAATGTAGGAGGCACTTTCTAAAAAAAGAGCCATTGCATGAAAATGGTTAGCTAAAAATCCATTGTTTCTGCCCAGTTTCGAACTGGGGACCTTTCGCGTGTGAGGCGAATGTGATAACCACTACACTACAGAAACTTCTCGGAAACTATACCAGACACCATCCAATGTAGGAGGCACTTTCTAAAAAAGAGCCATTGCATGAAAATGCTTAGCTAAAAATCCATTGTTTCTGCCCAGTTTCGAACAGGGGACCTTTCGCGTGTGAGGCAAACGTGATAACCACTACACTACAGAAACTTCTCAGAAACTATACTAGACACCAACCAATGTAGGAGGCACTGTCTAAAAAAAGGGCCATTGCATTAAAATCCATTGTTTCTGCCCAGTTTCGAACTGGGGACCTTTCGCGTGTTATGCGAACGTGATAACCACTACACTACAGAAACTTCCCGGAAACTATACCAGACACCAACCAATGTAGGAGGCACTTTCTAAAAACAGAGTCATTGAAGAAAAATGCTTAGGTTAAAAACACTTGTTTCTGCCCAGTTTCTACCGTCTTAGAAACTAAGCCAGACACAATCCAATGTAGGAGGCACTGTCTAAAAAAAGGGCCATTGCATTAAAATGCTTAGAAAAAACACTTGTTTCTGCCCAGTTTCTACCGTTTTAGAAACTAAGCCAGACACCATCCAATCTAGGAGGCACTTTCTAAAAAAAGAGCCATTGCATGAAAATGCTTAGCTAAAAATCCATTGTTTCTGCCCAGTTTCGAACTGGGGACCTTTCGCGTGTGAGGCGAACGTGATAACCACTACACTACAGAAACTTCCCAGAAACTATTCTAGACACCAACCAATGTAGGAGTCACTTTCATAAAATAGAGTAATTGAAGAAAAATGCTTAGGGTAAAAAAACTTGTTTCTGCCCAGTTTCGAACTGGGGACCTTTCGCGTGTAAGGCGAACGTGACAACCACTACACTACAGAAACATCTTAGAAACAAAGTCAGACACCATACAATGTAGGAGGCACTTTCTAAAAAAAGAGCCATTGCATGAAAATGCTTAGCTAAAAATCCATTGTTTCTGCCCAGTTTCGAACTGGGACCTTTCGCGTGTGAGGCGAACGTGATAACCACTACACTACAGAAACTTCTCAGAAACTATACTAGACACCAACCAATGTAGGAGTCACTTTCATAAAATAGAGCCATTGAAGAAAAATGCTTAGGTTAAAAAAACTTGTTTCTGCCCAGTTTCGAACTGGGGACCTGTCGCGTGTAAGGCGAACGTGACAACCACTACACTACAGAAACATCTTAGAAACAAAGCCAGACACCATACAATGTAGGAGGCACTTTCTAAAAAAAGAGCCATTGCATGAAAATGCTTAGCTAAAAATCCATTGTTTCTGCCCAGTTTCGAACTGGGGACCTTTCGCGTGTGAGGCGAACCTGATAACTACTACACTACAGAAACTTCTCAGAAACTATACTAGACACCAACCAATGTAGGAGTCACTTTCATAAAATAGAGCCATTGAAGAAAAATGCTTAGGTTAAAAAAACTTGTTTCTGCCCAGTTTCGAACTGGGGACCTTTCGCGTGTAAGGCGAACGTGATAACCACTACACTACAGAAACATCTTAGAAACAAAGCCAGACACCATACAATGTAGGAGGCACTTTCTAAAAAAAGAGCCATTGCATGAAAATGCTTAGCTAAAAATCCATTGTTTCTGCCCAGTTTCGAACTGGGGACCTTTCGCGTGTGAGGCGAACGTGATAACCACTACACTACAGAAACTTCTCGGAAACTATACCAGACACCAACCAATGTAGGAGGCACTTTCTAAAAACAGAGTCATTGAAGAAAAATGCTTAGGTTAAAAACACTTGTTTCTGCCCAGTTTCTACCGTCTTAGAAACTAAGCCAGACACCATCCAATGTAGGAGGCACTGTCTAAAAAAAGGGGCATTGCATTAAAATGCTTAGCTAAAAATCCATTGTTTCTGCCCAGTTTCGAACTGGGAACCTTTCGCGTGTTAAGCGAACGTGATAACCACTACACTACAGAAACTTCTCGGAAACTATACCAGACACCAACCAATGTAGGAGGCACTTTCTAAAAACAGAGTCATTGAAGAAAAATGCTTAGGTTAAAAACACTTGTTTCTGCCCAGTTTCGAACTGAGGACCTTTCGCGTGTAAGGCAAATGTGATAACCACTACACTACAGAAACGTCTTAGAAACTAAGCCAGACACCATCCAATGTAGGATGCACTTTCTAAAAACAGAGTCATTGAAGAAAAATGCTTAGGTTAAAAACACTTGTTTCTGCCCAGTTTCTACCGTATTAGAAACTAAGCCAGACACCATCCAATGTAGGAGTCACTGTCTTAAAAAAGGGCCATTGCATTAAAATGCTTAGCTAAAAATCAATTGTTTCTGCCCAGTTTCGAACTGGGGACCTTTCGCGTGTTAAGCGAACGTGATAACCACTACACTACAGAAACTTCTCGGAAACTAAGCCAGACACCATCCAATGTAGGAGGCACTTTCAAAAAACAGAGTCATTGAAGAAAAATGCTTAGGTTAAAAACACTTGTTTCTGCCCAGTTTCTACCATCTTAGAAACTAAGCCAGACACCATCCAATGTAGAAGGCACTGTCTAAAAAAATGCTTAGCTAAAAATCCATTGTTTCTGTCCAGTTTCGAACTGGGGACCTTTCGTGTGTGAGGCGAACGTGATAACCACTACACTACAGAAAATTCCCAGAAACTATACTAGACACCAACCAATGTAGGAGTCACTTTCATAAAATAGAGCCATTGAAGAAAAATGCTTAGGTTAAAAGCACTTGTTTCGGTCCAGTTTCGAACTGGGGACCTTTCGCGTGTAAGGCGAACGTGATAACCACTACACTACAGAAACGTCTTTGAAGCTACGCCAGACACCATCCAATGTAGGAAGCACTTTCTAAAAAAAGAGCCATTGAATGAAAATGCTTAGCTAAAAATCCATTGTTTCTGCCCAGTTTCGAACTGGGGACCTTTCGCGTGTTAGGTGAATGTGATAACCACTACACTACAGAATCTTCTCGGAAACTATACCAGACACCAACCAATGTAGGAGGCACTTTCTAAAAACAGAGTCATTGAAGAAAAATGCTTAGGTTAAAAACACTTGTTTCTGCAAAGTTTCTACCGTCTTAGAAACTAAGCCAGACACCATCCAATGTAGGAGGCACTGTCTAAAAAAGGGCCATTGCATTAAAATGCTTAGCTAAAAATCCATTGTTTCTGCCCAGTTTCGAACTGGGGACCTTTCGCGTGTTAGGCGAACGTGATAACCACTACACTACAGAAACTTCTCGGAAACTATACCAGACACCAACCAATGTAGGAGGCACTTTCTAAAAACAGAGTCATTGAAGAAAAATGCTTAGGTTAAAAACACTTGTTTCTGCCCAGTTTCGAACTGAGGACCTTTCGCGTGTAAGGCGAACGTGATAACCACTACACTACAGAAACGTCTTAGAAACTAAGCCAGACACCATCCAATGTAGGAGGCACTTTCTAAAAAATGAGTCATTGCATGAAAATGCTTAGCTAAAAATCCATTGTTTCTTCCCAGTTTCGAACTGGGGACCTTTCGCGTGTGAGGCGAACGTGATAACCACTACACTACAGAAACTTGAAAAAAGTTTCGAACTGGGAAGAAAAATGCTTAGGTTAAAAACACTTGTTTCTGCCCAGTTTCTACCGTTTTAGAAACTAAGCCAGACACCATCCAATGTAGGAGGCATTTTGTAAAAAAAGAGCCATTGCATGAAAATGCTTAGCTAAAAATCCATTGTTTCTGCCCAGTTTCGAACTGGGGACCTTTCGTGTGTGAGGCGAACGTGATAACCACTACACTACAGAAACTTCCCAGAAACTATACTAGACACCAACCAATGTAGGAGTCACTTTCATAAAATAGAGTAATTGAAGAAAAATGCTTAGGGTAAAAAAACTTGTTTCTGCCCAGTTTCGAACTGGGGACCTTTCGCGTGTAAGGCGAACGTGACAACCACTACACTACAGAAACATCTTAGAAACAAAGTCAGACACCATACAATGTTGGAGGCACTTTCTAAAAAAAGAGCCATTGCATGAAAATGCTTAGCTAAAAATCCATTGTTTCTGCCCAGTTTCGAACTGGGACCTTTCGCGTGTGAGGCGAACGTGATAACCACTACACTACAGAAACTTCTCAGAAACTATACTAGACACCAACCAATGTAGGAGTCACTTTCATAAAATAGAGCCATTGAAGAAAAATGCTTAGGTTAAAAAAACTTGTTTCTGCCCAGTTTCGAACTGGGGACCTGTCGCGTGTAAGGCGAACGTGACAACCACTACACTACAGAAACATCTTAGAAACAAAGCCAGACACCATACAATGTAGGAGGCACTTTCTAAAAAAAGAGCCATTGCATGAAAATGCTTAGCTAAAAATCCATTGTTTCTGCCCAGTTTCGAACTGGGGACCTTTCGCGTGTGAGGCGAACGTGATAACTACTACACTACAGAAACTTCTCAGAAACTATACTAGACACCAACCAATGTAGGAGTCACTTTCATAAAATAGAGCCATTGAAGAAAAATGCTTAGGTTAAAAAAACTTGTTTCTGCCCAGTTTCGAACTGGGGACCTTTCGCGTGTGAGGCGAACGTGATAACCACTACACTACAGAAACTTCTCGGAAACTATACCAGACACCAACCAATGTAGGAGGCACTTTCTAAAAACAGAGTCATTGAAGAAAAATGCTTAGGTTAAAAACACTTGTTTCTGCCCAGTTTCTACCGTCTTAGAAACTAAGCCAGACACCATCCAATGTAGGAGGCACTGTCTAAAAAAAGGGCCATTGCATTAAAATGCTTAGCTAAAAATCCATTGTTTCTGCCCAGTTTCGAACTGGTGACCTTTCGCGTGTTAGGTGAATGTGATAACCACTACACTACAGAAACTTCTCGGAAACTATACCAGACACCAACCAATGTAGGAGGCACTTTCTAAATACAGAGTCATTGAAGAAAAATGCTTAGGTTAAAAACACTTGTTTCTGCCCAGTTTCGAACTGAGGACCTTTCGCGTGTAAGGCGAATGTGATAACCACTACACTACAGAAACGTCTTAGAAACTAAGCCAGACACCATCCAATGTAAAAGGCACTTTCTAAAAACAGAGTCATTGAAGAAAAATGCTTAGGTTAAAAACACTTGTTTCTGCCCATTTTCTACCGTATTAGAAACTAAGCCAGACACCATCCAATGTAGGAGTCACTGTCTTAAAAAAGGGCCATTGCATTAAAATGCTTAGCTAAAAATCCATTGTTTCTGCCCAGTTTCGAACTGGGGACCTTTCGCGTGTTAAGCGAACGTGATAACCACTACACTACAGAAACTTCTCGGAAACTAAGCCAGATACCATTCAATGTAGGAGGCACTTTCAAAAAACAGAGTCATTGAAGAAAAATGCTGAGGTTAAAAACACTTGTTTCTGCCCAGTTTCTACCATCTTAGAAACTAAGCCAGACACCATCCAATGTAGAAGGCACTGTCTAAAAAAATGCTTAGCTAAAAATCCATTGTTTCTGTCCAGTTTCGAACTGGGGACCTTTCGTGTGTGAGGCGAACGTGATAACCACTACACTACAGAAAATTCCCAGAAACTATATTAGACACCAACCAATGTAGGAGTCACTTTCATAAAATAGAGCCATTGAAGAAAAATGCTTAGCTAAAAATCCATTGTTTCTGCCCAGTTTCGAACTGGGGACCTTTCGCGTGTTAGGCGAACGTGATAACCACTACACTACAGAAACTTCTCGGAAATTATACCAGACACCAACCAATGTAGGAGGCACTTTCTAAAAAAAGAGCCATTGCATGAAAATGCTTAGCTATAAATCCATTGTTTCTGCCCAGTTTCGAACTGGGGACCTTTCGCGTGTGAGGCGAACGTGATAACCACTACACTACAGAAACTTCTCAGAAACTATACCAGACACCAACCAATGTAGGAGGCACTGTCTAAAAAAAGGGCCATTGCATTAAAATGCTTAGCTAAAAATCCATTGTTTCTGCCCAGTTTCGAACTGGGGACCTTTCGCGTGTTAGGCGAACGTGATAACCACTACACTACAGAAACTTCTCGGAAACTATACCAGACACCAACCAATGTAGGAGGCACTTTCTAAAAACAGAGTCATTGAAGAAAAATGCTTAGGTTAAAAACACTTGTTTCTGCCCAGTTTCTACCGTTTTAGAAACTAAGCCAGACACCATCCAATGTAGGAGGCACTTTCTAAAAAAAGAGCCATTGCATGAAAATGCTTAGCTAAAAATCATTTGTTTCTGCCCAGTTTCGAACTGGGGACCTTTCGTGTGTGAGGAGAACGTGATAACCAGTACACTACAGAATCTTCTCGGAAACTATACTAGACACCAACCAATGTAAGAGGCACTGTCTAAAAAAAGGGCCATTGCATTAAAATGCTTAGCTAAAAATCCATTGTTTCTGCCCAGTTTCGAACTGGGGACCTTTCGCGTGTGAGGCGAACGTGATAACCAGTACACTACAGAAACTTCTCAGAAACTATACCAGACACCATCCAATGTAGGAGGCACTGTCTAAAAAAAGAGCAATTGCATGAAAATGCTTAGCTAAAAATCCATTGTTTCTGCCCAGTTTCGAACTGGGGACCTTTCGCGTGTGAGGCGAACGTGATAACCACTACACTACAGAAACTTCTCAGAAACTATACAAGACACCAACCAATGTAGGAGTCACTTTCATAAAATAGAGCCATTGAAGAAAAATGCTTAGGTTAAAATCCATTGTTTCTGCCCAGTTTCGAACTGGTGACCTTTCGCGTGTTAGGTGAATGTGATAACCACTACACTACAGAAACTTCTCGGAAACTATACCAGACACCAACCAATGTAGGAGGCACTTTCTAAATACAGAGTCATTGAAGAAAAATGCTTAGGTTAAAAACACTTGTTTCTGCCCAGTTTCGAACTGAGGACCTTTCGCGTGTAAGGCGAATGTGATAACCACTACACTACAGAAACGTCTTAGAAACTAAGCCAGACACCATCCAATGTAGGAGGCACTTTCTAAAAACAGAGTCATTGAAGAAAAATGCTTAGGTTAAAAACACTTGTTTCTGCCCATTTTCTACCGTATTAGAAACTAAGCCAGACACCATCCAATGTAGGAGTCACTGTCTTAAAAAAGGGCCATTGCATTAAAATGCTTAGCTAAAAATCCATTGTTTCTGCCCAGTTTCGAACTGGGGACCTTTCGCGTGTTAAGCGAACGTGATAACCACTACACTACAGAAACTTCTCGGAAACTAAGCCAGACACCATCCAATGTAGGAGGCACTTTCAAAAAACAGAGTCATTGAAGAAAAATGCTTAGGTTAAAAACACTTGTTTCTGCCCAGTTTCTACCATCTTAGAAACTAAGCCAGACACCATCCAATGTAGAAGGCACTGTCTAAAAAAATGCTTAGCTAAAAATCCATTGTTTCTGTCCAGTTTCGAACTGGGGACCTTTCGTGTGTGAGGCGAACGTGATAACCACTACACTACAGAAAATTCCCAGAAACTATACTAGACACCAACCAATGTAGGAGTCACTTTTATAAAATAGAGCCATTGAAGAAATCCATTGTTTCTGCCCAGTTTCGAACTGGGTACCTTTCGCGTGTTAGGCAAACGTGATAACCACTACACTACAGAAACTTCTCGGAAATTATACCAGACACCAACCAATGTAGGAGGCACTTTCTAAAAAAAGAGCCATTGCATGAAAATGCTTAGCTAAAAATCCATTGTTTCTGCCCAGTTTCGAACTGGGGACCTTTCGCGTGTGAGGCGAACGTGATAACCACTACACTACAGAAACTTCTCAGAAACTATACTAGACACCAACCAATGTAGGAGTCACTTTCATAAAATAGAGCCATTGAAGAAAAATGCTTAGGTTAAAAAAACTTGTTTCTGCCCAGTTTCGAACTGGGGACCTTTCGCGTGTAAGGCGAACGTGATAACCACTACACTACAGAAACGTCTTAGAAACTAAGCCAGACACCATCCAATGTAGGAGGCACTGTCTAAAAAAAGGGCCATTGCATTAAAATGCTTAGCTAAAAATCCATTGTTTCTGCCCAGTTTCGAACTGGGGACCTTTCGCGTGTTAAGCGAACATGATAACCACTACACTACAGAAACTTCTCGGAAACTATGCCAGACACCAACCAATGTAGGAGGCACTTTCAAAAAACAGAGTCATTGAAGAAAAATGCTTACGTTAAAAACACTTGTTTCTGCCCAGTTTCGAACTGAGGACCTTTCGCGTGTAAGGCGAACGTGATAACCACTACACTACAGAAACGTCTTAGAAACTAAGCCAGACACCATCCAATGTAGGAGGCACTTTCTAAAAAAAGAGCCATTGCATGAAAATGCTTAGCTAAAAATCCATTGTTTCTGCCCAGTTTCGAACTGGGGACCTTTCGCGTGTGAGGCGAACGTGATAACCACTACACTACAGAAACTTCTCAGAAACTATACTAGACACCAACCAATGTAGGAGGCACTTTCTAAAAACAGAGTCATTGAAGAAAAATGCTTAGGTTAAAAACACTTGTTTCTGCCCAGTTTCGAACTGGGGACCTTTCGCGTGTAAGGCGAAAGTGATAACCACTACACTACAGAAACGTCTTAGAAACTAAGCCAGACACCATCCAATGTAGGAGGCACTTTCTAAAAAAAGAGCCATTGCATGAAAATGCTTAGCTAAAAATCCATTGTTTCTGCCAAGTTTCGAACTGGGGACCTTTCGTGTGTGAGGAGAACGTGATAACCAGTACACTACAGAATCTTCTCGGAAACTATACTAGACACCAACCAATGTAAGAGGCACTGTCTAAAAAAAGGGCCATTGCATTAAAATGCTTAGCTAAAAATCCATTGTTTCTGCCCAGTTTCGAACTGGGGACCTTTCGCGTGTTAGGCGAACGTGATAACCACTACACTACAGAAACTTCTCGGAAACTATACCAGACACCATCCAATGTAGGAGGCACTGTCTAAAAAAAGAGCAATTGCATGAAAATGCTTAGCTAAAAATCCATTGTTTCTGCCCAGTTTCGAACTGGGGACCTTTCGCGTGTGAGGCGAACGTGATAACCACTACACTACAGAAACTTCTCAGAAACTATACAAGACACCAACCAATGTAGGAGTCACTTTCATAAAATAGAGCCATTGAAGAAAAATGCTTAGGTTAAAAACACTTGTTTCTGCACAGTTTCGAACTGGGGACCTTTCGCGTGTAAGGCGAACGTGATAACCACTACACTACAGAAACGTCTTAGAAACTACGCCAGACACCATCCAATGTAGGAGGCACTTTCTAAAAAAAGAGCCATTGCATGAAAATGCTTAGCTAAAAATCCATTGTTTCTGCCAAGTTTCGAACTGGGGACCGTTCGTGTGTGAGGAGAACGTGATAACCACTACACTACAGAATCTTCTCGGAAGCTATACCAGACACCATCCAATGTAGGAGGCACTGTCTAAAAAAAGAGCAATTGCATGAAAATGCTTAGCTAAAAATCCATTGTTTCTGCCCAGTTTCGAACTGGGGACCTTTCGCGAGTGAGGCGAATGTGATAACCACTACACTACAGAAACTTCCCAGAAACTATACTAGACACCAACCAATGTAGGAGTCACTTTCATAAAATAGAGCCCTTGAAGAAAAATGCTTAGGTTAAAAAAACTTGTTTCTGCCCAGTTTCGAACTGGGGACCTTTCGTGTGTAAGGCGAACGTGATAACCACTACACTACAGAAACATCTTAGAAACAAAGCAAGACACCATACAATGTAGGAGGCACTTTCTAAAAAAAGAGCCATTGCATGAAAATGCTTAGCTAAAAATCCATTGTTTCTGCCCAGTTTCGAACTGGGGACCTTTCGCGTGTGAGGCGAACGTGATAACCACTACACTACAGAAACTTCTCAGAAACTATGCAAGACACCAACCAATGTAGGAGTGACTTTCTAAAAAAAGAGCTATTGCATGAAAATGCTTAGCTAAAAATCCATTGTTTCTGCCCAGTTTCGAACTGGGGACCTTTCGCGTGTGAGGCGAACGTGATAACCACTACACTACAGAAACTTCTCGGAAACTATACCAGACACCAACCAATGTAGGAGGCACTTTCTAAAAACAGAGTCATTGAAGAAAAATGCTTAGGTTAAAAACACTTGTTTCTGCCCAGTTTCTATCGTCTTAGAAACTAAGCCAGACACCATCCAATGTAGGAGGCACTGTCTAAAAAAAGAGCCATTGCATGAAAATGCTTAGCTAAAAATCCATTGTTTCTGCACAGTTTCGAACTGGGGACCTTTCGCGTGTGAGGCAAACGTGATAACCACTACACTACAGAAACTTCTCAAAAACTATACAAGACACCAACCAATGTAGGAGTCACTTTCATAAAATAGAGCCATTGAAGAAAAATGCTTAGGTTAAAAACACTTGTTTCTGCCCAGTTTTGAACTGGGGACCTTTCGCGTGTAAGGCGAACGTGATAACCACTACAATACAGAAACGTCTTAGAATGTACGCCAGACACCATCCAATGTAGGAGGCACTTTCTAAAAAAAGAGCCATTGCATGAAAATGCTTAGCTAAAAATCCATTGTTTCTGCCCAGTTTCGAACTGGGGACCTTTCGCGTGTGAGGCGAACGTGATAACCACTACACTACAGAAACTTCTCAGAAACTATACTAGACACCAACCAATGTAGGAGTCACTGTCTAAAAAAAGGGCCATTGCATTAAAATGCTTAGCTAAAAATCCATTGTTTCTGCCCAGTTTCGAACTGGGGACCTTTCGCGTGTTAGGCGAACGTGATAACCACTACACTACAGAAACTTCTCGGAAACTATACTAGACACCATCCAATGTAGGAGGCACTTTCTAAAAAAAGAGCTATTGCATGAAAATGCTTAGCTAAAAATCCATTGTTTCTGCCCAGTTTCGAACTGGGGACCTTTCGCGTGTGAGGCGAACGTGATAACCACTACACTACAGAAACTTCTCGGAAACTATACCAGACACCAACCAATGTAGGAGGCACTTTCTAAAAACAGAGTCATTGAAGAAAAATGCTTAGGTTAAAAACACTTGTTTCTGCCCAGTTTCTATCGTCTTAGAAACTAAGCCAGACACCATCCAATGTAGGAGGCACTGTCTAAAAAAAGGGCCATTGCATTAAAATGCTTAGCTAAAAATCCATTGTTTCTGCCCAGTTTCAAACTGGGGACCTTCCGTTTGTTAGGCGAACGTGATAACCACTACACTACAGAAACTTCTCGGAAACTACACCAGACACCAACCAATGTAGGAGGCACTTTCTAAAAACAGAGTCATTGAAGAAAAATGCTTAGGTTAAAAACACTTGTTTCTGTCCAGTTTCGAACTGAGGACCTTTCGCGTGTAAGGCGAACGTGATAACCACTACACTAAAGAAACGTCTTAGAAACTAAGCCAGACACCAACCAATGTAGGAGGCACTGTCTAAAAAAAGGGCCATTGCATTAAAATGCTTAGCTAAAAATCCATTGTTTCTGCCCAGTTTCGAACTGGGGACCTTTCGCGTGTTAGGCGAACGTGATAACCACTACACTACAGAAACTTCTCGGAAACTATACCAGACACTAACAAATGTAGGAGGCACTTTCTAAAAACAGAGTCATTGAAGAAAAATGCTTAGGTTAAAAACACTTGTTTCTGCCCAGTTTCTACCGTTTTAGAAACTAAGCCAGACACCATCCAATGTAGGAGGCACTTTCTAAAAAAAGAGCCATTGCATGAAAATGCTTAGCTAAAAATCCATTGTTTCTGCCCAGTTTCGAACTGGGGACCTTTCGCGTGTGAGGCGAACGTGATAACCACTACACTACAGAAACTTCTCGGAAACTATACCAGACACCAACCAATGTAGGAGGCACTTTCTAAAAACAGAGTCATTGAAGAAAAATGCTTAGGTTAAAAAAACTTGTTTCTGCCCAGTTTCGAACTGGGGACCTTTCGCGTGTAAGGCGAATGTGATAACCACTACACTACAGAAACATCTTAGAAACAAAACCAGACACCATACAATGTAGGAGGCACTTTCTAAAAAAAGAGCCATTGCATGAAAATGCTTAACTAAAAATCCATTGTTTCTGCCCAGTTTCGAACTGGGGACCTTTCGCGTGTGAGGCGAACGTGATAACCACTACACTACAGAAACTTCTCGGAAACTATACCAGACACCAACCAATGTAGGAGGCACTTTCTAAAAACAGAGTCATTGAAGAAAAATGCTTAGGTTAAAAAAACTTTCGCGTGTGAGGCGAACGTGATAACCACTACACTACAGAAACTTCTCAGAAACTATCCTAGACACCAACCAATGTAGGAGGCACTGTCGAAAAAAAGGGCCATTGCATTAAAATGCTTAGCTAAAAATCCATTGTTTCTGCCCAGTTTCGAACTGAGGACCTTTCGCGTGTTAGGCGAACGTGATAACCACTACACTACAGAAACTTCTCGGAAACTATACCAGACACCAACCAATGTAGGAGGCACTTTCGAAAAACAGAGTCATTGAAGAAAAATGCTTAGGTTAAAAACACTTGTTTCTGCCCAGTTTCTACCGTCTTAGAAACTAAGCCAGACACCATCCAATGTAGGAGGCACTGTCTAAAAACAGAGACATTGAAGAAAAATGCTTAGGTTAAAAACACTTGTTTCTGCCCAGTTTCGAACTGGGGACCCTTCGCGTGTAAGTCGAACGTGATAACCACTACACTACAGAAACATCTTAGAAACAAAGCCAGACACCATACAATGTAGGAGGCTCTTTCTAAAAAAAGAGCCATTGCATGAAAATGCTTAGCTAAAAATCCATTGTTTCTGCACAGTTTCGAACTGGGGACCTTTCGCGTGTGAGGCAAACGTGATAACCACTACACTACAGAAAATTCTCAAAAACTATACAAGACACCAACCAATGTAGGAGTCACTTTCATAAAATAGAGCCATTGAAGAAAAATGCTTAGGTTAAAAACACTTGTTTCTGCCCAGTTTTGAACTGGGGACCTTTCGCGTGTAAGGCGAACGTGATAACCACTACAATACAGAAACGTCTTAGAATGTACGCCAGACACCATCCAATGTAGGAGGCACTTTCTAAAAAAAGAGCCATTGCATGAAAATGCTTAGCTAAAAATCCATTGTTTCTGCCCAGTTTCGAACTGGGGACCTTTCGCGTGTGAGGCGAACGTGATAACCACTACACTACAGAAACTTCTCAGAAACTATACTAGACACCAACCAATGTAGGAGTCACTGTCTAAAAAAAGGGCCATTGCATTAAAATGCTTAGCTAAAAATCCATTGTTTCTGCCCAGTTTCGAACTGGGGACCTTTCGCGTGTTAGGCGAACGTGATAACCACTACACTACAGAAACTTCTCGGAAACTATACCAGACACCAACCAATGTAGGAGGCACTTTCGAAAAACAGAGTCATTGAAGAAAAATGCTTATGTTAAAAACACTTGTTTCTGCCCAGTTTCTACCGTTTTAGAAACTAAGCCAGACACCATCCAATGTAGGAGGCACTGTCTAAAAAAAGGGCCATTGCATTAAAATGCTTAGCTAAAAATCCATTGTTTCTGCCCAGTTTCGAACTGGGGACCTTTCGAGTGTTAGGCGGATGTGATAACCACTACACTACAGAAACTTCTCGGAAACTATACCAGACACTAACAAATGTAGGAGGCACTTTCTAAAAACAGAGTCATTGAAGAAAAATGCTTAGGTTAAAAACACTTGTTTCTGCCCAGTTTCTACCGTTTTAGAAACTAAGCCAGACACCATCCAATGTAGGAGGCACTTTCTAAAAAAAGAGCCATTGCATGAAAATGCTTAGCTAAAAATCCATTGTTTCTGCCCAGTTTCGAACTGGGGACCTTTCGCGTGTGAGGCGAACGTGATAACCACTACACTACAGAAACTTCTCGGAAACTATACCAGACACCAACCAATGTAGGAGGCACTTTCTAAAAACAGAGTCATTGAAGAAAAATGCTTAGGTTAAAAAAACTTGTTTCTGCCCAGTTTCGAACTGGGGACCTTTCGCGTGTAAGGCGAATGTGATAACCACTACACTACAGAAACATCTTAGAAACAAAACCAGACACCATACAATGTAGGAGGCACTTTCTAAAAAAAGAGCCATTGCATGAAAATGCTTAACTAAAAATCCATTGTTTCTGCCCAGTTTCGAACTGGGGACCTTTCGCGTGTGAGGCGAACGTGATAACCACTACACTACAGAAACTTCTCAGAAACTATACGAGACACCAACCAATTTGGTAGGCACTGTCTAAAAAAAGGGCCATTGCATTAAAATACTTAGCTAAAAATCCATTGTTTCTGCCCAGTTTCGAACTGAGGACCTTTCGCGTGTAAGGCGAACGTGATAACCACTACACTACAGAAACTTCTCCGAAACTATACCAGACACCAACCAATGTAGGAGGCACTTTCTAAAAACAGAGTCATTGAAGAAAAATGCTTAGGTTAAAAACACTTGTTTCTGCCCAGTTTCTACCCTCTTAGAAACTAAGCCAGACACCATCCAATGTAGGAGGCACTGTCTAAAAAAAGGGCCATTGCATTAAAATGCTTAGCTAAAAATCCATTGTTTCTGCCCAGTTTCGAACTGGGGACCTTTCGCGTGTTAAGCGAACATGATAACCACTACACTACAGAAACTTCTCGGAAACTATGCCAGACACCAACCAATGTAGGAGGCACTTTCAAAAAACAGAGTCATTGAAGAAAAATGCTTACGTTAAAAACACTTGTTTCTGCCCAGTTTCGAACTGAGGACCTTTCGCGTGTAAGGCGAACGTGATAACCACTACACTACAGAAACGTCTTAGAAACTAAGCCAGACACCATCCAATGTAGGAGGCACTTTCTAAAAAAAGAGCCATTGCATGAAAATGCTTAGCTAAAAATCCATTGTTTCTGCCCAGTTTCGAACTGGGGACCTTTCGCGTGTGAGGCGAACGTGATAACCACTACACTACAGAAACTTCTCAGAAACTATACTAGACACCAACCAATGTAGGAGGCACTTTCTAAAAACAGAGTCATTGAAGAAAAATGCTTAGGTTAAAAACACTTGTTTCTGCCCAGTTTCGAACTGGGGACCTTTCGCGTGTAAGGCGAAAGTGATAACCACTACACTACAGAAACGTCTTAGAAACTAAGCCAGACACCATCCAATGTAGGAGGCACTTTCTAAAAAAAGAGCCATTGCATGAAAATGCTTAGCTAAAAATCCATTGTTTCTGCCAAGTTTCGAACTGGGGACCTTTCGTGTGTGAGGAGAACGTGATAACCAGTACACTACAGAATCTTCTCGGAAACTATACTAGACACCAACCAATGTAAGAGGCACTGTCTAAAAAAAGGGCCATTGCATTAAAATGCTTAGCTAAAAATCCATTGTTTCTGCCCAGTTTCGAACTGGGGACCTTTCGCGTGTTAGGCGAACGTGATAACCACTACACTACAGAAACTTCTCGGAAACTATACCAGACACCATCCAATGTAGGAGGCACTGTCTAAAAAAAGAGCAATTGCATGAAAATGCTTAGCTAAAAATCCATTGTTTCTGCCCAGTTTCGAACTGGGGACCTTTCGCGTGTGAGGCGAACGTGATAACCACTACACTACAGAAACTTCTCAGAAACTATACAAGACACCAACCAATGTAGGAGTCACTTTCATAAAATAGAGCCATTGAAGAAAAATGCTTAGGTTAAAAACACTTGTTTCTGCACAGTTTCGAACTGGGGACCTTTCGCGTGTAAGGCGAACGTGATAACCACTACACTACAGAAACGTCTTAGAAACTACGCCAGACACCATCCAATGTAGGAGGCACTTTCTAAAAAAAGAGCCATTGCATGAAAATGCTTAGCTAAAAATCCATTGTTTCTGCCCAGTTTCGAACTGGTGACCTTTCGCGTGTTAGGTGAATGTGATAACCACTACACTACAGAAACTTCTCGGAAACTATACCAGACACCAACCAATGTAGGAGGCACTTTCTAAAAACAGAGTCATTGAAGAAAAATGCTTAGGTTAAAAACACTTGTTTCTGCCCAGTTTCGAACTGGGGACCTTTCGCGTGTAAGGCGAAAGTGATAACCACTACACTACAGAAACGTCTTAGAAACTAAGCCAGACACCATCCAATGTAGGAGGCACTTTCTAAAAAAAGAGCCATTGCATGAAAATGCTTAGCTAAAAATCCATTGTTTCTGCCAAGTTTCGAACTGGGGACCTTTCGTGTGTGAGGAGAACGTGATAACCACTACACTACAGAATCTTCTCGGAAGCTATACCAGACACCATCCAATGTAGGAGGCACTGTCTAAAAAAAGAGCAATTGCATGAAAATGCTTAGCTAAAAATCCATTGTTTCTGCCCAGTTTCGAACTGGGGACCTTTCGCGAGTGAGGCGAATGTGATAACCACTACACTACAGAAACTTCCCAGAAACTATACTAGACACCAACCAATGTAGGAGTCACTTTCATAAAATAGAGCCCTTGAAGAAAAATGCTTAGGTTAAAAAAACTTGTTTCTGCCCAGTTTCGAACTGGGGACCTTTCGTGTGTAAGGCGAACGTGATAACCACTACACTACAGAAACATCTTAGAAACAAAGCAAGACACCATACAATGTAGGAGGCACTTTCTAAAAAAAGAGCCATTGCATGAAAATGCTTAGCTAAAAATCCATTGTTTCTGCCCAGTTTCGAACTGGGGACCTTTCGCGTGTGAGGCGAACGTGATAACCACTACACTACAGAAACTTCTCAGAAACTATGCAAGACACCAACCAATGTAGGAGTGACTTTCATAAAATAGAGCCATTGAAGAAAAATGCTTAGGTTAAAAACACTTGTTTCTGCCCAGTTTCAAACTGGGGACCTTTCGCGTGTAAGGCGAACGTGATAACCACTACATTACAGAAACATCTTAGAAACTACGCCAGACACCATCCAATGTAGGAGGCACTTTCTAAAAAAAGAGCCATTGCATGAAAATGCTTAGCTAAAAATCCATTGTTTCTGCCCAGTTTCGAACTGGGGACCTTTCGCGTGTTAGGTGAATGTTATAACCACTACACTACAGAAACTTCTCGGAAACTATACCAGACACCAACCAATGTAGGAGGCACTTTCTAAAAACAGAGTCATTGAAGAAAAATGCTTAGGTTAAAAACACTTGTTTCTGCCCAATTTCTAAAGTCTTAGAAACTAAGCCAGACACCATCCAATGTAGGAGGCACTTTCTAAAAAAAGAGCCATTGCATGAAAATGCTTAGCTAAAAATCCATTGTTTCTGCCCAGTTTCGAACTGGGGACCTTTCGCGTGTGAGGCGAACGTGATAACCACTACACTACAGAAACTTCTCAGAAACTATCCTAGACACCAACCAATGTAGGAGGCACTGTCTAAAAAAAGGGCCATTGCATTAAAATGCTTAGCTAAAAATCCATTGTTTCTGCCCAGTTTCGAACTGGGGACCTTTCGCGTGTTAGGCGAACGTGATAACCACTACACTACAGAAACATTGAGACATTGAAGAAAAATGCTTAGGTTAAAAACACTTGTTTCTGCCCAGTTTCGAACTGGGGACCCTTCGCGTGTAAGTCGAACGTGATAACCACTACACTACAGAAACATCTTAGAAACAAAGCCAGACACCATACAATGTAGGAGGCTCTTTCTAAAAAAAGAGCCATTGCATGAAAATGCTTAGCTAAAAATCCATTGTTTCTGCACAGTTTCGAACTGGGGACCTTTCGCGTGTGAGGCAAACGTGATAACCACTACACTACAGAAACTTCTCAAAAACTATACAAGACACCAACCAATGTAGGAGTCACTTTCATAAAATAGAGCCATTGAAGAAAAATGCTTAGGTTAAAAACACTTGTTTCTGCCCAGTTTTGAACTGGGGACCTTTCGCGTGTAAGGCGAACGTGATAACCACTACAATACAGAAACGTCTTAGAATGTACGCCAGACACCATCCAATGTAGGAGGCACTTTCTAAAAAAAGAGCCATTGCATGAAAATGCTTAGCTAAAAATCCATTGTTTCTGCCCAGTTTCGAACTGGGGACCTTTCGCGTGTGAGGCGAACGTGATAACCACTACACTACAGAAACTTCTCAGAAACTATACTAGACACCAACCAATGTAGGAGTCACTGTCTAAAAAAAGGGCCATTGCATTAAAATGCTTAGCTAAAAATCCATTGTTTCTGCCCAGTTTCGAACTGGGGACCTTTCGCGTGTTAGGCGAACGTGATAACCACTACACTACAGAAACTTCTCGGAAACTATACCAGACACCAACCAATGTAGGAGGCACTTTCGAAAAACAGAGTCATTGAAGAAAAATGCTTATGTTAAAAACACTTGTTTCTGCCCAGTTTCTACCGTCTTAGAAACTAAGCCAGACACCATCCAATGTAGGAGGCACTGTCTAAAAAAAGGGCCATTGCATTAAAATGCTTAGCTAAAAATCCATTGTTTCTGCCCAGTTTCGAACTGGGGACCTTTCGAGTGTTAGGCGGATGTGATAACCACTACACTACAGAAACTTCTCGGAAACTATACCAGACACTAACAAATGTAGGAGGCACTTTCTAAAAACAGAGTCATTGAAGAAAAATGCTTAGGTTAAAAACACTTGTTTCTGCCCAGTTTCTACCGTTTTAGAAACTAAGCCAGACACCATCCAATGTAGGAGGCACTTTCTAAAAAAAGAGCCATTGCATGAAAATGCTTAGCTAAAAATCCATTGTTTCTGCCCAGTTTCGAACTGGGGACCTTTCGCGTGTGAGGCGAACGTGATAACCACTACACTACAGAAACTTCTCGGAAACTATACCAGACACCAACCAATGTAGGAGGCACTTTCTAAAAACAGAGTCATTGAAGAAAAATGCTTAGGTTAAAAAAACTTGTTTCTGCCCAGTTTCGAACTGGGGACCTTTCGCGTGTAAGGCGAATGTGATAACCACTACACTACAGAAACATCTTAGAAACAAAACCAGACACCATACAATGTAGGAGGCACTTTCTAAAAAAAGAGCCATTGCATGAAAATGCTTAACTAAAAATCCATTGTTTCTGCCCAGTTTCGAACTGGGGACCTTTCGCGTGTGAGGCGAACGTGATAACCACTACACTACAGAAACTTCTCAGAAACTATACGAGACACCAACCAATTTGGTAGGCACTGTCTAAAAAAAGGGCCATTGCATTAAAATACTTAGCTAAAAATCCATTGTTTCTGCCCAGTTTCGAACTGAGGACCTTTCGCGTGTAAGGCGAACGTGATAACCACTACACTACAGAAACTTCTCCGAAACTATACCAGACACCAACCAATGTAGGAGGCACTTTCTAAAAACAGAGTCATTGAAGAAAAATGCTTAGGTTAAAAACACTTGTTTCTGCCCAGTTTCTACCCTCTTAGAAACTAAGCCAGACACCATCCAATGTAGGAGGCACTGTCTAAAAAAAGGGCCATTGCATTAAAATGCTTAGCTAAAAATTAATTGCATTTCTTAATGCAGTTTCGAACTGGGGACCTTTCGCGTGTTAGGCGAACGTGATAACCACTACACTACAGAAACTTCTCTGAATTTATACCGGACACCAACCAATGTAGGAGGCACTTTCTAAAAACAGAGCCATTGAAGAAAAATGCTTAGGTTAAAAACACTTGTTTCTGCCCAGTTTTGAACTGGGGACCTTTCGCGTGTAAGGCGAACGTGATAACCACTACAATACAGAAACGTCTTAGAATCTACGCCAGACACCATCCAATGTAGGTGGCACTTTCTAAAAAAAGGGCCATTGCATTAAAATACTTAGCTAAAAATCCATTGTTTCTGCACAGTTTCGAACTGGGGACCTTTCGCGTGTGAGGCAAACGTGATAACCACTACACTACAGAAACTTCTCAAAAACTATACAAGACACCAACCAATGTAGGAGTCACTTTCATAAAATAGAGCCATTGAAGAAAAATGCTTAGGTTAAAAACACTTGTTTCTGCCCAGTTTTGAACTGGGGACCTTTCGCGTGTAAGGCGAACGTGATAACCACTACAATACAGAAACGTCTTAGAATGTACGCCAGACACCATCCAATGTAGGAGGCACTTTCTAAAAAAAGAGCCATTGCATGAAAATGCTTAGCTAAAAATCCATTGTTTCTGCCCAGTTTCGAACTGGGGACCTTTCGCGTGTGAGGCGAACGTGATAACCACTACACTACAGAAACTTCTCAGAAACTATACTAGACACCAACCAATGTAGGAGTCACTGTCTAAAAAAAGGGCCATTGCATTAAAATGCTTAGCTAAAAATCCATTGTTTCTGCCCAGTTTCGAACTGGGGACCTTTCGCGTGTTAGGCGAACGTGATAACCACTACACTACAGAAACTTCTCGGAAACTATACCAGACACCAACCAATGTAGGAGGCACTTTCGAAAAACAGAGTCATTGAAGAAAAATGCTTATGTTAAAAACACTTGTTTCTGCCCAGTTTCTACCGTCTTAGAAACTAAGCCAGACACCATCCAATGTAGGAGGCACTGTCTAAAAAAAGGGCCATTGCATTAAAATGCTTAGCTAAAAATCCATTGTTTCTGCCCAGTTTCGAACTGGGGACCTTTCGAGTGTTAGGCGGATGTGATAACCACTACACTACAGAAACTTCTCGGAAACTATACCAGACACTAACAAATGTAGGAGGCACTTTCTAAAAACAGAGTCATTGAAGAAAAATGCTTAGGTTAAAAACACTTGTTTCTGCCCAGTTTCTACCGTTTTAGAAACTAAGCCAGACACCATCCAATGTAGGAGGCACTTTCTAAAAAAAGAGCCATTGCATGAAAATGCTTAGCTAAAAATCCATTGTTTCTGCCCAGTTTCGAACTGGGGACCTTTCGCGTGTGAGGCGAACGTGATAACCACTACACTACAGAAACTTCTCGGAAACTATACCAGACACCAACCAATGTAGGAGGCACTTTCTAAAAACAGAGTCATTGAAGAAAAATGCTTAGGTTAAAAAAACTTGTTTCTGCCCAGTTTCGAACTGGGGACCTTTCGCGTGTAAGGCGAATGTGATAACCACTACACTACAGAAACATCTTAGAAACAAAACCAGACACCATACAATGTAGGAGGCACTTTCTAAAAAAAGAGCCATTGCATGAAAATGCTTAACTAAAAATCCATTGTTTCTGCCCAGTTTCGAACTGGGGACCTTTCGCGTGTGAGGCGAACGTGATAACCACTACACTACAGAAACTTCTCAGAAACTATACGAGACACCAACCAATTTGGTAGGCACTGTCTAAAAAAAGGGCCATTGCATTAAAATACTTAGCTAAAAATCCATTGTTTCTGCCCAGTTTCGAACTGAGGACCTTTCGCGTGTAAGGCGAACGTGATAACCACTACACTACAGAAACTTCTCCGAAACTATACCAGACACCAACCAATGTAGGAGGCACTTTCTAAAAACAGAGTCATTGAAGAAAAATGCTTAGGTTAAAAACACTTGTTTCTGCCCAGTTTCTACCCTCTTAGAAACTAAGCCAGACACCATCCAATGTAGGAGGCACTGTCTAAAAAAAGGGCCATTGCATTAAAATGCTTAGCTAAAAATTAATTGCATTTCTTAATGCAGTTTCGAACTGGGGACCTTTCGCGTGTTAGGCGAACGTGATAACCACTACACTACAGAAACTTCTCTGAATTTATACCGGACACCAACCAATGTAGGAGGCACTTTCTAAAAACAGAGCCATTGAAGAAAAATGCTTAGGTTAAAAACACTTGTTTCTGCCCAGTTTTGAACTGGGGACCTTTCGCGTGTAAGGCGAACGTGATAACCACTACAATACAGAAACGTCTTAGAATCTACGCCAGACACCATCCAATGTAGGTGGCACTTTCTAAAAAAAGAGCCATTGCATGAAAATGCTTAGCTAAAAATCCATTGTTTTTGCCCAGTTTCGAACTGGGGACCTTTCGCGTGTTAGGTGAATGTGATAACCACTACACTGCAGAAACTTCTCGGAAACTATACCAGACACCAACCAATGTAGGAGGCACTTTCTAAAAACAGAGTCATTGAAGAAAAATGCTTAGGTTAAAAACACTTGTTTCTGCCCAGTTTCTACCGTCTTAGAAACTAAGCCAGACACCATCCAATGTAGGAGGCACTGTCTAAAAAAAGGGCCATTGCATTAAAATGCTTAGCTAAAAATCCATTGTTTCTGCCCAGTTTCAAACTGGGGACCTTTCGCGAGTTAGGCGAACGTGATAACCACTACACTACAGAAACTTCTCGGAAACTATACCAGACACAAACCAATGTAGGAGGCAATTTCGAAAAACAGAGTCATTGAAGAAAAATGCTTAGGTTAAAAACGCTTGTTTCTGAACAGTTTCGAACTGAGGACCTTTCGCGTGTAAGGCGAACGTGATAACCACTACACTACAGAAACTTCTCTGAATTTATACCGGACACCAACCAATGTAGGAGGCACTTTCTAAAAACAGAGCCATTGAAGAAAAATGCTTAGGTTAAAAACACTTGTTTCTGCCCAGTTTTGAACTGGGGACCTTTCGCGTGTAAGGCGAACGTGATAACCACTACAATACAGAAACGTCTTAGAATCTACGCCAGACACCATCCAATGTAGGTGGCACTTTCTAAAAAAAGGGCCATTGCATTAAAATACTTAGCTAAAAATCAATTGTTTCTGCCCAGTTTCGAACTGGGGACCTTTCGCGTGTTAGGCGAACGTGATAACCACTACACTACAGAAACTTCTCTGAATTTATACCGGACACCAACCAATGTAGGAGGCACTTTCTAAAAACAGAGCCATTGAAGAAAAATGCTTAGGTTAAAAACACTTGTTTCTGCCCAGTTTTGAACTGGGGACCTTTCGCGTGTAAGGCGAACGTGATAACCACTACAATACAGAAACGTCTTAGAATCTACGCCAGACACCATCCAATGTAGGTGGCACTTTCTAAAAAAAGAGCCATTGCATGAAAATGCTTAGCTAAAAATCCATTGTTTTTGCCCAGTTTCGAACTGGGGACCTTTCGCGTGTTAGGTGAATGTGATAACCACTACACTACAGAAACTTCTCGGAAACTATACCAGACACCAACCAATGTAGGAGGCACTTTCTAAAAACAGAGTCATTGAAGAAAAATGATTAGGTTAAAAACACTTGTTTCTGCCCAGTTTCTACCGTCTTAGAAACTAAGCCAGACACCATCCAATGTAGGAGGCACTGTCTAAAAAAAGGGCCATTGCATTAAAATGCTTAGCTAAAAATCCATTGTTTCTGCCCAGTTTCAAACTGGGGACCTTTCGCGTGTTAGGCGAACGTGATAACCACTACACTACAGAAACTTCTCGGAAACTATACCAGACACAAACCAATGTAGGAGGCAATTTCGAAAAACAGAGTCATTGAAGAAAAATGCTTAGGTTAAAAACGCTTGTTTCTGAACAGTTTCGAACTGAGGACCTTTCGCGTGTAAGGCGAACGTGATAACCACTACACTACAGAAACGTCTTAGAAACTAAGCCAGACACCATCCAATGTAGGAGGCACTTTCTAAAAAAAGAGCCATTGCATGAAAATGCTTAGCTAAAAATCCATTGTTTCTGCCCAGTTTCGAACTGGGGACCTTTCGCGTGTGAGGCGAACGTGATAACCACTACACTACAGAAACTTCTCAGAATCTATACTAGACACCAACCAATGTAGGAGGCACTGTCTAAAAAAAGGGCCATTGCATTAAAATGCTTAGCTAAAAATCCATTGTTTCTGCCCAGTTTCGAACTGGGGACCTTTCGCGTGTTAGGCGAACGTGATAACCACTACACTACAGAAACTTCTCGGAAACTATACCAGACACCAACCAATGTAGGAGGCACTTTCGAAAAACAGAGTCATTGAAGAAAAATGCTTATGTTAAAAACACTTGTTTCTGCCCAGTTTCTACCGTCTTAGAAACTAAGCCAGACACCATCCAATGTAGGAGGCACTGTCTAAAAAAAGGGCCATTGCATTAAAATGCTTAACTAAAAATCCATTGTTTCTGCCCAGCTTCGATCTGGGGACCTTTCGCGTGTGAGGCAAACGTGATAACCACTACACTACAGAAACTTCTCAGAAACTATACGAGACACCAACCAATTTGGTAGGCACTGTCTAAAAAAAGGGCCATTGCATTAAAATACTTAGCTAAAAATCCATTGTTTCTGCCCAGTTTCGAACTGAGGACCTTTCGCGTGTAAGGCGAACGTGATAACCACTACACTACAGAAACGTCTTAGAAACAAAACCAGACACCATACAATGTAGGAGGCACTTTCTAAAAAATTAGCCATTGCATGAAAATGCTTAACTAAAAATCCATTGTTTCTGCCCAGTTTCGAACTGGGGACCTTTCGCGTGTGAGGCGAACGTGATAACCACTACACTACAGAAACTTCTCAGAAACTATACGAGACACCAACCAATTTGGTAGGCACTGTCTAAAAAAAGGGCCATTGCATTAAAATACTTAGCTAAAAATCCATTGTTTCTGCCCAGTTTCGAACTGAGGACCTTTCGCGTGTAAGGCGAACGTGATAACCACTACACTACAGAAACGTCTTAGAAACTAAGCTAGACACCATCCAATGTAGGAGGCACTTTCTAAAAAAAGAGCCATTGCATGAAAATGCTTAGCTAAAAATCCATTGTTTCTGCCCAGTTTCGAACTGAGGACCTTTCGCGTGTAAGGCGAACGTGATAACCACTACACTACAGAAACGTCTTAGAAACTACGCCAGACACCATCCAATGTAGGAGGCACTTTCTAAAAAAAGAGCAATTGCATGAAAATGCTTAGCTAAAAATCCATTGTTTCTGCCCAGTTTCGAACTGGGGACCTTTCGCGTGTTAGGTGAATGTGATAACCACTACACTACAGAAACTTCTCGGAAACTATACCAGACACCAACCAATGTAGGAGGCACTTTCTAAAAACAGAGTCATTGAAGAAAAATGCTTAGGTTAAAAACACTTGTTTCTGCCCAGTTTCTACCGTCTTAGAAACTAAGCCAGACACCATCCAATGTAGGAGGCACTGTCTAAAAAAAGGGCCATTGCATTAAAATGCTTAGCTAAAAATCCATTGTTTCTATCCAGTTTCAAACTGGGGACCTTTCGTGTGTTAGGCGAACGTGATAACCACTACACTACAGAAACTTCTCGGAAACTACACCAGACACCAACCAATGTAGGAGGCACTTTCTAAAAACAGAGTCATTGAAGAAAAATGCTTAGGTTAAAAACACTTGTTTCTGCCCAGTTTCGAACTGAGGACCTTTCGCGTGTAAGGCGAACGTGATAACCACTACACTACAGAAACGTCTTAGAAACTCAGCCAGACACCATCCAATGTAGGAGGCACTTTCTAAAAAAAGAGCCATTGCATGAAAATGCTTAGCTAAAAATCCATTGTTTCTGCCCAGTTTCGAACTGAGGACCTTTCGCGTGTAAGGCGAACGTGATAACCACTACACTACAGAAACGTCTTAGAAACTACGCCAGACACCATCCAATGTAGGAGGCACTTTCTAAAAAAAGAGCAATTGCATGAAAATGCTTAGCTAAAAATCCATTGTTTCTGCCCAGTTTCGAACTGGGGACCTTTCGCGTGTTAAGTGAATGTGATAACCACTACACTACAGAAACTTCTCGGAAACTATACCAGACACCAACCAATGTAGGAGGCACTTTCTAAAAACAGAGTCATTGAAGAAAAATGCTTAGGTTAAAAACACTTGTTTCTGCCCAGTTTCTACCGTCTTAGAAACTAAGCCAGACACCATCCAATGTAGGAGGCACTGTCTAAAAAAAGGGCCATTGCATTAAAATGCTTAGCTAAAAATCCATTGTTTCTATCCAGTTTCAAACTGGGGACCTTTCGTGTGTTAGGCGAACGTGATAACCACTACACTACAGAAACTTCTCGGAAACTACACCAGACACCAACCAATGTAGGAGGCACTTTCTAAAAACAGAGTCATTGAAGAAAAATGCTTAGGTTAAAAACACTTGTTTCTGCCCAGTTTCGAACTGAGGACCTTTCGCGTGTAAGGCGAACGTGATAACCACTACACTACAGAAACGTCTTAGAAACTCAGCCAGACACCATCCAATGTAGGAGGCACTTTCTAAAAAAAGAGCCATTGCATGAAAATGCTTAGCTAAAAATCCATTGATTCTGCCCAGTTTCGAACTGGGGACCTTTCGCGTGTGAGGCGAACGTGATAACCACTACACTACAGAAACTTCTCAGAAACTATACTAGACACCAACCAATGTAGGAGGCACTGTCTAAAAAAAGGGCCATTGCATTAAAATGCTTAGCTAAAAATCCATTGTTTCTGCCCAGTTTCGAACTGGGGACCTTTCGCGTGTTAGGCGAACGTGATAACCACTACACTACAGAAATGTCTCGGAAACTATACCAGACACCAACCAATGTAGGAGGCACTTTCGAAAAACAGAGTCATTGAAGAAAAATGCTTATGTTAAAAACACTTGTTTCTGCCCAGTTTCTACCGTCTTAGAAACTAAGCCAGACACCATCCAATGTAGGAGGCACTGTCTAAAAAAAGGGCCATTGCATTAAAATGCTTAGCTAAAAATCCATTGTTTCTGCCCAGTTTCGAACTGGGGACCTTTCGAGTGTTAGGCGGATGTGATAACCACTACACTACAGAAACTTCTCGGAAACTATACCAGACACTAACAAATGTAGGAGGCACTTTCTAAAAACAGAGTCATTGAAGAAAAATGCTTAGGTTAAAAACACTTGTTTCTGCCCAGTTTCTACCGTTTTAGAAACTAAGCTAGACACCATCCAATGTAGGAGGCACTTTCTAAAAAAAGAGCAATTGCATGAAAATGCTTAGCTAAAAATCCATTGTTTCTGCCCAGTTTGGAACTGGGGACCTTTCGCGTGTGAGGCGAACGTGATAACCACTACACTACAGAAATTTCCCAGAAACTATACTAGACACCAACCAATGTAGGAGTCACTTTCATAAAATAGAGCCATTGAAGAAAAATGCTTAGGTTAAAAAAACTTGTTTCTGCCCAGTTTCGAACTGGGGACCTTTCGCGTGTAAGGCGAATGTGATAACCACTACACTACAGAAACATCTTAGAAACTAAACCAGACACCATACAATGTAGGAGGCACTTTCTAAAAAAAGAGCCATTGCATGAAAATGCTTAACTAAAAATCCATTGTTTCTGCCCAGTTTCGAACTGGGGACCTTTCGCGTGTGAGGCGAACATGATAACCACTACACTACAGAAACTTCTCAGAAGCTATAAGAGACTCCAACCAATTTGGTAGGCACTGTCTAAAAAAAGGGCCATTGCATTAAAATACTTAGCTAAAAACCCATTGTTTCTGCCCAGTTTCGAACTGAGGACCTTTCGCGTGTAAGGCGAACGTGATAACCACTACACTACAGAAACGTCTTAGAAACTAAGCTAGACACCATCCAATGTAGGAGGCACTTTCTAAAAAAAGAGCCATTGCATGAAAATGCTTAGCTAAAAATCCATTGTTTCTGCCCAGTTTCGAACTGAGGACCTTTCGCGTGTAAGGCGAACGTGATAACCACTACACTACAGAAACGTCTTAGAAACTACGCCAGACACCATCCAATGTAGGAGGCACTTTCTAAAAAAAGAGCAATTGCATGAAAATGCTTAGCTAAAAATCCATTGTTTCTGCCCAGTTTCGAACTGGGGACCTTTCGCGTGTTAGGTGAATGTGATAACCACTACACTACAGAAACTTCTCGGAAACTATACCAGACACCAACCAATGTAGGAGGCACTTTCTAAAAACAGAGTCATTGAAGAAAAATGCTTAGGTTAAAAACACTTGTTTCTGCCCAGTTTCTACCGTCTTAGAAACTAAGCCAGACACCATCCAATGTAGGAGGCACTGTCTAAAAAAAGGGCCATTGCATTAAAATGCTTAGCTAAAAATCCATTGTTTCTATCCAGTTTCAAACTGGGGACCTTTCGTGTGTTAGGCGAACGTGATAACCACTACACTACAGAAACTTCTCGGAAACTACACCAGACACCAACCAATGTAGGAGGCACTTTCTAAAAACAGAGTCATTGAAGAAAAATGCTTAGGTTAAAAACACTTGTTTCTGCCCAGTTTCGAACTGAGGACCTTTCGCGTGTAAGGCGAACGTGATAACCACTACACTACAGAAACGTCTTAGAAACTCAGCCAGACACCATCCAATGTAGGAGGCACTTTCTAAAAAAAGAGCCATTGCATGAAAATGCTTAGCTAAAAATCCATTGATTCTGCCCAGTTTCGAACTGGGGACCTTTCGCGTGTGAGGCGAACGGATAACCACTACACTACAGAAACTTCTCAGAAACTATACGAGACACCAACCAATGTAGGAGGCACTGTCTAAAAAAAAGGGCCATTGCATTAAAATGCTTAGCTAAAAATCCATTGTTTCTGCCCAGTTTCAAACTTGGGACCTTTCGCGTGTTAGGCGAACGTGATAACCACTACACTACAGAAACTTCTCGGAAGCTATACCAGACACCAACCAATGTAGGAGGCACTTTCTAAAAACAGAGTCATTGAAGAAAAATGCTTAGATTAAAAACGCTTGTTTTTGCCCAGTTTCGAACTGAGGACCTTTCGCGTGTAAGGCGAACGTGATAACCACTACACTACAGAAACGTCTTAGAAACTAAGCCAGACACCATCCAATGTAGGAGGCACTTTCTAAAAAAAGAGCCATTGCATGAAAATGCTTAGCTAAAAATCCATTGTTTCTGCCCAGTTTCGAACTGGGGACCTTTCGCGTGTGAGGCGAAAGTGATAACCACTACACTACAGAAACTTCTCAGAAACTATACTAGACACCAACCAATGTAGGAGGCACTGTCTAAAAAAAGGGCCATTGCATTAAAATGCTTAGCTAAAAATCCATTGTTTCTGCCCAGTTTCGAACTGGGGACCTTTCGAGTGTTAGGCGGACGTGATAACCACTACACTACAGAAACTTCTCGGAAACTATACCAGACACCAACCAATGTAGGAGGCACTTTCGAAAAACAGAGTCATTGAAGAAAAATGCTTAGGTTAAAAACACTTGTTTGTGCCCAGTTTCTACCGTCTTAGAAACTAAGCCAGACACCATCCAATGTAGGAGGCACTGTCTAAAAAAAGGGCCATTGCATTAAAATGCTTAGCTAAAAATCCATTGTTTCTGCCCAGTTTCGAACTGGGGACCTTTCGCGTGTTAGGCGAATGTGATAACCACTACACTACAGAAACTTCTCGGAAACTATACCAGACACCAACAAATGTAGGAGGCACTTTCTAAAAACAGAGTCATTGAAGAAAAATGCTTAGGTTAAAAACACTTGTTTCTGCCCAGTTTCTACCGTTTTAGAAACTAAGCCAGACACCATCCAATGTAGGAGGCACTTTCTAAAAAAAGAGCAATTGCATGAAAATGCTTAGCTAAAAATCCATTGTTTCTGCCCAGTTTCGAACTGGGGACCTTTCGCGTGTGAGGCGAACGTGATAACCACTACACTACAGAAATTTCCCAGAAACTACACTAGACACCAACCAATGTAGGAGTCACTTTCATAAAATAGAGCCATTGAAGAAAAATGCTTAGGTTAAAAAAACTTGTTTCTGCCCAGTTTCGAACTGGGGACCTTTCGCGTGTAAGGCGAATGTGATAACCACTACACTACAGAAACATCTTAGAAACAAAACCAGACACCATACAATGTAGGAGGCACTTTCTAAAAAAAGAGCCATTGCATGAAAATGCTTAACTAAAAATCCATTGTTTCTGCCCAGTTTCGAACTGGGGACCTTTCGCGTGTGAGGCGAACATGATAACCACTACACTACAGAAACTTCTCAGAAACTATACGAGACTCCAACCAATTTGGTAGGCACTGTCTAAAAAAAGGGCCATTGCATTAAAATACTTAGCTAAAAATCCATTGTTTCTGCCCAGTTTCGAACTGAGGACCTTTCGCGTGTAAGGCGAACGTGATAACCACTACACTACAGAAACGTCTTAGAAACTAAGCTAGACACCATCCAATGTAGGAGGCACTTTCTAAAAAAAGAGCCATTGCATGAAAATGCTTAGCTAAAAATCCATTGTTTCTGCCCAGTTTCGAACTGAGGACCTTTCGCGTGTAAGGCGAACGTGATAACCACTACACTACAGAAACGTCTTAGAAACTACGCCAGACACCATCCAATGTAGGAGGCACTTTCTAAAAAAAGAGCAATTGCATGAAAATGCTTAGCTAAAAATCCATTGTTTCTGCCAATTTCGAACTGGGGACCTTTCGCGTGTTAGGTGAATGTGATAACCACTACACTACAGAAACTTCTCGGAAACTATACCAGACACCAACCAATGTAGGAGGCACTTTCTAAAAACAGAGTCATTGAAGAAAAATGCTTAGGTTAAAAACACTTGTTTCTGCCCAGTTTCTACCGTCTTAGAAACTAAGCCAGACACCATCCAATGTAGGAGGCACTGTCTAAAAAAAGGGCCATTGCATTAAAATGCTTAGCTAAAAATCCATTGTTTCTATCCAGTTTCAAACTGGGGACCTTTCGTGTGTTAGGCGAACGTGATAACCACTACACTACAGAAACTTCTCGGAAACTACACCAGACACCAACCAATGTAGGAGGCACTTTCTAAAAACAGAGTCATTGAAGAAAAATGCTTAGGTTAAAAACACTTGTTTCTGCCCAGTTTCGAACTGAGGACCTTTCGCGTGTAAGGCAAACGTGATAACCACTACACTACAGAAACGTCTTAGAAACTCAGCCAGACACCATCCAATGTAGGAGGCACTTTCTAAAAAAAGAGCCATTGCATGAAAATGCTTAGCTAAAAATCCATTGATTCTGCCCAGTTTCGAACTGGGGACCTTTCGCGTGTGAGGCGAACGGATAACCACTACACTACAGAAACTTCTCAGAAACTATACTAGACACCAACCAATGTAGGAGGCACTGTCTAAAAAAAAGGGCCATTGCATTAAAATGCTTAGCTAAAAATCCATTGTTTCTGCCCAGTTTCAAACTTGGGACCTTTCGCGTGTTAGGCGAACGTGATAACCACTACACTACAGAAACTTCTCGGAAGCTATACCAGACACCAACCAATGTAGGAGGCACTTTCTAAAAACAGAGTCATTGAAGAAAAATGCTTAGATTAAAAACGCTTGTTTTTGCCCAGTTTCGAACTGAGGACCTTTCGCGTGTAAGGCGAACGTGATAACCACTACACTACAGAAACGTCTTAGAAACTAAGCCAGACACCATCCAATGTAGGAGGCACTTTCTAAAAAAAGAGCCATTGCATGAAAATGCTTAGCTAAAAATCCATTGTTTCTGCCCAGTTTCGAACTGTGGACCTTTCGCGTGTGAGGCGAAAGTGATAACCACTACACTACAGAAACTTCTCAGAAACTATACTAGACACCAACCAATGTAGGAGGCACTGTCTAAAAAAAGGGCCATTGCATTAAAATGCTTAGCTAAAAATCCATTGTTTCTGCCCAGTTTCGAACTGGGGACCTTTCGAGTGTTAGGCGGACGTGATAACCACTTCACTACAGAAACTTCTCGGAAACTATACCAGACACCAACCAATGTAGGAGGCACTTTCGAAAAACAGAGTCATTGAAGAAAAATGCTTAGGTTAAAAACACTTGTTTGTGCCCAGTTTCTACCGTCTTAGAAACTAAGCCAGACACCATCCAATGTAGGAGGCACTGTCTAAAAAAAGGGCCATTGCATTAAAATGCTTAGCTAAAAATCCATTGTTTCTGCCCAGTTTCGAACTGGGGACCTTTCGCGTGTTAGGCGAATGTGATAACCACTACACTACAGAAACTTCTCGGAAACTATACCAGACACCAACAAATGTAGGAGGCACTTTCTAAAAACAGAGTCATTGAAGAAAAATGCTTAGGTTAAAAACACTTGTTTCTGCCCAGTTTCTACCGTCTTAGAAACTAAGCCAGACACCATCCAATGTAGGAGGCACTGTCTAAAAAAAGGGCCATTGCATTAAAATGCTTAGCTAAAAATCCATTGTTTCTATCCAGTTTCAAACTGGGGACCTTTCGTGTGTTAGGCGAACGTGATAACCACTACACTACAGAAACTTCTCGGAAACTACACCAGACACCAACCAATGTAGGAGGCACTTTCTAAAAACAGAGTCAATGAAGAAAAATGCTTAGGTTAAAAACGCTTGTTTCTGCCCAGTTTCGAACTGAGGACCTTTCGCGTGTAAGGCGAACGTGATAACCACTACACTACAGAAACGTCTTAGAAGCTAAGCCAGACACCATACAATGTAGGAGTCACTTTCTAAAAAAAGAGCCATTGCATGAAAATGCTTAGCTAAAAATCTATTGATTCTGCCCAGTTTCGAACTGGGGACCTTTCGCGTGTGAGGCGAACGTGATAACCACTACACTACAGAAACTTCTCAGAAGCTATACTAGACACCAACCAATGTAGGAGGCACTGTCTAAAAAAAGGGCCATTGCATTAAAATGCTTAGCTAAAAATCCATTGTTTCTGCCCAGTTTCAAACTGGGGACCTTTCGCGTGTTAGGCGAACGTGATAAACACTACACTACAGAAACTTCTCGGAAACTATACCAGACACCAACCAATGTAGGAGGCACTTTCTAAAAACAGAGTCATTGAAGAAAAATGCTTAGGTTAAAAACGCATGTTTCTGCCCAGTTTCGAACTGGGGACCTTTCGCGTGTTAGGCGAACGTGATAACCACTACACTACAGAAACTTCCCAGAAACTATACCAGACACCAACCGATGTAGGAGGCACTTTCTAAAAACAGAGTCATTGAAGAAAAATGCTTAGGTTAAAAACACTTGTTTCTGCCCAGTTTCTACCGTCTTAGAAACTAAGCCAGACACCATCCAATGTAGGAGGCACTGTCTAAAAAAAGGGCCATTGCATTAAAATGCTTAGCTAAAAATCCATTGTTTCTGCCCAGTTTCAAACTGGGGACCTTTCGCGTGTTAGGCGAACGTGATAACCACTACACTACAGAAACTTCTCGGAAACTATACCAGACACCAACCAATGTAGGAGGCACTTTCTAAAAACAGAGTCATTGAAGAAAAATGCTTTGGTTAAAAACGCTTGTTTCTGCCCAGTTTCGAACTGAGGACCTTTCGCGTGTAAGGCGAACGTGATAACCACTACACTACAGAAACGTCTTAGAAGCTAAGCCAGACACCATCCAATGTAGGAGGCACTGTCTAAAAAAAGGGCCATTGCATTAAAATGCTTAGCTAAAAATCCATTGTTTTTATCCAGTTTCAAACTGGGGACCTTTCGTGTGTTAGGCGAACGTGATAACCACTACACTACAGAAACTTCTCGGAAACTACACCAGACACCAACCAATGTAGGAGGCACTTTCTAAAAACAGAGTCATTGAAGAAAAATGCTTAGGTTAAAAACACTTGTTTCTGCCCAGTTTCGAACTGAGGACCTTTCGCGTGTAAGGCGAACGTGATAACCACCACACTACAGAAACGTCTTAGAAACTCAGCCAGACACCATCCAATGTAGGAGGCACTTTCTAAAAAAAGAGCCATTGCATGAAAATGCTTAGCTAAAAATCCATTGTTTCTGCCCAGTTTCAAACTGGGGACCTTTCGCGTGTTAGGCGAACGTGATAAACACTACACTACAGAAACTTCTTGGAAACTATACCAGACACCAACCAATGTACGAGGCACTTTCTAAAAACAGAGTCATTGAAGAAAAATGCTTAGGTTAAAAACACTTGTTTCTGCCCAGTTTCTACCGTCTTAGAAACTAAGCCAGACACCATCCAATGTAGGAGGCACTGTCTAAAAAAAGGGCCATTGCATTAAAATGCTTAGCTAAAAATCCATTGTTTCTGCCCAGTTTCAAACTGGGGACCTTTCGCGTGTTAGGCGAACGTGATAACCACTACACTACAGAAACTTCTCGGAAACTATACCAGACACCAACCAATGTAGGAGGCACTTTCTAAAAACAGAGTCATTGAAGAAAAATGCTTTGGTTAAAAACGCTTGTTTCTGCCCAGTTTCGAACTGAGGACCTTTCGCGTGTAAGGCGAACGTGATAACCACTACACTACAGAAACGTCTTAGAAGCTAAGCCAGACACCATCCAATGTAGGAGGCACTTTCTAAAAAAAGAGCCATTGCATGAAAATGCTTAGCTAAAAATCCATTGTTTCTGCCCAGTTTCGAACTGGGGACCTTTCGCGTGTGAGGCGAACGTGATAACCACTACACTACAGAAACTTCTCAGAAACTATACTAGACACCAACCAATGTAGGAGGCACTGTCTAAAAAAAGGGCCATTGCATTAAAATGCTTAGCTAAAAATCCATTGTTTCTGCCCAGTTTCGAACTGGGGACCTTTCGCGTGTTAGGCGAACGTGATAACCACTACACTACAGAAACTTCTCGGAAACTATACCAGACACCAACCAATGTAGGAGGCACTTTCGAAAAACAGAGTCATTGAAGAAAAATGCTTATGTTAAAAACACTTGTTTCTGCCCAGTTTCGAACTGAGGACCTTTCGCGTGTAAGGCGAACGTGATAACCACTACACTACAGAAACGTCTTAGAAACTCAGCCAGACACCATCCAATGTAGGAGGCACTTTCTAAAAAAAGAGCCATTGCATGAAAATGCTTAGCTAAAAATCTATTGATTCTGCCCAGTTTCGAACTGGGGACCTTTCGCGTGTGAGGCGAACGTGATAACCACTACACTACAGAAACTTCTCAGAAACTATGCTAGACACCAACCAATGTAGGAGGCACTGTCTAAAAAAAGGGCCATTGCATTAAAATGCTTAGCTAAAAATCCATTGTTTCTGCCCAGTTTCAAACTGGGGACCTTTCGCGTGTTAGGCGAACGTGATAAACACTACACTACAGAAACTTCTCGGAAACTATACCAGACACCAACCAATGTAGGAGGCACTTTCTAAAAACAGAGTCATTGAAGAAAAATGCTTAGGTTAAAAACGCTATTTTCTGCCCAGTTTCGAACTGGGGACCTTTCGCGTGTTAGGCGAACGTGATAACCACTACACTACAGAAACTTCCCGGAAACTATACCAGACACCAACCGATGTAGGAGGCACTTTCTAAAAACAGAGTCATTGAAGAAAAATGCTTAGGTTAAAAACACTTGTTTCTGCCCAGTTTCTACCGTCTTAGAAACTAAGCCAGACACCAACCAATGTAGGAGGCACTTTCTAAAAAAAGAGCCATTGCATGAAAATGCTTAGCTGAAAATCCATTGTTTCTGCCCAGTTTCGAACTGGGGACCTTTCGCGTGTGAGGCGAACGTGATAACCACTACACTACAGAAACTTCTCAGAAACTATACTAGACACCAACCAATGTAGGAGGCACTGTCTAAAAAAAGGGCCATTGCATTAAAATGCTTAGCTAAAAATCCATTGTTTCTGCCCAGTTTCGAACTGGGGACCTTTCGCGTGTTAGGCGAACGTGATAACCACTACACTACAGAAACTTCTCGGAAACTATACCAGACACCAACCAATGTAGGAGGCACTTTCGAAAAACAGAGTCATTGAAGAAAAATGCTTATGTTAAAAACACTTGTTTCTGCCCAGTTTCTACCGTCTTAGAAACTAAGCCAGACACCATCCAATGTAGGAGGCACTGTCTAAAAAAAGGGCCATTGCATTAAAATGCTTAGCTAAAAATCCATTGTTTCTGCCCAGTTTCGAACTGGGGACCTTTCGAGTGTTAGGCGGATGTGATAACCACTACACTACAGAAACTTCTCGGAAACTATACCAGACACCAACAAATGTAGGAGGCACTTTCTAAAAACAGAGTCATTGATGAAAAATGCTTAGGTTAAAAACACTTGTTTCTGCCCAGTTTCTACCGTTTTAGAAACTAAGCCAGACACCATCCAATGTAGGAGGCAATTTCTAAAAAAAGAGCAATTGCATGAAAATGCTTAGCTAAAAATCCATTGTTTCTGCCCAGTTTCGAACTGGGGACCTTTCGCGTGTGAGGCGAACGTGATAACCACTACACTACAGAAATTTCCCAGAAACTATACTAGACACCAACCAATGTAGGAGTCACTTTCATAAAATAGAGTCATTGAAGAAAAATGCTTAGGTTAAAAACACTTGTTTCTGCCTAGTTTCGAACTGAGGACCTTTCGCGTGTAAGGCGAACGTGATAACCACTACACTACAGAAACGTCTTAGAAACTCAGCCAGACACCATCCAATGTAGGAGGCACTTTCTAAAAAAAGAGCCATTGCATGAAAATGCTTAGCTAAAAATCCATTGATTCTGCCCAGTTTCGAACTGGTGACCTTTCGCGTGTGAGGCGAACGTGATAACCACTACACTACAGAAACTTCTCAGAAACTATACTAGACACCAACCAATGTAGGAGGCACTGTCTAAAAAAAGGGCCATTGCATTAAAATGCTTAGCTAAAAATCCATAGTTTCTGCCCAGTTTCAAACTGGGGACCTTTCGCGTGTTAGGCGAACGTGATAAACACTACACTACAGAAACTTCTCGGAAACTATACCAGACACCAACCAATGTAGAAGGCACTTTCTAAAAACAGAGTCATTGAAAAAAATGCTTAGGTTAAAAACGCTTGTTTCTGCCCAGTTTCGAACTGGGGACCTTTCGCGTGTTAGGCGAACGTGATAACCACTACACTACAGAAACTTCTCGGAAACTATACCAGACACCAACCAATGTAGGAGGCACTTTCGAAAAACAGAGTCATTGAAGAAAAATGCTTATGTTAAAAACACTTGTTTCTGCCCAGTTTCTACCGTCTTAGAAACTAAGCCAGACACCATCCAATGTAGGAGGCACTGTCTAAAAAAAGGGCCATTGCATTAAAATGCTTAGCTAAAAATCCATTGTTTCTGCCCAGTTTCGAACTGGGGACCTTTCGAGTGTTAGGCGGATGTGATAACCACTACACTACAGAAACTTCTCGGAAACTATACCAGACACCAACAAATGTAGGAGGCACTTTCTAAAAACAGAGTCATTGATGAAAAATGCTTAGGTTAAAAACACTTGTTTCTGCCCAGTTTCTACCGTTTTAGAAACTAAGCCAGACACCATCCAATGTAGGAGGCAATTTCTAAAAAAAGAGCAATTGCATGAAAATGCTTAGCTAAAAATCCATTGTTTCTGCCCAGTTTCGAACTGGGGACCTTTCGCGTGTGAGGCGAACGTGATAACCACTACACTACAGAAATTTCCCAGAAACTATACTAGACACCAACCAATGTAGGAGTCACTTTCATAAAATAGAGTCATTGAAGAAAAATGCTTAGGTTAAAAACACTTGTTTCTGCCTAGTTTCGAACTGAGGACCTTTCGCGTGTAAGGCGAACGTGATAACCACTACACTACAGAAACGTCTTAGAAACTCAGCCAGACACCATCCAATGTAGGAGGCACTTTCTAAAAAAAGAGCCATTGCATGAAAATGCTTAGCTAAAAATCCATTGATTCTGCCCAGTTTCGAACTGGTGACCTTTCGCGTGTGAGGCGAACGTGATAACCACTACACTACAGAAACTTCTCAGAAACTATACTAGACACCAACCAATGTAGGAGGCACTGTCTAAAAAAAGGGCCATTGCATTAAAATGCTTAGCTAAAAATCCATAGTTTCTGCCCAGTTTCAAACTGGGGACCTTTCGCGTGTTAGGCGAACGTGATAAACACTACACTACAGAAACTTCTCGGAAACTATACCAGACACCAACCAATGTAGAAGGCACTTTCTAAAAACAGAGTCATTGAAAAAAATGCTTAGGTTAAAAACGCTTGTTTCTGCCCAGTTTCGAACTGGGGACCTTTCGCGTGTTAGGCGAACGTGATAACCACTACACTACAGAAACTTCTCGGAAACTATACCAGACACCAACCAATGTAGGAGGCACTTTCGAAAAACAGAGTCATTGAAGAAAAATGCTTATGTTAAAAACACTTGTTTCTGCCCAGTTTCTACCGTCTTAGAAACTAAGCCAGACACCATCCAATGTAGGAGGCACTGTCTAAAAAAAGGGCCATTGCATTAAAATGCTTAGCTAAAAATCCATTGTTTCTGCCCAGTTTCGAACTGGGGACCTTTCGAGTGTTAGGCGGATGTGATAACCACTACACTACAGAAACTTCTCGGAAACTACAGTTATGCCCAAGTACATCGTGGCTACGTTGCGCATAAAGTGCGCCATGCAAATCGCGCATGGATCGCGCCCTACTTGCGCTATAGTCCCGTTATAGATCGCGTTATAACGTAACGTAATCTTGTAAATGTAACCTGCACTTACACTCATTGACCACCAGATGTCACTTTTCCCAAACAGTACAGCGCATGCGTAAAAATCTCTTCTACAAAACAGTGGCCACCACGACTTTTCACTACGGATTTTGTCCTTACTTTACGGATAGAGTGTTTGTATTTACTCGCAGAAGCAGCTACGTACGGTCATTTATGTAATTGGTACAGAAGCCATGCTAACCTTTGCTATTGCTGGATGACTACTTAAAACATTATTTGAGGACCTACAGTATCATACTTTACACTACGGATTTTGTCCTTACTTTACGGACAGAGTTATTTTATTTTATTCACAGCCGCAGTGACGTACTGTATGGTCATGAACTGTATGTGATTGGTGCAGAAGCCATGATAACCTTTACTTTTTTTTTTAAATGCACTATTTTTTTTTTTTTTTCATTTTTTAATCAATAAAGTAATTTGGTGCTTTGCAAATTCCTTTTGCACAAAAAAAAATAACAATGGCAGGCTGCAATGTACATGATACATTTATTGTCGTTACATACTGTAAGATACAGAGAACGTTTTTTTTTTCTCGCGAGTAAATTTTCCACTTCAGGTAAAAGTCCTTAATTTAGGGAAAGAGTACTTACTTTAAGGAAAGAGTTCTTGGATTAAATTTGCAGGAGGAGATATCAGTTATACATGTTGTTGGTACAGATTGCTCCTGCATAAATATGGAATCCATGCTAACCTTTACTAATGCTGGAAACTTTCACATGGTATATTATTTACGGAGGTGTCTATCATTATGCTGTACTGCGCTATGAAAACAGCGCAATCTACTGGGCATGTCTCATACTTGACTATACAGTATATTGTACACCAATGGAGCAACTGAGATCACAGGTTTCTGTGGCCTAGCGGTTAAAGACACAGTTACTGTATACTGCTAGCAGCAATACTGGTTCGATCCACAGTGTGGTACAGGTTTTTTTTTTAAACGTACTACTTTTTTTTTTTCATTTTTTAATCAATAAAGTAATTTGGTGTTTTGCAAATTCCTTTTGCACAAAAAAATTAACAATGGCAGGCTGCAATTTACATGATACAGTTATTGTCATTACATACTGTAAGTTACAATGAACATTTTTATTTTCGCAAGAGAAAATTTTCCACTTCAGGTAAAAGTCCTTAATTTAGGGAAAGAGTACTTACTTTACAGAAAGAGTTCTTGGATTAAATTCGCAGGAGGAGATATGATCAGATATACATGTCATTGGTACAGATTGCTACTGTATAAATATGGAATCCATGCTAACCTTTACTTTTTTTTAAATGCACTATTTTTTTTTTTTTTAAATCAATAAAGTAATTTGGTGCTTTGCAAATTCCTTTTGCACAAAAAAATTAACAATGGCAGGCTGCAATTTACATGATACAGTTATTGTCGTTACATACTGTAAGTTACAAAGAACATTTTTATTTTCGCAAGAGAAAATTTTCCACTTCAGGTAAAAATCCTTAATTTAGGGAAAGAGTACTTACTTTACAGAAAGAGTTCTTGGATTAAATTCGCAGGAGGAGATATGATCAGATATACATGTCATTGGTACAGATTGCTACTGTATAAATATGGAATCCATGCTAACCTTTACTTTTTTTTTAAATGCACTATTTTTTTTTTTTTTTAAATCAATAAAGTAATTTAGTGCTTTGCAAATTCCTTTTGCACAAAAAAAATAACAATGGCAGGCTGCAATTTACATGATACAGTTATTGTCATTACATACTGTAAGATACAGAGAACGTTTTTTTTTCTCGCAAGAGTAAATTTTCCACTTCAGGTAAAAGTCCTTAATTTAGGGAAAGAGTACTTACTTTACAGAAAGAGTTCTTGGATTAAATTCGCAGGAGGAGATATGATCAGATATACATGTCATTGGTACAGATTGCTACTGTATAAATATGGAATCCATGCTAACCTTTACTTTTTTTTTAAATGCACTATTTTTTTTTTTTTTTTTTTTAAATCAATAAAGTAATTTGATGCTTTGCAAATTCCTTTTGCACAAAAAAATTAACAATGGCAGGCTGCAATTTACATGATACAGTTATTGTCGTTACATACTGTAAATTACAAAGAACATTTTTATTTTCGCAAGAGAAAATTTTCCACTTCAGGTAAAAATCCTTAATTTAGGGAAAGAGTACTTACTTTACAGAAAGAGTTCTTGGATTAAATTCGCAGGAGGAGATATGATCAGATATACATGTCATTGGTACAGATTGCTACTGTATAAATATGGAATCCATGCTAACCTTTACTTTTTTTTTAAATGCACTATTTTTTTTTTTTTTTTAAATCAATAAAGTAATTTGGTGCTTTGCAAATTCCTTTTGCACAAAAAAATTAACAATGGCAGGCTGCAATTTACATGATACAGTTATTGTCGTTACATACTGTAAGTTACAAAGAACATTTTTATTTTCGCAAGACAAAATTTTCCACTTCAGGTAAAAATCCTTAATTTAGGGAAAGAGTACTTACTTTACAGAAAGAGTTCTTGGATTAAATTCGCAGGAGGAGATATGATCAGATATACATGTCATTGGTACAGATTGCTACTGTATAAATATGGAATCCATGCTAACCTTTACTTTTTTTTAAAATGCACTATTTTTTTTTTTTTTTTTTAAATCAATAAAGTAATTTGGTGCTTTGCAAATTCCTTTTGCACAAAAAAAAATAACAATGGCAGGCTGCAATGTACATGATACAGTTATTGTCATTACATACTGTAAGTTACAAAGAACATTTTTATTTTCGCAAGACAAAATTTTCCACTTCAGGTAAAAATCCTTAATTTAGGGAAAGAGTACTTACTTTACAGAAAGAGTTCTTGGATTAAATTCGCAGGAGGAGACATGATCAGATATACATGTCATTGGTACAGATTGCTACTGTATAAATATGGAATCCATGCTAACCTTTACTTTTTTTTAAAATGCACTATTTTTTTTTTTTTTTTTTTAAATCAATAAAGTAATTTGGTGCTTTGCAAATTCCTTTTGCACAAAAAAAAATAACAATGGCAGGCTGCAATTTACATGATACAGTTATTGTCGTTACATACTGTAAGTTACAAAGAACATTTTTATTTTCGCAAGAGAAAATTTTCCACTTCAGGTAAAAATCCTTAATTTAGGAAAAGAGTACTTACTTTACAGAAAGAGTTCTTGGATTAAATTCGCAGGAGGAGATATGATCAGATATACATGTCATTGGTACAGATTGCTACTGTATAAATATGGAATCCATGCTAACCTTTACTTTTTTTTTAAATGCACTATTTTTTTTTTTTAAATCAATAAAGTAATTTGGTGCTTTGCAAATTCCTTTTGCACAAAAAAAAAATAACAATGGCAGGCTGCAATGTACATGATACAGTTATTGTCGTTACATACTGTAAGATACAGAAAACGTTTTTTTTCTCGCAAGAGTAAATTTTCCACTTCAGGTAAAAGTCCTTAATTTAGGGAAAGAGTACTTACTTTAAGGAAAGAGTTCTTGGATTAAATTTGCAGGAGGAGATATCAGTTATACATGTTGTTGGTACAGATTGCTACTGCATAAATATGGAATCCATGCTAACCTTTACTAATGCTGGAAACTTTCACATGGTATATTATTTACGGAGGTGTCTATCATTATGCTGTACTGCGCCATGAAAACAGCGCAATCTACTGGGCATGTCTCATACTTGACTATACAGTATATTGTACACCAATGGAGCAGCTGAGATCACAGGTTTCTGTGGCCTAGCGGTTAAAGACACAGTTACTGTATACTGCTAGCAGCAATACTGGTTCGATCCACAGTGTGGTGCAGGTTTTTTTTTTAAACGTACTACTTTTTTTTTTTCATTTTTTAATCAATAAAGTAATTTGGTGTTTTGCAAATTCCTTTTGCACAAAAAAAATAACAATGGCAGGCTGCAATTTACATGATACAGTTATTGTCATTACATACTGTAAGATACAGAGAACGTTTTTTTTTCTCGCAAGAGTAAATTTTCCACTTCAGGTAAAAGTCCTTAATTTAGGGAAAGAGTACTTACTTTACAGAAAGAGTTCTTGGATTAAATTCGCAGGAGGAGATATGATCAGATATACATGTCATTGGTACAGATTGCTACTGTATAAATATGGAATCCATGCTAACCTTTACTTTTTTTTTAAATGCACTATTTTTTTTTTTTTTTTTTTTTAAATCAATAAAGTAATTTGGTGCTTTGCAAATTCCTTTTGCACAAAAAAATTAACAATGGCAGGCTGCAATTTACATGATACAGTTATTGTCGTTACATACTGTAAGTTACAAAGAACATTTTTATTTTCGCAAGACAAAATTTTCCACTTCAGGTAAAAATCCTTAATTTAGGGAAAGAGTACTTACTTTACAGAAAGAGTTCTTGGATTAAATTCGCAGGAGGAGATATGATCAGATATACATGTCATTGGTACAGATTGCTACTGTATAAATATGGAATCCATGCTAACCTTTACTTTTTTTTTAAATGCACTATTTTTTTTTTTTTTTTAAATCAATAAAGTAATTTGGTGCTTTGCAAATTCCTTTTGCACAAAAAAATTAACAATGGCAGGCTGCAATTTACATGATACAGTTATTGTCGTTACATACTGTAAGTTACAAAGAACATTTTTATTTTCGCAAGACAAAATTTTCCACTTCAGGTAAAAATCCTTAATTTAGGGAAAGAGTACTTACTTTACAGAAAGAGTTCTTGGATTAAATTCGCAGGAGGAGATATGATCAGATATACATGTCATTGGTACAGATTGCTACTGTATAAATATGGAATCCATGCTAACCTTTACTTTTTTTTAAAATGCACTATTTTTTTATTTTTTTTTTAAATCAATAAAGTAATTTGGTGCTTTGCAAATTCCTTTTGCACAAAAAAAAATAACAATGGCAGGCTGCAATGTACATGATACAGTTATTGTCATTACATACTGTAAGTTACAAAGAACATTTTTATTTTCGCAAGACAAAATTTTCCACTTCAGGTAAAAATCCTTAATTTAGGGAAAGAGTACTTACTTTACAGAAAGAGTTCTTGGATTAAATTCGCAGGAGGAGACATGATCAGATATACATGTCATTGGTACAGATTGCTACTGTATAAATATGGAATCCATGCTAACCTTTACTTTTTTTTAAAATGCACTATTTTTTTTTTTTTTTTTTTAAATCAATAAAGTAATTTGGTGCTTTGCAAATTCCTTTTGCACAAAAAAAAATAACAATGGCAGGCTGCAATTTACATGATACAGTTATTGTCGTTACATACTGTAAGTTACAAAGAACATTTTTATTTTCGCAAGAGAAAATTTTCCACTTCAGGTAAAAATCCTTAATTTAGGAAAAGAGTACTTACTTTACAGAAAGAGTTCTTGGATTAAATTCGCAGGAGGAGATATGATCAGATATACATGTCATTGGTACAGATTGCTACTGTATAAATATGGAATCCATGCTAACCTTTACTTTTTTTTTAAATGCACTATTTTTTTTTTTTAAATCAATAAAGTAATTTGGTGCTTTGCAAATTCCTTTTGCACAAAAAAATTAACAATGGCAGGCTGCAATTTACATGATACAGTTATTGTCGTTACATACTGTAAGTTACAAAGAACATTTTTATTTTCGCAAGACAAAATTTTCCACTTCAGGTAAAAATCCTTAATTTAGGGAAAGAGTACTTACTTTACAGAAAGAGTTCTTGGATTAAATTCGCAGGAGGAGATATGATCAGATATACATGTCATTGGTACAGATTGCTACTGTATAAATATGGAATCCATGCTAACCTTTACTTTTTTTTAAAATGCACTATTTTTTTATTTTTTTTTTAAATCAATAAAGTAATTTGGTGCTTTGCAAATTCCTTTTGCACAAAAAAAAATAACAATGGCAGGCTGCAATGTACATGATACAGTTATTGTCATTACATACTGTAAGTTACAAAGAACATTTTTATTTTCGCAAGACAAAATTTTCCACTTCAGGTAAAAATCCTTAATTTAGGGAAAGAGTACTTACTTTACAGAAAGAGTTCTTGGATTAAATTCGCAGGAGGAGACATGATCAGATATACATGTCATTGGTACAGATTGCTACTGTATAAATATGGAATCCATGCTAACCTTTACTTTTTTTTAAAATGCACTATTTTTTTTTTTTTTTTTTTAAATCAATAAAGTAATTTGGTGCTTTGCAAATTCCTTTTGCACAAAAAAAAATAACAATGGCAGGCTGCAATTTACATGATACAGTTATTGTCGTTACATACTGTAAGTTACAAAGAACATTTTTATTTTCGCAAGAGAAAATTTTCCACTTCAGGTAAAAATCCTTAATTTAGGAAAAGAGTACTTACTTTACAGAAAGAGTTCTTGGATTAAATTCGCAGGAGGAGATATGATCAGATATACATGTCATTGGTACAGATTGCTACTGTATAAATATGGAATCCATGCTAACCTTTACTTTTTTTTTAAATGCACTATTTTTTTTTTTTAAATCAATAAAGTAATTTGGTGCTTTGCAAATTCCTTTTGCACAAAAAAAAAATAACAATGGCAGGCTGCAATGTACATGATACAGTTATTGTCGTTACATACTGTAAGATACAGAAAACGTTTTTTTTCTCGCAAGAGTAAATTTTCCACTTCAGGTAAAAGTCCTTAATTTAGGGAAAGAGTACTTACTTTAAGGAAAGAGTTCTTGGATTAAATTTGCAGGAGGAGATATCAGTTATACATGTTGTTGGTACAGATTGCTACTGCATAAATATGGAATCCATGCTAACCTTTACTAATGCTGGAAACTTTCACATGGTATATTATTTACGGAGGTGTCTATCATTATGCTGTACTGCGCCATGAAAACAGCGCAATCTACTGGGCATGTCTCATACTTGACTATACAGTATATTGTACACCAATGGAGCAGCTGAGATCACAGGTTTCTGTGGCCTAGCGGTTAAAGACACAGTTACTGTATACTGCTAGCAGCAATACTGGTTCGATCCACAGTGTGGTGCAGGTTTTTTTTTTAAACGTACTACTTTTTTTTTTTCATTTTTTAATCAATAAAGTAATTTGGTGTTTTGCAAATTCCTTTTGCACAAAAAAATTAACAATGGCAGGTGGCCATGTACATGATACAGTTATTGTCGTTACATACTGTGTTGCAAAGAATGGGGTTTTTCGCACAAGTAAATGTCCCACTTCAGGTAAAAGTCCTAACTTTAGGGAAAGAGTACGTACTTTAGGGAAAGAGTACGTACTTTAGGGAAAGAGTACGTACTTTATCTAAAGAGTACTTGGATTAAATTCCACATCTTTTTGGTTATGCATGTCGTTGGTACAGATTGAGTTTGAAAGTCAATGCATGCTTCTGCACCTTCCCCCACGATCATTCCCATTGAGCCCACTGTTTACTGTAAACAGTATGTCTGTAGCAAAACACCTCCCCCAGCTCCTTTGTGCATAGTCACATGAGTAAGTGAAGAACTACTATCAATGTTGCAAAATGACTATGTTCACCCTATTGTGTGTTTGTCCCTACATTGTGTACTCAATCCGGGATTGCAATTGCAGACAAAGCAGTGTCATTTTCTGAAGAGTTTTAACTTAATAAAGATACTGTATTTAGTATGCGCTATTCACATGGTACTGTATTGTTCCCATGCTACAGTAGGCACCTGCTGCCCTGTGGTACAGTTTGAAAGTCAATGCATGCTTCTGCACCATGCTTCTGCACCTTCCCCCATGATCACTCATTTGTAGAGACAGGATTATATGCCACATAAAAAGCTTGACATATGCATGCAAATATGCATGAAAAATACTTAAAATATGCATGAAAAGTGTTAAAATAAGCTACATTCAATAATAAAAAAATTAATTTTAACTTATTTATTTAAAAATCAGCATACAATTACTGTAGTTGCAAATAAACCTCCAAAAAAGGCCCACAGCATTTGCAGATGTCTAGTGCTGTTCACAGGAGTTTTTTTCTTCCTGGCTGTTACAGCAGACTGCAGCATCCAAAGCTTTTCTTGCATCAATATATGGACCCTCATCTCCAGCTGTCACGGTTAAAGGTTCTGATGGGGTCGTGTGGTGATCAGGGACTGGAGACGAGGCAGCAGCAGTAGGGTTAAAACGAGCGGGTTTAATAAAAGATTTCATACAGGGACTCAAATACTTCTTTGAGGAAAAGACAGGCAAAATAATAATAAATAACAAGGATGAATGTCCAGATAAAAATGATGAGGAATATCCAGATAACAATGAGGAGGAATATCCAGATAACAATGAGGAGGAATGTCCAGATAACAATGATGAGAAATGTCCTGATAAAAAAGTGGGAAGATGGCAACAATAGTGGATCCGGTGACTGAAAGAATTATGAGGAATGGCTGACCTGAGGATGCTGGAGACGAAGTGCATGGCACAGAAGACTTTTTGCACTGACACTGAGCTACCTAGGCAGATCCCCTTTATGCAAAGAGGGCGGCTGCCATTGGCTGTCACAGTGAAACAGGTGAGAATACCTGACCTGGCCGATCCCCTGTTTGCCCTCAAGCAAGATGGCGGCGCTGGCCTCCCGGCATCTATAGCCTTAGAGCGGGACCATGCTGCAGATTCCCATGTTGCCTTCAAACACTGCCAGACCGCTGCCTGCCGCCTCACCTGACATGGTGGCCTACACACGCCAGCCGGCGGCGGACACGGGCGAGTGAGTACAGTACCCGACGTGTACCACCGTGTCGGCATGTGACAGTACCCCCCTCTTTTCAGGTAACCTCAGGATGCTTGTGCTTCTTATGGGAATTCTTCAGAAAAAAGCCTTTAACGTGATTTGGAGCGTGTAAATCTGCCTTATCTACCCAAGAATTCTCCTCTGGTCCGAAAACAGCCCACTCCACCAGAAATTGATGCCGGGAGTTGCGATAACGAGAGTCTATGATTCGTTTGACTTCAAACTCTGCATCTTTCTCTGTATTGACTTTTGAGGGTCTGGGTACTTTCCTTTGGATGATGCTCAATTTTAAAGGTTTAAGAAGAGATACGTGGAAGGAATTGGATATCTTCATGGAAGATGGAAGTTGCAATCTGTAAGCCACCGGATTGATTACTTGAGTGATGGGATATGGCCCAATAAAGTGTGGGGCAAATTTCATGGAGGGTACACGAAGACGAAGATTGCGGGTGGACAGCCATACTCGATCCTTTACCTTTAATGGTGGAACCGCCTTTCTTTTCTTGTCAGCTGCCCTTTTATATCTGGAAGAAGCTTGAAGAAGAGCTTTATGGACCTCAGCCCATATTTTTGCAAAACCATGAAGAGAAGAAGCAGCTGCGGGAACCTCTGGGGACGGCAGACTTGTGAAGTCAGGGGACCGTGGATGCTTGCCATAAACTGTAAAGAAAGGTGTGGTACCTGAAGAGGAATGGTAGGAGTTATTGTGTGCATATTCTGCCCAAGGTAAAAGATCCTTCCATTCATCCTGAGAGGAGGACATGAAGAGTCAAATGAATGTCTCTAGATCTTGGTTGACACGTTCGGTTTGCCCGTTAGTCTAAGGATGGAAGGCGGTGGAGAATTTCAGTTTTACTTGAAGAGCAGCACATAGGCCCTTATTCTGATTGACGCGGACTTTACCGCGTACTTACGGATCGCGTCTTTACGGCGTCTGCGCATGCGTGGAGAACGCTACGCGCATGTGCCACGCCTTGACTCGGTACCAGTTCGGCCAAATCCCGTCCAAAACTGTTCACCGCTATCAGTCGGGAAATAGGGGCGTATTATGGGCGTCATGCGGAATGACACATGGGCGTAGTTTCAAAGTGGGCAAAACGGGGCGGAAACATGGGCGGACACGGGGGAGTACACTTATGTTGGGGGGCGTACATTCGGAAACCATTTCGAATGCACGCGATCAAAAAGGGCAGAAATGTGCGGTGTCCACAAGTGTACTATTGCTTTGCGGACACCACTCGTTCATGCGGTAGGCGAACGTACGCCTAATGACTACAACCATTAACACCTGAACCCAATAGAATCTACTCCTTTACTCATTACTCACTAATAGGCCGCTTGTCAGTGCTTTAATTGAAACCATTGCACTTCAATTGCTGTAAGGGTTAATGTGTGCAATGCATGTGTTAGGCATGCTTGTAAGGATATATTGGCATCTAATTGATTCCAATTCCAAATAAGAAGTTTTTTATGAGGATAGGTAATTGAATAAGTGGGTCATGTGATGTATTGCAGAAGATACATAATAGTGGGTTGTTTGGCGTAAATACTCCGCTTACGTGCGGTAGCACCGCTTGGCTCCCGTTCGGATGCGGTATTCCCGAGCATACTCTGTAATACTCTGTAATACCGTGCAGAATCGGAGTGTTTCTCCCGCACACGCATGGTTTGTATGTCGTCCGTAAACACGCCCTGTTCTTAAAGAGTCAGTCCGTCCGAATGCGGAGGACACGTGGGCGTTTCTACGGACGATGGCCGCATGCGGCAAAACACCGTGGCGTGCGGACCGCTCCGTAAGAATGCGGGAATATCCGCACCGATCAGAATAAGGGCCAATGAGCTCTCCAGAATTTGGCAACAAACTGAAGACCCCGGTCGGATATAATTTCTTTTGGCAGACCATGAAGCTTGAAGATGGACGATATGAAGAGTTGAGCAAGCACAGGAGCAGAAGGCAGGGACTTTAGGGGCACAAAGTGGGCCATCTTTGAAAATCTATCGACTATCACCCAGATGACAGTATACCCGCCAGATGGCTGTAGTTCGGATATAAAGTCCATCGAGAGATGCGTCCACGGTTCCGTTGGGATGGATAGTGGTAGCAGAGCTCCAGCCGGAGGATTTCGAGAGGTCTTGTGCTGAGCACACTTGAAGCATGATGACACAAAGTTTGGTACATCCTGCCGAATGGTCGGCCACCAATATGAATGCAGGAGAATTTGCAAAGTCTTTTGAATACAGATATGTCCAGCAAAACGGGAGGCTTCTTGCGTAAATTGGGTGGCACAAAGAACTTGCCTGAAGGAGGTGTAGGATGAGGAGTGACATGAGCGAAGACTACTTGGTTCAGGATGGGCTGCTTTAGAGGTTCAGAGTCTGAACTGGCATCGAAGGAACAAGATAAAGTGTCAGCCTTGTTGTTTAAAACCCCTGGACGATACTTGATTTGGAAGTGAAATCGTGCAAAGAACATAGCCCAGCGGGCTTGTCGAGAAGTGAGACACTGGACATGACGTAAGAAAAAATCTGAAAAGACTGTAATCTGGTGATGAGCCCCCTCCAACAGGTACCGCCACACCTCAAAGGCTAACTTAACTGCTAGCAGCTCCAATGGGGTAATTATTTTCTGCCGGAAGAAATTTCTTGGAGAAATATGCACAAGGGTGAAGCTCTGAATCCTCTCCTTTTTGCGAAAGAACTGCCCCTACTCCTTCTGAAGAGGCATCGACCTCCAGGATGAAGGGCCTATTCACATCTGGCTGAAGAAGGATTGGGGCGGTTATAAAGGCCTGTTTTAGTTGTCAAAAGGCCTCGGAGGCCTCGGGCGGCCATTGGGCAGGATTGGCCCCCTTTCGGGTGAGTGCAGTCAGAGGTGCTGCTATGGTGGAGAAATTTCAGATGAAGTGGCGATAGTAATATGGCGGAGGCAGGGAGTTTGGAAGAGGATGCTTGTGACTCACTCAGAAGGACGGGTATGACTCGAGATAAACAAGAAGAAAAGCAGTCTTTACTCCAGGCCTTAATCTCCATAGTTAGCCACTCAACATAGGGGTTGTGCAAGGTAAGCAACGGCATTCCCAGAACTACAGCGTGAGAGGACTGTGGAAGGACCAAAAACTCTAACCTTTCTTGGTGCAGCGCTCCAACTTGAAGATGTACTGGTACAGTCTGAGAGGTAATTTGACCACTGGAGATGTGGCTACCGTCAACGGCTGTCAGGACCAAAGGCTGCTCTAATGGCTGGAGGGGTATGGAGAGCTGTGCAGCGATATCGGCCGAAATGAAGTTTCCCGCTGTGCCTGAGTCTAGCAGAGTCTATGGTAGAGGGAGATGGCAATAACACTCCTAATCTACGGTAACCTCCCTCATGGGGATTAGAAGCGGTCGTTTCCCGGACGGAGTGGACAAGAGGCCAGGAGATGGGAGGAAGAGGCACAGTACATACAAAGATTGTCTCGACGTTGTCGGTTCTTTTCTTCGAGGGAAATGTGAGACCAGTTTATGTGCATTGGTTCTTATGTGGCAGAAGTAGTAGACAATCCACTTTTTACAGGAGTAACAGCAGGGGAGGGACGAGGACAAAGCGATCAGAACGAGCTCTCTCCAGTTGTCGCTCTTGAATCCGCAGATCAACTTTATTGCACAAGAAGATTAGATATGTCAGGGTGGAGGGTGTATCACGGGTGGCCAATCCATCCTTGAGGCGACCGGCTAGGCCATTCCAGAAAGCAGAGACGAGTGCCTCTTCATTCCATCCTAACTCAGATGATAGCGTCTGGAATTGCACAACATATTGACCCACTGGTCTGCTATCTTGACAAATTCTCAGAATCTCTGTAGCTGCAGATGATACTCAACCTGGTTCGTCAAAGATTCGCTGGAAGGAAGTGATAAAATCGTCATAATTATTCAGCAGAGCATCTGCTCGTTCCCACAGAGGCGAAACCCAATCCAGGGCTGGACCAGAGAGGAGTGAGACGATGTAGGCCACTCGTGCCTTGGCAGTTTTGAATTTGGATGATTGGAGAGTGAAGTGCACATCACACTGATTCAAGAACCCGCGACATCCTTTAGGAGACCCATCATATTTGCTGGGGGTTGGCAGATGCAGATGAGGAGGAATAATAGACCCGGCTGGCAGCGTGGCAGAGGAACTTCCTGAAGGAGCTTATGATGTTGCTGCAGCAACTGGAGGAGCAGCTGGTGGAGAAGTCAGCGTTTGTAGGAATTGCGCCACTTGCCACTGTGAGGACTCCAACTTTTCCAGGTGGACCATGATGCCTTGCAATACATCTGCCAAAGATCCCTGCCAAAGATTTTCACCCGACTCCATCGGGTCAGTGCAAACTGTCACGGTTAATGGTTCTTATGGGGTTGTGTGGTGTTCAGGGACTGGAGACGAGGCAGCAGCAGTAGGGTTAAAACGAGCGGGTTTAATAAAAGATGTCATACAGGGACTCAAATACTTCTTTGAGGAAAAGACAGGCAAAATAATATTAAATAATAAGGATGAATGTCCAGATAACAATGATGATGTCACGATCACCATGGCTGCTACCCAGTTCCCCTGTGCTGTGCCTAGCCCTGGGTCCTGTATCAGCGTGTCGCCTACCCTGGCGCTCACCTCCACTCCTGTTCCTTGTACTAGTGGGGTGCATGTTCCCGCACTGTCACCACGTGGTGACAGTGGTGCTAAGTGCTCCGGTGCCATACAGGGCATAGGTGGCGTGAGACATGAGCCGCCATGTGTGTCTGTGCCTGGTTAGGCCTCTGTCTGGAAACGCCGGCAACTGCACAGCTGCGCACACTCACCACCGGCTGGTTTCTGTCGCCTCCTCTGGCGGCCGCCATCTTTTGGGATCCTGCAACCTGTACCTCACTCCTTAAGTACTGGCTTGCCCTGCAAGACCGGCAGCCAGTACAATGATGTCCATGCCTAAGCATCATTGCTCACTCCTGGCTGTCTGTAGTAGTTACTACAGTTCCTGCGCCTCTGGTGAAGTTCTCTTCTATTCCTGCTGATCGTCTCACTGCTACACCTGTGTACCAAGGAACCTGCTGCCGCCAAAACGGACTGGACAAGGTTAGCCCCCCAAAGGGGTATTATCTTTCTCCTCAATCCTGACGGTTATTCTCCACGGTTACTCCTGGTTCTGCAGCCACGATCCAATTCAGCAAGGACATTCAAACTTCATCATTTAATCTTCATCCAACCATCCCATTATTCTTCCAATCATCCAATTGTTCTTCCAACCATCCAATCTTCATTCAATCCTCCAATTGTTCTTCCAATCATCCAATTGTTCTTCCAACCATCCAATCTTCATTCAATCATCCAATTGTTCTTCCAATCATACAATTGTTCTTCCAACCATCCAATATTCATCCAATCATTCAACTCTTTATTCAATCATCCAATTCTTCATCCAATCATCCAACCCTAAGAACAATCATCCAATTCTTCAATCAATCCTCCAATACTTCTTTCAATTACCAAGCATCTCCATCCTCTTCAATAAAGTATTGTATTATTGATTTTTATCATTCCATAACTTACAGTATATTATTGTGCCAGACACTTTTTAAATAATGGGCTGGGTTATGTGCCTAAAGGTGGTCATACACGCTGCAATTGCGCTCCCGCGGGCATCGCATCGCACAGTACAAAAAGTATGTGCTGCACACACTTTTTGTACTGCTTTCGGATCGCATCGCACACACATTGCATGCATGCCGTGCGATGCTATCTAGCCCATAACTTATGCGATTCTCATAGCGTGTATGGGCACCTTTAGTGCCTGCAACATTTTGCGGACACAGCACTGAGATGGTGTATGCAAACATGTACATGCACCCGAGATCCTCCATAGGATTGCATGCTGCATACGCTCCCACAATCGGGCTGCAGCTTGTTGCATTGGCAATGTTAAAGGGCGCAAAATTTATGGTTTGCATGAGGGCGAAGGACACCCTAGCACCGGCCCTGGTGCCCGGGAGAACTTACGCAAGTTCTGACTGACTGCGCTATTTCCATAGCTTAAGCTTATTCCATAGCTACGGTAACTGAAAAACATCTATCAGTACTCTATCCATAAACTACTGAGATCGCATTGCATGGATTGCATGACACTAATGTGACCATGCACAGAGTGGCTGGGGGAGGTGTTTTGCTACAGACATACTGTATACAGTAAACACTGGGCTCAATGGGAATTAATGCTAATGAGTGATCATGGGGGAAGGTGCAGAAGCATGCATTGACTTTCAAACTCAATCTGTACCAACGACATGCATAATCGAACAGATCTACTTGTGTGGAATTTAATCAAAGTACTCTTTCCCTAAAGAATGTACTCTTTCCCTAAAGTTAGGACCTTTAACTGAAGTGGGAAATGTACTTGTGTGAAAAAAAAAACATTCTTTGCAACACAGTATGTAACGCCAATAACTGTATCACGTACATGGCCACCTGCCATTGTTAATTTTTTTGTGCAAAAGGCAAAAGGAATTTGCAAAGCACCAAATAAATTTATTGATTAAAAAATAAAAAAAAAGTAGTACATTAAAAAAAAAAAAAAATTGTACCCCACTTTGGCTCGAACCAGTATTGCTGCTACAAGTATACAGTAACTGTGTCTATTACCGCTAGGCCATAGAAACCTGTGATCTCAGCTGCTCCATTGGTGTACAATATACTGTATAGTCAAGTATGAGACATGCCCAGTAGATTGCGCTGTTTTCATGGCGCAGTACAGCATAATGATAGACACCTCCGTAAATAATATACCATGTGAAAGTTTCCAGCATTAGTAAAGGTTAGCATGGATTCCATTTCTATGCAGTAGCAATCTGTACCAACAATTGTATAACTGATATCTCCTCCTGCAAATTTAATCCAAGAACTCTTTCCTTAAAGTAAGTACTCTTTCCCTAAATTAAGGACTTTTACCTGAAGTGGAAAATTTACTCCTGCAAGAAAAAAAACGTTCTCTGTATCTTACAGTATATAACGACAATAACTGTATCATGTACATTGCAGCCTGTCATTGTTTTTTTTTTGTGCAAAAGGAATTTGCAAAGCACCAAATAACTTTATTGATTAAAAAATGAAAAAAAAGTAGTACATTAAAAAAAAAAAAAAAATTGTACCCCACTTTGGTTCGAACCAGTATTGCTGCTACAAGTATACAGTAACTGTGTCTTTAACCGCTAGGCCATAGAAACCTGTGATCTCAGCTGCTCCATTGGTGTACAATATACTGTATAGTCAAGTATGAGACATGCCCAGTAGATTGCGCTGTTTTCATGGCGCAGTACAGCATAATGATAGACACCTCCGTAAATAATATACCATGTGAAAGTTTCCAGCATTAGTAAAGGTTAACATGGATTCCATATTTATGCAGTAGCAATCTGTACCAACAATTGTATAACTGATATCTCCTCCTGCAAATTTAATCCAAGAACTCTTTCCTTAAAGTAAGTACTCTTTCCCTAAATTAAGGACTTTTACCTGAAGTGGAAAATTTACTCCTGCAAGAAAAAAAACGTTCTCTGTATCTTACAGTATATAACGACAATAACTGTATCATGTACATTGCAGCCTGTCATTGTTTTTTTTTGTGCAAAAGGAATTTGCAAAGCACCAAATAACTTTATTGATTAAAAAATGAAAAAAAAGTAGTACATTAAAAAAAAAAAAAATTGTACCCCACTTTGGTTCGAACCAGTATTGCTGCTACAAGTATACAGTAACTGTGTCTTTAACCGCTAGGCCATAGAAACCTGTGATCTCAGCTGCTCCATTGGTGTACAATATACTGTATAGTCAAGTATGAGACATGCCCAGTAGATTGCGCTGTTTTCATTGCGCAGTACAGCATAATGATAGACACCTCCGTAAATAATATACCATGTGAAAGTTTCCAGCATTAGTAAAGGTTAACATGGATTCCATATTTATGCAGTAGCAATCTGTACCAACAATTGTATAACTGATATCTCCTCCTGCAAATTTAATCCAAGAACTCTTTCCTTAAAGTAAGTACTCTTTCCCTAAATTAAGGACTTTTACCTGAAGTGGAAAATTTACTCCTGCAAGAAAAAAACGTTCTCTGTATCTTACAGTATATAACGACAATAACTGTATCATGTACATTGCAGCCTGTCATTGTTATTTTTTTTGTGCAAAAGGAATTTGCAAAGCACCAAATAAATTTATTGATTAAAAAATGAAAAAAAAAAAAAAATAGTGCATTTAAAAAAAAAGTAAAGGTTAGCATGGATTCCATATTTATACAGTAGCAATCTGTACCAATGACATGTATATCTGATCATATCTCCTTCTGCGAATTTAATCCAAGAACTCTTTCTGTAAAGTAAGTACTCTTTCCCTAAATTAAGGATTTTTACCTGAAGTGGAAAATTTACTCTTGCGAAAATAAAAACATTCTTTGTAACTTACAGTATGTAACGACAATAACTGTATCATGTAAATTGCAGCCTGCAATTGTTAATTTTTTTGTGCAAAAGGAATTTGCAAAGCACCAAATTACTTTATTGATTAAAAAATAAAAATAAAATAAAAATAGTACGTTTAAAAAAAAAAAAAAACCTGTACCACACTGTGGATCGAACCAGTATTGCTGCTAACAGTATACAGTAACTGTGTCTTTAACCGCTAGGCCACAGAACCCTGTGATCTCAGCTGCTCCATTGGTGTACAATATACTGTATAGTCAAGTATGAGACATGCCCAGTAGATTGCGCTGTTTTCATGGCGCAGTACAGCATAATGATAGACACCTCCGTAAATAATATACCATGTGAAAGTTTCCAGTATTAGTAAAGGTTAGCATGGATTCCATATTTATGCAGTAGCAATCTGTACCAACAAATTGTATAACTGATATCTCCTCCTGCAAATTTAATCCAAGAACTCTTTCCTTAAAGTAAGTACTCTTTCCCTAAATTAAGGACTTTTACCTGAAGTGGAAAATTTACTCTTGCGAGAAAAAAAAACGTTCTCTGTATCTTACTGTATGTAATGACAATAACTGTATCATGTACATTGCAGCCTGCCATTGTTATTTTTTTTTGTGCAAAAGGAATTTGCAAAGCACCAAATTACTTTATTGATTTAAAAAAAAAAAATAGTGCATTTAAAAAAAAAGTAAAGGTTAGCATTAACCACTACACTACAAAAACGTCTTAGAAGCTAAGCCAGACACCATCCAATGTAGGAGGCACTTTCTAAAAAAAGAGCCATTGCATTAAAATGCTTAGCTAAAAATCCATTGTTTCTGCCCAGTTTCGAACTTGGGACCTTTCGCGTGTTAGGTGAATGTGATAACCACTACACTACAGAAACTTCTCGGAAACTATACCAGACACCAACCAATGTAGGAGGCACTTTCTAAAAACAGAGTCATTGAAGAAAAATGCTTAGGTTAAAAACACTTGTTTCTGCCCAGTTTCTACCGTCTTAGAAACTAAGCCAGACACCAACCAATGTAGGAGGCACTTTCTAAAAACAGAGTCATTGAAGAAAAATGCTTAGGTTAAAAACACTTGTTTCTGCCCAGTTTCGAACTGAGGACCTTTCGCGTGTAAGGCGAACGTGATAACCACTACACTACAAAAACGTCTTAGAAGCTAAGTCAGACACCATCCAATGTAGGAGGCACTTTCTAAAAAAAGAGCCATTGCATGAAAATGCTTAGCTAAAAATCCATTGTTTCTGCCCAGTTTCGAACTGGGGACCTTTCGCGTGTGAGGCGAACGTGATAACCACTACACTACAGAAACTTCTCAGAAACTATACTAGACACCAACCAATGTAGGAGGCACTGTCTAAAAAAAGGGCCATTGCATTAAAATGCTTAGCTAAAAATCCATTGTTTCTGCCCAGTTTCGAACTGGGGACCTTTCGCGTGTTAGGCGAACGTGATAACCACTACACTACAGAAACTTCTCGGAAACTATACCAGACACCAACCAATGTAGGAGGCACTTTCTAAAAACAGAGTCATTGAAGAAAAATGCTTAGGTTAAAAACACTTGTTTCTGCCCAGTTTGTACCGTCTTAGAAACTAAGCCAGACACCATCCAATGTGGGAGGCACTGTCTAAAAAAAGGGCCATTGCATTAAAATGCTTAGCTAAAAATCCATTGTTTCTGCCCAGTTTCGAACTGGGGACCTTTCGCGTGTGAGGCGAACGTGATAACCACTACACTACAGAAACTTCTCAGAAACTATACCAGACACCAACCAATGTAGGAGGCACTTTCTAAAAACAGAGTCATTGAAGAAAAATGCTTAGGTTAAAAACACTTGTTTCTGCCCAGTTTCGAACTGAGGACCTTTCGCGTGTAAGGCGAACGTGATAACCACTGCACTACAGAAACGTCTTAGAAACTAAGCCAGACACCATCCAATGTAGGAGGCACTTTCTAAAAAATGAGTCATTGCATGAAAATGCTTAGCTAAAAATCCATTGTTTCTTCCCAGTTTCGAACTGGGGACCTTTCGAGTGTGAGGCGAACGTGATAACCACTACACTACAGAAACTTCTCGGAAACTATACTAGACACCAACCAATGTAGGAGTCACTTTCATAAAATAGAGCCATTGAAGAAAAATGCTTAGGTTAAAAAAACTTGTTTCTGCCCAGTTTCGAACTGGGGACCTTTCGCGTGTAAGGCGAACGTGATAACCACTACACTACAGAAACATCTTAGAAACAAAGCCAGACACCATCCAATGTAGGAGGCACTTTCTAAAAAAAGAGCCATTGCATGAAAATGGTTAGCTAAAAATCCATTGTTTCTGCCCAGTCTCGAACTGGGGACCTTTCGCGTGTTAGGCGAACGTGATAACCACTACACTACAGAAACTTCCCGGAAACTATACCAGACACTAACCAATGTAGTAGGCACTTTCTAAAAACAGAGTCATTGAAGAAAAATGCTTAGGTTAAAAACACTTGTTTCTGCCCAGTTTCGAACTGAGGACCTTTCGTGTGTAAGGCGAACGTGATAACCACTACACTACAAAAACGTCATAGAAACTAAGCCAGACACCATCCAATGTAGGCGGCACTTTCTAAAAAAAGAGCCATTGCATGAAAATGCTTAGCTAAAAATCCATTGTTTCTGCCCAGTTTCGAACTGGGGACCTTTCGCGTGTGAGGCGAACGTGATAACCACTACACTACAGAAACTTCTCGGAAACTATACTAGACACCAACCAATGTAGGAGGCACTGTCTAAAAAAAGGGCCATTGCATTAAAATGCTTAGCTAAAAATCCATTGTTTCTGCCCAGTTTCGAACTGGGGACCTTTCGCGTGTTAGGCGAACGTGATAACCACTACACTACAGAAACTTCTCAGAAGCTAGATCAGACACCAACCAATGTAGGAGGCACTTTCTAAAAACAGAGTCATTGAAGAAAAATGCTTAGGTTAAAAACACTTGTTTCTGCCCAGTTTCTACCGTCTTAGAAACTAAGCCAGACACCATCCAATGTAGGAGGCACTGTCTAAAAAAAGGGCCATTGCATTAAAATGCTTAGCTAAAAATCCATTGTTTCTGCCCAGTTTCGAACTGGGGACCTTTCGCGTGTTAGGCGAACGTGAAAACCACTACACTACAGAAACTTCTCGGAAACTATACCAGACACCAACCAATGTAGGAGGCACTTTCTAAAAACAGAGTCATTGAAGAAAAATGCTTAGGTTAAAAACACTTGTTTCTGCCCAGTTTCTACCGTCTTAGAAACTAAGCCAGACACCATCCAATGTAGGTCTCACTGTCTAAAAAAAGGGCCATTGCATTAAAATGCTTAGCTAAAAATCCATTGTTTCTGCCCAGTTTCGAACTGGGGACCTTTCGCGTGTTAGGCGAACGTGATAACCACTACACTACAGAAACTTCTCGGAAACTATACCAGACACCAACCAATGTAGGAGGCACTTTCTAAAAACAGAGTCATTGAAGAAAAATGCTTAGGTTAAAAACACTTGTTTCTGCCCAGTTTCTACCGTTTTCGAAACTAAGCCAGACACCATCCAATGTAGGAGGCACTTTCTAAAAAAAGAGCCATTGCATGAAAATGCTTAGCTAAAAATCCATTGTTTCTGCCCAGTTTCGAACTGGGGACCTTTCGCGTGTGAGGCGAATGTGATAACCACTACACTACAGAAACTTCCCAGAAACTATATTAGACACCAACCAATGTAGGAGTCACTTTCATAAAATAGAGCCATTGAAGAAAAATGCTTAGGTTAAAAAAACTTGTTTTTGCCCAGTTTCGAACTGGGGACCTTTCGCGTGTAAGGCGAACGTGATAACCACTACACTACAGAAACATCTTAGAAACAAAGCCAGACACCATACAATGTAGGAGGCACTTTCTAAAAAAAGAGCCATTGCATGAAAATGCTTAGCTAAAAATACATTGTTTCTGCCCAGTTTCGAACTGGGGACCTTTCGCGTGTAAGGCGAACGTGATAACCACTACACTACAGAAACTTCTCGGAAACTATACCAGACACCAACCAATGTAGGAGTCACTTTCATAAAATAGAGCCATTGAAGAAAAATGCTTAGGTTAAAAGCACTTGTTTCTGCCCAGTTTCTACCGTCTTAGAAACTAAGCCAGACACCATCCAATGTAGGAGGCACTGTTTAAAAAAAGGGCCATTGCATTAAAATGCTTAGCTAAAAATCCATTTTTTTCTGCCCAGTTTCGAACTGGGGACCTTTCACGTGTTAGGCGAACGTGATAACCACTACACTACAGAAACTTCTCGGAAACTATACCAGACTCCAACCAATGCAGGAGGCACTTTCTAAAAACAGAGTCATTGAAGAAAAATGCTTAGGTTAAAAACACTTGTTTCTGTCCAGTTTCTACCGTCTTAGAAACTAAGCCAGACACCATCCAATGTAGGAGGCACTGTCTAAAAAAAGGGCCATTGCATTAAAATGCTTAGCTAAAAATCCATTGTTTCTGCCCAGTTTCGAACTGGGGACCTTTCGCGTGTGAGGCGAACGTGATAACCACTACACTACAGAAACTTCCCAGAAACTATTCTAGACACCAACCAATGTAGGAGTCACTTTCATAAAATAGAGCCATTGAAGAAAAATGCTTAGGTTAAAAAAACATGTTTCTGCCCAGTTTCGAACTGGGGACCTTTCTGGTGTAAGGCGAATGTGATAACCACTACACTACAGAAACATCTTAGAAACAAAGCCAGACACCATACAATGTAGGGGGCACTTTCTAAAAAAAGAGCCATTGCATGAAAATGCTTAGCTAAAAATCCATTGTTTCTGCCCAGTTTCGAACTGTGGACCTTTCGCGTGTGAGGCGAACGTGATAACCACTACACTACAGAAACTTCTCAGAAACTATACATGACACCAACCAATGTAGGAGTCACTTTCATAAAATAGAGCCATTGCATGAAAATGCTTAGCTAAAAATCCATTGTTTCTGCCCAGTTTCGAACTGGGGACCTTTCGCGTGTAAGGCGAACGTGATAACCACTACACTACAGAAACTTCTCGGAAACTATACCAGACACCAACCAATGTAGGAGGCACTTTCTAAAAACAGAGTCATTGAAGAAAAATGCTTAGGTTAAAAACACTTGTTTCTGCCCAGTTTCTACCGTCTTAGAAACTAAGCCAGACACCATCCAATGTGGGAGGCACTGTCTAAAAAAAGGGCCATTGCATTAAAATGCTTAGCTAAAAATCCATTGTTTCTGCCCAGTTTCGAACTGAGGACCTTTCGCGTGTTAGGCGAACGTGATAACCACTACACTACAGAAACTTCTCAGAAACTATACCAGACACCAACCAATGTAGGAGGCACTTTCTAAAAACAGAGTCATTGAAGAAAAATGCTTAGGTTAAAAACACTTGTTTCTGCCCAGTTTCGAACTGAGGACCTTTCGCGTGTAAGGCGAACGTGATAACCACTACACTACAGAAACGTCTTAGAAACTAAGCCAGACACCATCCAATGTAGGAGGCACTTTCTAAAAAATGAGTCATTGCATGAAAATGCTTAGCTAAAAATCCATTGTTTCTGCCCAGTTTCGAACTGAGGACCTTTCGCGTGTTAGGCGAACGTGATAACCACTACACTACAGAAACTTCTCAGAAACTATACCAGACACCAACCAATGTAGGAGGCACTTTCTAAAAACAGAGTCATTGAAGAAAAATGCTTAGGTTAAAAACACTTGTTTCTGCCCAGTTTCGAACTGAGGACCTTTCGCGTGTAAGGCGAACGTGATAACCACTACACTACAGAAACATCTTAGAAACTAAGCCAGACACCATCCAATGTAGGAGGCACTTTCTAAAAAATGAGTCATTGCATGAAAATGCTTAGCTAAAAATCCATTGTTTCTTCCCAGTTTCGAACTGGGGACCTTTCGCGTGTGAGGCGAACGTGATAACCACTACACTACAGAAACTTCTCAGAAACTATACTAGACACCAACCAATGTAGGAGGCACTGTCTAAAAAAAGGGCCATTGCATTAAAATGCTTAGCTAAAAATCCATTGTTTCTGCCCAGTTTCGAACTGGGGACCTTTCGCGTGATAGGCGAACGTGATAACTACTACACTACAGAAACTTCTCGGAAACTATACCAGACACCAACCAATGTAGGAGGCACTTTCTAAAAACAGAGTCATTGAAGAAAAATGCTTAGGTTAAAAACACTTGTTTCTGCCCAGTTTCTACCGTCTTAGAAACTAAGCCAGACACCATCCAATGTAGGAGGCACTTTCTAAAAAAAGGGCCATTGCATGAAAATGCTTAGCTAAAAATCCATTGTTTCTGCCCAGTTTCGAACTGGGGACCTTTCGCGTGTTAGGCGAACGTGACAACCACTACACTACAGAAACTTCTCGGAAACTATACCAGACACCAACCAATGTAGGAGGCACTTTCTAAAAAAAGAGCCATTGCATGAAAATGCTTAGCTAAAAACCCATTGTTTCTGCCCAGTTTCGAACTGGGGACCTTTCGCGTGTGAGGCGAACGTGATAACCACTACACTACAGAAACTTCTCGGAAACTATACTAGACACCAACCAATGTAGGAGTCACTTTCATAAAATAGAGCCATTGAAGAAAAATGCTTAGGTTAAAAAAACTTGTTTCTGCCCAGTTTCGAACTGGGGACCTTTCGCGTGTAAGGCGAACGTGATAACCACTACACTACAGAAACATCTTAGAAACAAAGCCAGACACCATCCAATGTAGGAGGCACTTTCTAAAAAAAGAGCCATTGCATGAAAATGGTTAGCTAAAAATCCATTGTTTCTGCCCAGTTTCGAACTGGGGACCTTTCGCGTGTTAGGCGAACGTGATAACCACTACACTACAGAAACTTCCCGGAAACTATACCAGACACTAACCAATGTAGTAGGCACTTTCTAAAAACAGAGTCATTGAAGAAAAATGCTTAGGTTAAAAACACTTGTTTCTGCCCAGTTTCGAACTGAGGACCTTTCGCGTGTAAGGCGAACGTGATAACCACTACACTACAAAAACGTCTTAGAAACTAAGCCAGACACCATCCAATGTAGGAGGCACTTTCTAAAAAAAGAGCCATTGCATGAAAATGCTTAGCTAAAAATCCATTGTTTCTGCCCAGTTTCGAACTGGGGACCTTTCGCGTGTGAGGCGAACGTGATAACCACTACACTACAGAAACTTCTCGGAAACTATACTAGACACCAACCAATGTAGGAGGCACTGTCTAAAAAAAGGGCCATTGCATTAAAATGCTTAGCTAAAAATCCATTGTTTCTGCCCAGTTTCGAACTGGGGACCTTTCGCGTGTAAGGCGAACGTGATAACCACTACACTACAGAAACATCTTAGAAACAAAGTCAGACACCATCCAATGTAGGAGGCACTTTCTAAAAAAAGAGCCATTGCATGAAAATGGTTAGCTAAAAATCCATTGTTTCTGCCCAGTTTCGAACTGGGGACCTTTCGCGTGTTAGGCGAACGTGATAACCACTACACTACAGAAACTTCCCGGAAACTATACCAGACACCAACCGATGTAGGAGGCACTTTCTAAAAACAGAGTCATTGAAGAAAAATGCTTAGGTTAAAAACACTTGTTTCTGCCCAGTTTCTACCGTCTTAGAAACTAAGCCAGACACCAACCAATGTAGGAGGCACTTTCTAAAAAAAGAGCCATTGCATGAAAATGCTTAGCTAAAAATCCATTGTTTCTGCCCAGTTTCGAACTGGGGACCTTTCGCGTGTGAGGCGAACGTGATAACCACTACACTACAGAAACTTCTCAGAAACTATACTAGACACCAACCAATGTAGGAGGCACTGTTTAAAAAAAAGGCCATTGCATTAAAATGCTTAGCTAAAAATCCATTGTTTCTGCCCAGTTTCGAACTGGGGACCTTTCGCGTGTTAGGCGAACGTGATAACCACTACACTACAGAAACTTCTCGGAAACTATACCAGACACCAACCAATGTAGGAGGCACTTTCGAAAAACAGAGTCATTGAAGAAAAATGCTTATGTTAAAAACACTTGTTTCTGCCCAGTTTCTACCGTCTTAGAAACTAAGCCAGACACCATCCAATGTAGGAGGCACTGTCTAAAAAAAGGGCCATTGCATTAAAATGCTTAGCTAAAAATCCATTGTTTTTGCCCAGTTTCGAACTGGGGACCTTTCGAGTGTTAGGCGGATGTGATAACCACTACACTACAGAAACTTCTCGGAAACTATACCAGACACCAACAAATGTAGGAGGCACTTTCTAAAAACAGAGTCATTGATGAAAAATGCTTAGGTTAAAAACACTTGTTTCTGCCCAGTTTCTACCGTTTTAGAAACTAAGCCAGACACCATCCAATGTAGGAGGCACTTTCTAAAAAAAGAGCAATTGCATGAAAATGCTTAGCTAAAAATCCATTGTTTCTGCCCAGTTTCGAACTGGGGACCTTTCGCGTGTGAGGCGAACGTGATAACCACTACACTACAGAAATTTCCCAGAAACTATACTAGACACCAACCAATGTAGGAGTCACTTTCATAAAATAGAGCCATTTCAGAAAAATGCTTAGGTTAAAAAAACTTGTTTCTGCCCAGTTTCGAACTGGGGACCTTTCGCGTGTTAGGCGAACGTGATAACCACTACACTACAGAAACTTATCGGAAACTATACCAGACACCAACCAATGTAGGAGGCACTTTCTAAAAACAGAGTCATTGAAGAAAAATGCTTAGGTTAAAAACACTTGTTTCTGCCCAGTTTCTACCGTCTTAGAAACTAAGCCAGACACCATCCAATGTAGGAGGCACTGTCTAAAAAAAGGGCCATTGCATTAAAATGCTTAGCTAAAAATCCATTGTTTCTGCCCAGTTTCGAACTAGGGACCTTTCGCGTGTTAGGCGAACGTGATAACCACTACACTACAGAAACTTCTCAGAAACTATGCCAGACACCAACCAATGTAGGAGGCACTTTCTAAAAACAGAGTCATTGAAGAAAAATGCTTAGGTTAAAAACACTTGTTTCTGCCCAGTTTCGAACTGAGGACCTTTCGCGTGTAAGGCGAACGTGATAACCACTACACTACAAAAAACGTCTTAGAAATTAAGCCAGACACCATCCAATGTATGAGGCACTTTCTAAAAAAAGAGACATTGCATGAAAATGCTTAGCTAAAAATCAATTGTTTCTGCCCAGTTTCGAACTGGGGACCTTTCGCATGTGAGGCGAACGTGATAACCACTACACTACAGAAACTTCTCAGAAACTATACTAGACACCAACCAATGTAGGAGGCACTGTCTAAAAAAAGGGCCATTGCATTAAAATGCTTAGCTAAAAATCCATTGTTTCTGCCCAGTTTCGAACTAGGGACCTTTCGCGTGTTAGGCGAACGTGATAACCACTACACTACAGAAACTTCTCAGAAACTATGCCAGACACCAACCAATGTAGGAGGCACTTTCTAAAAACAGAGTCATTGAAGAAAAATGCTTAGGTTAAAAACACTTGTTTCTGCCCAGTTTCGAACTGAGGACCTTTCGCGTGTAAGGCGAACGTAATAAGCACTACACTACAAAAAACGTCTTAGAAATTAAGCCAGACACCATCCAATGTAGGAGGCACTTTCTAAAAAAAGAGCCATTGCATGAAAATGCTTAGCTAAAAATCAATTGTTTCTGCCCAGTTTCGAACTGGGGACCTTTCCCATGTGAGGCGAACGTGATAACCACTACACTACAGAAACTTCTCAGAAACTATACTAGACACCAACCAATGTAGGAGGCACTGTCTAAAAAAAGGGCCATTGCATTAAAATGCTTAGCTAAAAATCCATTGTTTCTGCACAGTTTCGAACTGGGGACCTTTCGCTTGTTAGGCGAACGTGATAACCACTACACTACAGAAACTTCTCGGAAACTATACCAGACAACAACCAATGTAGGATGCACTTTCTAAAAACAGAGTCATTGAAGAAAAATGCTTAGGTTAAAAACACTTGTTTCTGCCCAGTTTCGAACTGAGGACCTTTCGCGTGTAAGGCGAACTTGATAACCACTACACTAGAGAAACGTCTTAGAAACTAAGCCAGACACCATCCAATGTAGGAGGCACTTTCTAAAAACAGAGTCATTGAAGAAAAATGCTTAGGTTAAAAACACTTGCTTCTGCCCAGTTTCTACCGTCTTAGAAACTAAGCCAGACACCATCCAATGTAGGAGGCACTGTCTAAAAAAAGGGCCATTGCATTAAAATGCTTAGCTAAAAATCCATTGTTTCTGCCCAGTTTCGAACTGGGGACCTTTCGCGTGTTAGGCGAACGTGATAACCACTACACTACAGAAACTTCTCGGAATCTATGCCAGACACCAATAAAATGTAGGAGGCACTTTCTAAAAACAGAGTCATTGAAGAAAAATGCTTAGGTTAAAAAACACTTGTTTCTGCCCAGTTTCGAACTGAGGACCTTTCGCGTGTAAGGCGAACGTGATAACCACTACACTACAGAAACGTCTTAGAAACTAAGCCAGACACCATCCAATGTAGGAGGCACTTTCTAAAAAAAGAGCCATTGCATGAAAATGCTTAGCTAAAAATCCATTGTTTCTGCCCAGTTTCGAACTGGGGACCTTTCGCATGTGAGGCGAATGTGATAACCACTACACTACAGAAACTTCTCAGAAACTATACTAGACACCAACCAATGTAGGAGGCACTGTCTAAAAAAAGGGCCATTGCATTAAAATGCTTAGCTAAAAATCCATTGTTTCTGCACAGTTTCGAACTGGGGACCTTTCGCGTGTTAGGCGAACGTGATAACCACTACACTACAGAAACTTCTCGGAAACTATACCAGACAACAACCAATGTAGGAGGCACTTTCTAAAAACAGAGTCATTGAAGAAAAATGCTTAGGTTAAAAACACTTGTTTCTGCCCAGTTTCTACCGTCTTAGAAACTAAGCCAGACACCATCCAATGTAGGAGGCACTTTCTAAAAAAAGAGCCATTGCATGAAAATGCTTAGCTAAAAATCCATTGTTTCTGCCGAGTTTCGAACTGGGGACCTTTCGCATGTGAGGCGAACGTGATAACCACTACACTACAGAAACTTCTCAGAAACTATACTAGACACCAACCAATGTAGGAGGCACTGTCTAAAAAAACGGCCATTGCATTAAAATGCTTAGCTAAAAATCCATTGTTTCTGCCCAGTTTCGAACTGGGGACCTTTCGCGTGTTAGGCGAACGTGATAACCACTGCACTACAGAAACTTCTCGGAAACTATTCTAGACACCAACCAATGTAGGAGTCACTTTCATAAAATAGAGCCATTGAAGAAAAATGCTTAGGTTAAAAACACTTGTTTCTGCCCAGTTTCGAACTAGGGACCTTTCGCGTGTTAGGCGAACGTGATAACCACTACACTACAGAAACTTCTCAGAAACTATGCCAGACACCAACCAATGTAGGAGGCACTTTCTAAAAACAGAGTCATTGAAGAAAAATGCTTAGGTTAAAAACACTTGTTTCTGCCCAGTTTCGAACTGAGGACCTTTCGCGTGTAAGGCGAACGTGATAACCACTACACTACAAAAAACATCTTAGAAATTAAGCCAGACACCATCCAATGTAGGAGGCACTTTCTAAAAAAAGAGCCATTGCATGAAAATGCTTAGCTAAAAATCCATTGTTTCTGCCCAGTTTCGAACTGGGGACCTTTCGCATGTGAGGCGAACGTGATAACCACTACACTACAGAAACTTCTCAGAAACCATACTAGACACCAACCAATGTAGGAGGCACTGTCTAAAAAAACGGCCATTGCATTAAAATGCTTAGCTAAAAATCCATTGTTTCTGCCCAGTTTCGAACTGGGGACCTTTCGCGTGTTAGGCGAACGTGATAACCACTGCACTACAGAAACTTCTCGGAAACTATACTAGACACCAACCAATGTAGGAGTCACTTTCATAAAATAGAGCCATTGAAGAAAAATGCTTAGGTTAAAAACACTTGTTTCTGCCCAGTTTCGAAAAGGGCCATTGCATTAAAATGCTTAGCTAAAAATCCATTGTTTCTGCACAGTTTCGAACTGGGGACCTTTCGCTTGTTAGGCGAACGTGATAACCACTACACTACAGAAACTTCTCGGAAACTATACCAGACAACAACCAATGTAGGAGGCACTTTCTAAAAACAGAGTCATTGAAGAAAAATGCTTAGGTTAAAAACGCTTGTTTCTGCCCAGTTTCGAACTGGGGACCTTTCGCGTGTTAGGCGAACGTGATAACCACTACACTACAGAAACTTCCCGGAAACTATACCAGACACCAACCGATGTAGGAGGCACTTTCTAAAAACAGAGTCATTGAAGAAAAATGCTTAGGTTAAAAACACTTGTTTCTGCCCAGTTTCTACCGTCTTAGAAACTAAGCCAGACACCAACCAATGTAGGAGGCACTTTCTAAAAACAGAGTCATTGAAGAAAAATGCTTAGGTTAAAAACACTTGTTTCTGCCCAGTTTCGAACTGAGGACCTTTCGCGTGCAAGGCGAACGTGATAACCACTACACTACAAAAACATCTTAGAAGCTAATCCAGACACCATCCAATGTAGGAGGCACTTTCTAAAAAAAGAGCCATTGCATAAAAATGCTTAGCGAAAAATCCATTGTTTCTGCCCAGTTTCGAACTTGGGACCTTTCACGAGTTAGGTGAATGTGATAACCACTACACTACAGAAACTTCTCGGAAACTGTACCAGACACCAACCAATGTAGGAGGCACTTTCTAAAAACAGAGTCATTGAAGAAAAATGCTTAGGTTAAAAACACTTGTTTCTGCCCAGTTTCTACCGTCTTAGAAACTAAGCCAGACACCAACCAATGTAGGAGGCACTTTCTAAAAACAGAGTCATTGAAGAAAAATGCTTAGGTTAAAAACACTTGTTTCTGCCCAGTTTCCAACTGAGGACCTTTCGCGTGTAAGGCGAACGTGATAACCACTACACTACAAAAACGTCTTAGACGCTAAGCCAGACACCATCCAATGTAGGAGGCACTTTCTAAAAAAAGAGCCATTGCATGAAAATGCTTAGCTAAAAATCCATTGTTTCTGCCCAGTTTCGAACTGGGGACCTTTCGCGAGTGAGGCGAACTTGATAACCACTACACTACAGAAACTTCTCAGAAACTATACTAGACACCAACCAATGTAGGAGGCACTGTCTAAAAAAAGGGCCATTGCATTAAAATGCTTAGCTAAAAATCCATTGTTTCTGCCCAGTTTCAAACTGGGGACCTTTCGCGTGTTAGGCGAACGTGATAAACACTACACTACAGAAACTTCTCGGAAACTATACCAGACACCAACCAATGTAGGAGGCACTTTCTAAAAACAGAGTCATTGAAGAAAAATGCTTAGGTTAAAAACACTTGTTTCTGCCCAGTTTCGAACTGAGGACCTTTCGCGTGTAAGGCGAACGTGATAACCACTACACTACAAAAACGTCTTAGACGCTAAGCCAGACACCATCCAATGTAGGAGGCACTTTCTAAAAAAAGAGCCATTGCATGAAAATGCTTAGCTAAAAATCCATTGTTTCTGCCCAGTTTCGAACTGGGGACCTTTCGCGAGTGAGGCGAACTTGATAACCACTACACTACAGAAACTTCTCAGAAACTATACTAGACACCAACCAATGTAGGAGGCACTGTCTAAAAAAAGGGCCATTGCATTAAAATGCTTAGCTAAAAATCCATTGTTTCTGCCCAGTTTCAAACTGGGGACCTTTCGCGTGTTAGGCGAACGTGATAAAAACTACACTACAGAAACTTCTCGGAAACTATACCAGACACCAACCAATGTAGGAGGCACTTTCTAAAAACAGAGTCATTGAAGAAAAATGCTTAGGTTAAAAACGCTTGTTTCTGCCCAGTTTCGAACTGGGGACCTTTCGCGTGTTAGGCGAACGTGATAACCACTACACTACAGAAACTTCCCGGAAACTATACCAGACACCAACCGATGTAGGAGGCACTTTCTAAAAACAGAGTCATTGAAGAAAAATGCTTAGGTTAAAAACACTTGTTTCTGCCCAGTTTCTACCGTCTTAGAAACTAAGCCAGACACCAACCAATGTAGGAGGCACTTTCTAAAAAAAGAGCCATTGCATGAAAATGCTTAGCTAAAAATCCATTGTTTCTGCCCAGTTTCGAACTGGGGACCTTTCGCGTGTGAGGCGAACGTGATAACCACTACACTACAGAAACTTCTCAGAAACAATACTAGACACCAACCAATGTAGGAGGCACTGTCTAAAAAAAAGGCCATTGCATTAAAATGCTTAGCTAAAAATCCATTGTTTCTGCCCAGTTTCGAACTGGGGACCTTTCGCGTGTTAGGCGAACGTGATAACCACTACACTACAGAAACTTCTCGGAAACTATACCAGACACCAACCAATGTAGGAGGCACTTTCGAAAAACAGAGTCATTGAAGAAAAATGCTTATGTTAAAAACACTTGTTTCTGCCCAGTTTCTACCGTCTTAGAAACTAAGCCAGACACCATCCAATGTAGGAGGCACTGTCTAAAAAAAGGGCCATTGCATTAAAATGCTTAGCTAAAAATCCATTGTTTTTGCCCAGTTTCGAACTGGGGACCTTTCGAGTGTTAGGCGGATGTGATAACCACTACACTACAGAAACTTCTCGGAAACTATACCAGACACCAACAAATGTAGGAGGCACTTTCTAAAAACAGAGTCATTGATGAAAAATGCTTAGGTTAAAAACACTTGTTTCTGCCCAGTTTCTAACGTTTTAGAAACTAAGCCAGACACCATCCAATGTAGGAGGCACTTTCTAAAAAAAGAGCAATTGCATGAAAATGCTTAGCTAAAAATCCATTGTTTCTGCCCAGTTTCGAACTGGGGACCTTTCGCGTGTGAGGCGAACGTGATAACCACTACACTACAGAAATTTCCCAGAAACTATACTAGACACCAACCAATGTAGGAGTCACTTTCATAAAATAGAGCCATTTCAGAAAAATGCTTAGGTTAAAAAAACTTGTTTCTGCCCAGTTTCGAACTGGGGACCTTTCGCGTGTTAGGCGAACGTGATAACCACTACACTACAGAAACTTATCGGAAACTATACCAGACACCAACCAATGTAGGAGGCACTTTCTAAAAACAGAGTCATTGAAGAAAAATGCTTAGGTTAAAAACACTTGTTTCTGCCCAGTTTCTACCGTCTTAGAAACTAAGCCAGACACCATCCAATGTAGGAGGCACTGTCTAAAAAAAGGGCCATTGCATTAAAATGCTTAGCTAAAAATCCATTGTTTCTGCCCAGTTTCGAACTAGGGACCTTTCGCGTGTTAGGCGAACGTGATAACCACTACACTACAGAAACTTCTCAGAAACTATGCCAGACACCAACCAATGTAGGAGGCACTTTCTAAAAACAGAGTCATTGAAGAAAAATGCTTAGGTTAAAAACACTTGTTTCTGCCCAGTTTCGAACTGAGGACCTTTCGCGTGTAAGGCGAACGTGATAACCACTACACTACAAAAAACGTCTTAGAAATTAAGCCAGACACCATCCAATGTAGGAGGCACTTTCTAAAAAAAGAGCCATTGCATGAAAATGCTTAGCTAAAAATCAATTGTTTCTGCCCAGTTTCGAACTGGGGACCTTTCGCATGTGAGGCGAACGTGATAACCACTACACTACAGAAACTTCTCAGAAACTATACTAGACACCAACCAATGTAGGAGGCACTGTCTAAAAAAAGGGCCATTGCATTAAAATGCTTAGCTAAAAATCCATTGTTTCTGCCCAGTTTCGAACTAGGGACCTTTCGCGTGTTAGGCGAACGTGATAACCACTACACTACAGAAACTTCTCAGAAACTATGCCAGACACCAACCAATGTAGGAGGCACTTTCTAAAAACAGAGTCATTGAAGAAAAATGCTTAGGTTAAAAACACTTGTTTCTGCCCAGTTTCGAACTGAGGACCTTTCGCGTGTAAGGCGAACGTGATAACCACTACACTACAAAAAACGTCTTAGAAATTAAGCCAGACACCATCCAATGTAGGAGGCACTTTCTAAAAAAAGAGCCATTGCATGAAAATGCTTAGCTAAAAATCAATTGTTTCTGCCCAGTTTCGAACTGGGGACCTTTCGCATGTGAGGCGAACGTGATAACCACTACACTACAGAAACTTCTCAGAAACTATACTAGACACCAACCAATGTAGGAGGCACTGTCTAAAAAAAGGGCCATTGCATTAAAATGCTTAGCTAAAAATCCATTGTTTCTGCACAGTTTCGAACTGGGGACCTTTCGCTTGTTAGGCGAACGTGATAACCACTACACTACAGAAACTTCTCGGAAACTATACCAGACAACAACCAATGTAGGAGGCACTTTCTAAAAACAGAGTCATTGAAGAAAAATGCTTAGGTTAAAAACACTTGTTTCTGCCCAGTTTCGAACTGAGGACCTTTCGCGTGTAAGGCGAACTTGATAACCACTACACTAGAGAAACGTCTTAGAAACTAAGCCAGACACCATCCAATGTAGGAGGCACTTTCTAAAAACAGAGTCATTGAAGAAAAATGCTTAGGTTAAAAACACTTGTTTCTGCCCAGTTTCTACCGTCTTAGAAACTAAGCCAGACACCATCCAATGTATGAGGCACTGTCTAAAAAAAGGGCCATTGCATTAAAATGCTTAGCTAAAAATACATTGTTTCTGCCCAGTTTCGAACTGGGGACCTTTCGCGTGTTAGGCGAACGTGATAACCACTACACTACAGAAACTTCTCGGAATCTATGCCAGACACCAATAAAATGTAGGAGGCACTTTCTAAAAACAGAGTCATTGAAGAAAAATGCTTAGGTTAAAAAACACTTGTTTCTGCCCAGTTTCGAACTGAGGACCTTTCGCGTGTAAGGCGAACGTGATAACCACTACACTACAGAAACGTCTTAGAAACTAAGCCAGACACCATCCAATGTAGGAGGCACTTTCTAAAAAAAGATCCATTGCATGAAAATGCTTAGCTAAAAATCCATTGTTTCTGCCCAGTTTCGAACTGGGGACCTTTCGCATGTGAGGCGAACGTGATAACCACTACACTACAGAAACTTCTCAGAAACTATACTAGACACCAACCAATGTAGGAGGCACTGTCTAAAAAAAGGGCCATTGCATTAAAATGCTTAGCTAAAAATCCATTGTTTCTGCACAGTTTCGAACTAGGGACCTTTCGCGTGTTAGGCGAACGTGATAACCACTACACTACAGAAACTTCTCGAAAACTATACCAGACAACAACCAATGTAGGAGGCACTTTCTAAAAACAGAGTCATTGAAGAAAAATGCTTAGGTTAAAAACACTTGTTTCTGCCCAGTTTCTACCGTCTTAGAAACTAAGCCAGACACCATCCAATGTAGGAGGCACTTTCTAAAAAAAGAGCCATTGCATGAAAATGCTTAGCTAAAAATCCATTGTTTCTGCCCAGTTTCGAACTGGGGACCTTTCGCATGTGAGGCGAACGTGATAACCACTACACTACAGAAACTTCTCAGAAACTATACTAGACACCAACCAATGTAGGAGGCACTGTCTAAAAAAACGGCCATTGCATTAAAATGCTTAGCTAAAAATCCATTGTTTCTGCCCAGTTTCGAACTGGGGACCTTTCGCGTGTTAGGCGAACGTGATAACCACTGCACTACAGAAACTTCTCGGAAACTATACTAGACACCAACCAATGTAGGAGTCACTTTCATAAAATAGAGCCATTGAAGAAAAATGCTTAGGTTAAAAACACTTGTTTCTGCCCAGTTTCGAACTGGGGACCTTTCGCGTGTAAGGCGAACGTGATAACCACTATACTACAGAAACGTCTTAGAGACTATGCCAGACACCATCCAATGTAGGAGGCACTTTCTAAAAACAGAGTCATTGAAGAAAAATGCTTAGGTTAAAAACACTTGTTTCTGCCCAGTTTCTACCGTCTTAGAAACTAAGCCAGACACCATCCAATGTATGAGGCACTGTCTAAAAAAAGGGCCATTGCATTAAAATGCTTAGCTAAAAATCCATTGTTTCTGCCCAGTTTCGAACTGGGGACCTTTCACGTGTTAGGCGAACGTGATAACCACTACACTACAGAAACTTCTCGGAAACTATACCAGACACCAACCAATGTAGGAGGCACTTTCTAAAAACAGAGTCATTGAAGAAAAATGCTTAGGTTAAAAACACTTGTTTCTGCCCAGTTTCTACCGTCTTAGAAACTAAGCCAGACACCATCCAATGTAGGAGGCACTGTCTAAAAAAAGGGCCATTGCATTAAAATGCTTAGCTAAAAATCCATTGTTTCTGCCCAGTTTCGAACTGGGGACCTTTCGCGTGTTAGGCGAACGTGATAACCACTACACTACAGAAACTTCTCGGAATCTATGCCAGACACCAATAAAATGTAGGAGGCACTTTCTAAAAACAGAGTCATTGAAGAAAAATGCTTAGGTTAAAAAACACTTGTTTCTGCCCAGTTTCGAACTGAGGACCTTTCGCGTGTAAGGCGAACGTGATAACCACTACACTACAGAAAGGTCTTAGAAACTAAGCCAGACACCATCCAATGTAGGAGGCACTTTCTAAAAAAAGAGCCATTGCATGAAAATGCTTAGCTAAAAATCCATTGTTTCTGCCCAGTTTCGAACTGGGGACCTTTCGCATGTGAGGCGAACGTGATAACCACTACACTACAGAAACTTCTCAGAAACTATACTAGACACCAACCAATGTAGGAGGCACTGTCTAAAAAAAGGGCCATTGCATTAAAATGCTTAGCTAAAAATCCATTGTTTCTGCACAGTTTCGAACTGGGGACCTTTCGCGTGTTAGGCGAACGTGATAACCACTACACTACAGAAACTTCTCGGAAACTATACCAGACAACAACCAATGTAGGAGGCACTTTCTAAAAACAGAGTCATTGAAGAAAAATGCTTAGGTTAAAAACACTTGTTTCTGCCCAGTTTCTACCGTCTTAGAAACTAAGCCAGACACCATCCAATGTAGGAGGCACTTTCTAAAAAAAGAGCCATTGCATGAAAATGCTTAGCTAAAAATCCATTGTTTCTGCCCAGTTTCGAACTGGGGACCTTTCGCATGTGAGGCAAACGTGATAACCACTACACTACAGAAACTTCTCAGAAACTATACTAGACACCAACCAATGTAGGAGGCACTGTCTAAAAAAACGGCCATTGCATTAAAATGCTTAGCTAAAAATCCATTGTTTCTGCCCAGTTTCGAACTGGGGACCTTTCGCGTGTTAGGCGAACGTGATAACCACTGCACTACAGAAACTTCTCGGAAACTATACTAGACACCAACCAATGTAGGAGTCACTTTCATAAAATAGAGCCATTGAAGAAAAATGCTTAGGTTAAAAACACTTGTTTCTGCCCAGTTTCGAACTGGGGACCTTTCGCGTGTAAGGCGAACGTGATAACCACTATACTACAGAAACGTCTTAGAGACTATGCCAGACACCATCCAATGTAGGAGGCACTTTCTAAAAAATGAGCCATTGCATGAAAATGCTTAGCTAAAAATCCATTGTTTCTGCCCAGTTTCGAACTGGGGACCTTTCGCGTGTGAGACGAACGTGATAACCACTACACTACAGAAACTTCTCAGAAACTATACTAGACACCAACCAATGTAGGAGTCACTTTCATAAAATAGAGCCATTGAAGAAAAATGCTTAGGTTAAAAACACTTGTTTCTGCCCAGTTTCGAACTGGGGACCTTTCGCGTGTAAGGCGAACGTGATAACCACTATACTACAGAAACGTCTTAGAGACTATGCCAGACACCATCCAATGTAGGAGGCACTTTCTAAAAAATGAGCCATTGCATGAAAATGCTTAGCTAAAAATCCATTGTTTCTGCCCAGTTTCGAACTGGGGACCTTTCGCGTGTTAGGCGAACGTGATAACCACTACACTACAGAAACTTCTCGGAAACTATACCAGACACCAACCAATGTAGGAGGCACTTTCTAAAAACAGAGTCATTGAAGAAAAATGCTTAGGTTAAAAACACTTGTTTCTGCCCAGTTTCTACCGTCTTAGAAACTAAGCCAGACACCATCCAATGTAGGAGGCACTGTCTAAAAAAAGGGCCATTGCATTAAAATGCTTAGCTAAAAATCCATTGTTTTTGCCCAGTGTCGAACTGGGGACCTTTCGCGTGTGAGGCGAACATGATAACCACTACACTACAAAAACTTCTCAGAAACTATACAAGACACCAACCAATGTAGGAGTCACTTTCATAAAATAGAGCCATTGAAGAAAAATGCTTAGGTTAAAAACACTTGTTTCTGCCCAGTTTCGAACTGGGGACCTTTCGCGTGTAAGGCGAACGTGATAACCACTACACTACAGAATCTTCTCAGAAACTATACTAGACACCAACCAATGTAGGAGTCACTTTCATAAAATAGAGCCATTGAAGAAAAATGCTTAGGTTAAAAACACTTGTTTCTGCCCAGTTTCAAACTGGGGACCTTTCGCGTGTAAGGCGAACGTGATAACCACTACACTACAGAAACGTCTTAGAAACTATACCAGACACCAACCAATGTAGGAGGCACTTTCTAAAAACAGAGTTATTGAAGAAAAATGCTTAGGTTAAAAACACTTGTTTCTGCCCAGTTTCTACCATCTTAGAAACAAAGCCAGACACCATCCAATGTAGGAGGCACTTTCTAAAAAAAGAGCCATTGCATGAAAATGCTTAGCTAAAAATCCATTGTTTCTGCCCAGTTTCGAACTGGGGACCTTTCACGTGTTAGGCGAGCGTGATAACCACTACACTACAGAAACTTCTCCGAAACTATACCAGACACCAACCAATGTAGGAGGCACTTTCTAAAAACAGAGTCATTGAAGAAAAATGCTTAGGTTAAAAACACTTGTTTCTGCCCAGTTTCTACCGTCTTAGAAACTAAGCCAGACACCATCCAATGTAGGAGGCACTTTCTAAAAAAAGAGCCATTGCATGAAAATGCTTAGCTAAAAATCCATTGTTTCTGCCCAGTTTCGAACTGAGGACCTTTCGCGTGTAAGGCGAACGTGATAACCACTACACTACAGAAACGTCTTAGAAACTACGCCAGACACCATCCAATGTAGGAGGCACTTTCTAAAAAAAGAGCAATTGCATGAAAATGCTTAGCTAAAAATCCATTGTTTCTGCCCAGTTTCGAACTGGGGACCTTTCGCGTGTTAAGTGAATGTGATAACCACTACACTACAGAAACTTCTCGGAAACTATACCAGACACCAACCAATGTAGGAGGCACTTTCTAAAAACAGAGTCATTGAAGAAAAATGCTTAGGTTAAAAACACTTGTTTCTGCCCAGTTTCTACCGTCTTAGAAACTAAGCCAGACACCATCCAATGTAGGAGGCACTGTCTAAAAAAAGGGCCATTGCATTAAAATGCTTAGCTAAAAATCCATTGTTTCTATCCAGTTTCAAACTGGGGACCTTTCGTGTGTTAGGCGAACGTGATAACCACTACACTACAGAAACTTCTCGGAAACTACACCAGACACCAACCAATGTAGGAGGCACTTTCTAAAAACAGAGTCATTGAAGAAAAATGCTTAGGTTAAAAACACTTGTTTCTGCCCAGTTTCGAACTGAGGACCTTTCGCGTGTAAGGCGAACGTGATAACCACTACACTACAGAAACGTCTTAGAAACTCAGCCAGACACCATCCAATGTAGGAGGCACTTTCTAAAAAAAGAGCCATTGCATGAAAATGCTTAGCTAAAAATCCATTGATTCTGCCCAGTTTCGAACTGGGGACCTTTCGCGTGTGAGGCGAACGTGATAACCACTACACTACAGAAACTTCTCAGAAACTATACTAGACACCAACCAATGTAGGAGGCACTGTCTAAAAAAAGGGCCATTGCATTAAAATGCTTAGCTAAAAATCCATTGTTTCTGCCCAGTTTCGAACTGGGGACCTTTCGCGTGTTAGGCGAACGTGATAACCACTACACTACAGAAATGTCTCGGAAACTATACCAGACACCAACCAATGTAGGAGGCACTTTCGAAAAACAGAGTCATTGAAGAAAAATGCTTATGTTAAAAACACTTGTTTCTGCCCAGTTTCTACCGTCTTAGAAACTAAGCCAGACACCATCCAATGTAGGAGGCACTGTCTAAAAAAAGGGCCATTGCATTAAAATGCTTAGCTAAAAATCCATTGTTTCTGCCCAGTTTCGAACTGGGGACCTTTCGAGTGTTAGGCGGATGTGATAACCACTACACTACAGAAACTTCTCGGAAACTATACCAGACACTAACAAATGTAGGAGGCACTTTCTAAAAACAGAGTCATTGAAGAAAAATGCTTAGGTTAAAAACACTTGTTTCTGCCCAGTTTCTACCGTTTTAGAAACTAAGCTAGACACCATCCAATGTAGGAGGCACTTTCTAAAAAAAGAGCAATTGCATGAAAATGCTTAGCTAAAAATCCATTGTTTCTGCCCAGTTTGGAACTGGGGACCTTTCGCGTGTGAGGCGAACGTGATAACCACTACACTACAGAAATTTCCCAGAAACTATACTAGACACCAACCAATGTAGGAGTCACTTTCATAAAATAGAGCCATTGAAGAAAAATGCTTAGGTTAAAAAAACTTGTTTCTGCCCAGTTTCGAACTGGGGACCTTTCGCGTGTAAGGCGAATGTGATAACCACTACACTACAGAAACATCTTAGAAACTAAACCAGACACCATACAATGTAGGAGGCACTTTCTAAAAAAAGAGCCATTGCATGAAAATGCTTAACTAAAAATCCATTGTTTCTGCCCAGTTTCGAACTGGGGACCTTTCGCGTGTGAGGCGAACATGATAACCACTACACTACAGAAACTTCTCAGAAGCTATAAGAGACTCCAACCAATTTGGTAGGCACTGTCTAAAAAAAGGGCCATTGCATTAAAATACTTAGCTAAAAACCCATTGTTTCTGCCCAGTTTCGAACTGAGGACCTTTCGCGTGTAAGGCGAACGTGATAACCACTACACTACAGAAACGTCTTAGAAACTAAGCTAGACACCATCCAATGTAGGAGGCACTTTCTAAAAAAAGAGCCATTGCATGAAAATGCTTAGCTAAAAATCCATTGTTTCTGCCCAGTTTCGAACTGAGGACCTTTCGCGTGTAAGGCGAACGTGATAACCACTACACTACAGAAACGTCTTAGAAACTACGCCAGACACCATCCAATGTAGGAGGCACTTTCTAAAAAAAGAGCAATTGCATGAAAATGCTTAGCTAAAAATCCATTGTTTCTGCCCAGTTTCGAACTGGGGACCTTTCGCGTGTTAGGTGAATGTGATAACCACTACACTACAGAAACTTCTCGGAAACTATACCAGACACCAACCAATGTAGGAGGCACTTTCTAAAAACAGAGTCATTGAAGAAAAATGCTTAGGTTAAAAACACTTGTTTCTGCCCAGTTTCTACCGTCTTAGAAACTAAGCCAGACACCATCCAATGTAGGAGGCACTGTCTAAAAAAAGGGCCATTGCATTAAAATGCTTAGCTAAAAATCCATTGTTTCTATCCAGTTTCAAACTGGGGACCTTTCGTGTGTTAGGCGAACGTGATAACCACTACACTACAGAAACTTCTCGGAAACTACACCAGACACCAACCAATGTAGGAGGCACTTTCTAAAAACAGAGTCATTGAAGAAAAATGCTTAGGTTAAAAACACTTGTTTCTGCCCAGTTTCGAACTGAGGACCTTTCGCGTGTAAGGCGAACGTGATAACCACTACACTACAGAAACGTCTTAGAAACTCAGCCAGACACCATCCAATGTAGGAGGCACTTTCTAAAAAAAGAGCCATTGCATGAAAATGCTTAGCTAAAAATCCATTGATTCTGCCCAGTTTCGAACTGGGGACCTTTCGCGTGTGAGGCGAACGGATAACCACTACACTACAGAAACTTCTCAGAAACTATACGAGACACCAACCAATGTAGGAGGCACTGTCTAAAAAAAAGGGCCATTGCATTAAAATGCTTAGCTAAAAATCCATTGTTTCTGCCCAGTTTCAAACTTGGGACCTTTCGCGTGTTAGGCGAACGTGATAACCACTACACTACAGAAACTTCTCGGAAGCTATACCAGACACCAACCAATGTAGGAGGCACTTTCTAAAAACAGAGTCATTGAAGAAAAATGCTTAGGTTAAAAACGCTTGTTTTTGCCCAGTTTCGAACTGAGGACCTTTCGCGTGTAAGGCGAACGTGATAACCACTACACTACAGAAACGTCTTAGAAACTAAGCCAGACACCATCCAATGTAGGAGGCACTTTCTAAAAAAAGAGCCATTGCATGAAAATGCTTAGCTAAAAATCCATTGTTTCTGCCCAGTTTCGAACTGGGGACCTTTCGCGTGTGAGGCGAAAGTGATAACCACTACACTACAGAAACTTCTCAGAAACTATACTAGACACCAACCAATGTAGGAGGCACTGTCTAAAAAAAGGGCCATTGCATTAAAATGCTTAGCTAAAAATCCATTGTTTCTGCCCAGTTTCGAACTGGGGACCTTTCGAGTGTTAGGCGGACGTGATAACCACTACACTACAGAAACTTCTCGGAAACTATACCAGACACCAACCAATGTAGGAGGCACTTTCGAAAAACAGAGTCATTGAAGAAAAATGCTTAGGTTAAAAACACTTGTTTGTGCCCAGTTTCTACCGTCTTAGAAACTAAGCCAGACACCATCCAATGTAGGAGGCACTGTCTAAAAAAAGGGCCATTGCATTAAAATGCTTAGCTAAAAATCCATTGTTTCTGCCCAGTTTCGAACTGGGGACCTTTCGCGTGTTAGGCGAATGTGATAACCACTACACTACAGAAACTTCTCGGAAACTATACCAGACACCAACAAATGTAGGAGGCACTTTCTAAAAACAGAGTCATTGAAGAAAAATGCTTAGGTTAAAAACACTTGTTTCTGCCCAGTTTCTACCGTTTTAGAAACTAAGCCAGACACCATCCAATGTAGGAGGCACTTTCTAAAAAAAGAGCAATTGCATGAAAATGCTTAGCTAAAAATCCATTGTTTCTGCCCAGTTTCGAACTGGGGACCTTTCGCGTGTGAGGCGAACGTGATAACCACTACACTACAGAAATTTCCCAGAAACTACACTAGACACCAACCAATGTAGGAGTCACTTTCATAAAATAGAGCCATTGAAGAAAAATGCTTAGGTTAAAAAAACTTGTTTCTGCCCAGTTTCGAACTGGGGACCTTTCGCGTGTAAGGCGAATGTGATAACCACTACACTACAGAAACATCTTAGAAACAAAACCAGACACCATACAATGTAGGAGGCACTTTCTAAAAAAAGAGCCATTGCATGAAAATGCTTAACTAAAAATCCATTGTTTCTGCCCAGTTTCGAACTGGGGACCTTTCGCGTGTGAGGCGAACATGATAACCACTACACTACAGAAACTTCTCAGAAACTATACGAGACTCCAACCAATTTGGTAGGCACTGTCTAAAAAAAGGGCCATTGCATTAAAATACTTAGCTAAAAATCCATTGTTTCTGCCCAGTTTCGAACTGAGGACCTTTCGCGTGTAAGGCGAACGTGATAACCACTACACTACAGAAACGTCTTAGAAACTAAGCTAGACACCATCCAATGTAGGAGGCACTTTCTAAAAAAAGAGCCATTGCATGAAAATGCTTAGCTAAAAATCCATTGTTTCTGCCCAGTTTCGAACTGAGGACCTTTCGCGTGTAAGGCGAACGTGATAACCACTACACTACAGAAACGTCTTAGAAACTACGCCAGACACCATCCAATGTAGGAGGCACTTTCTAAAAAAAGAGCAATTGCATGAAAATGCTTAGCTAAAAATCCATTGTTTCTGCCAATTTCGAACTGGGGACCTTTCGCGTGTTAGGTGAATGTGATAACCACTACACTACAGAAACTTCTCGGAAACTATACCAGACACCAACCAATGTAGGAGGCACTTTCTAAAAACAGAGTCATTGAAGAAAAATGCTTAGGTTAAAAACACTTGTTTCTGCCCAGTTTCTACCGTCTTAGAAACTAAGCCAGACACCATCCAATGTAGGAGGCACTGTCTAAAAAAAGGGCCATTGCATTAAAATGCTTAGCTAAAAATCCATTGTTTCTATCCAGTTTCAAACTGGGGACCTTTCGTGTGTTAGGCGAACGTGATAACCACTACACTACAGAAACTTCTCGGAAACTACACCAGACACCAACCAATGTAGGAGGCACTTTCTAAAAACAGAGTCATTGAAGAAAAATGCTTAGGTTAAAAACACTTGTTTCTGCCCAGTTTCGAACTGAGGACCTTTCGCGTGTAAGGCAAACGTGATAACCACTACACTACAGAAACGTCTTAGAAACTCAGCCAGACACCATCCAATGTAGGAGGCACTTTCTAAAAAAAGAGCCATTGCATGAAAATGCTTAGCTAAAAATCCATTGATTCTGCCCAGTTTCGAACTGGGGACCTTTCGCGTGTGAGGCGAACGGATAACCACTACACTACAGAAACTTCTCAGAAACTATACTAGACACCAACCAATGTAGGAGGCACTGTCTAAAAAAAAGGGCCATTGCATTAAAATGCTTAGCTAAAAATCCATTGTTTCTGCCCAGTTTCAAACTTGGGACCTTTCGCGTGTTAGGCGAACGTGATAACCACTACACTACAGAAACTTCTCGGAAGCTATACCAGACACCAACCAATGTAGGAGGCACCTTCTAAAAACAGAGTCATTGAAGAAAAATGCTTAGATTAAAAACGCTTGTTTTTGCCCAGTTTCGAACTGAGGACCTTTCGCGTGTAAGGCGAACGTGATAACCACTACACTACAGAAACGTCTTAGAAACTAAGCCAGACACCATCCAATGTAGGAGGCACTTTCTAAAAAAAGAGCCATTGCATGAAAATGCTTAGCTAAAAATCCATTGTTTCTGCCCAGTTTCGAACTGTGGACCTTTCGCGTGTGAGGCGAAAGTGATAACCACTACACTACAGAAACTTCTCAGAAACTGTACTAGACACCAACCAATGTAGGAGGCACTGTCTAAAAAAAGGGCCATTGCATTAAAATGCTTAGCTAAAAATCCATTGTTTCTGCCCAGTTTCGAACTGGGGACCTTTCGAGTGTTAGGCGGACGTGATAACCACTTCACTACAGAAACTTCTCGGAAACTATACCAGACACCAACCAATGTAGGAGGCACTTTCGAAAAACAGAGTCATTGAAGAAAAATGCTTAGGTTAAAAACACTTGTTTGTGCCCAGTTTCTACCGTCTTAGAAACTAAGCCAGACACCATCCAATGTAGGAGGCACTGTCTAAAAAAAGGGCCATTGCATTAAAATGCTTAGCTAAAAATCCATTGTTTCTGCCCAGTTTCGAACTGGGGACCTTTCGCGTGTTAGGCGAATGTGATAACCACTACACTACAGAAACTTCTCGGAAACTATACCAGACACCAACAAATGTAGGAGGCACTTTCTAAAAACAGAGTCATTGAAGAAAAATGCTTAGGTTAAAAACACTTGTTTCTGCCCAGTTTCTACCGTCTTAGAAACTAAGCCAGACACCATCCAATGTAGGAGGCACTGTCTAAAAAAAGGGCCATTGCATTAAAATGCTTAGCTAAAAATCCATTGTTTCTATCCAGTTTCAAACTGGGGACCTTTCGTGTGTTAGGCGAACGTGATAACCACTACACTACAGAAACTTCTCGGAAACTACACCAGACACCAACCAATGTAGGAGGCACTTTCTAAAAACAGAGTCAATGAAGAAAAATGCTTAGGTTAAAAACGCTTGTTTCTGCCCAGTTTCGAACTGAGGACCTTTCGCGTGTAAGGCGAACGTGATAACCACTACACTACAGAAACGTCTTAGAAGCTAAGCCAGACACCATACAATGTAGGAGTCACTTTCTAAAAAAAGAGCCATTGCATGAAAATGCTTAGCTAAAAATCTATTGATTCTGCCCAGTTTCGAACTGGGGACCTTTCGCGTGTGAGGCGAACGTGATAACCACTACACTACAGAAACTTCTCAGAAGCTATACTAGACACCAACCAATGTAGGAGGCACTGTCTAAAAAAAGGGCCATTGCATTAAAATGCTTAGCTAAAAATCCATTGTTTCTGCCCAGTTTCAAACTGGGGACCTTTCGCGTGTTAGGCGAACGTGATAAACACTACACTACAGAAACTTCTCGGAAACTATACCAGACACCAACCAATGTAGGAGGCACTTTCTAAAAACAGAGTCATTGAAGAAAAATGCTTAGGTTAAAAACGCATGTTTCTGCCCAGTTTCGAACTGGGGACCTTTCGCGTGTTAGGCGAACGTGATAACCACTACACTACAGAAACTTCCCAGAAACTATACCAGACACCAACCGATGTAGGAGGCACTTTCTAAAAACAGAGTCATTGAAGAAAAATGCTTAGGTTAAAAACACTTGTTTCTGCCCAGTTTCTACCGTCTTAGAAACTAAGCCAGACACCATCCAATGTAGGAGGCACTGTCTAAAAAAAGGGCCATTGCATTAAAATGCTTAGCTAAAAATCCATTGTTTCTGCCCAGTTTCAAACTGGGGACCTTTCGCGTGTTAGGCGAACGTGATAACCACTACACTACAGAAACTTCTCGGAAACTATACCAGACACCAACCAATGTAGGAGGCACTTTCTAAAAACAGAGTCATTGAAGAAAAATGCTTTGGTTAAAAACGCTTGTTTCTGCCCAGTTTCGAACTGAGGACCTTTCGCGTGTAAGGCGAACGTGATAACCACTACACTACAGAAACGTCTTAGAAGCTAAGCCAGACACCATCCAATGTAGGAGGCACTGTCTAAAAAAAGGGCCATTGCATTAAAATGCTTAGCTAAAAATCCATTGTTTTTATCCAGTTTCAAACTGGGGACCTTTCGTGTGTTAGGCGAACGTGATAACCACTACACTACAGAAACTTCTCGGAAACTACACCAGACACCAACCAATGTAGGAGGCACTTTCTAAAAACAGAGTCATTGAAGAAAAATGCTTAGGTTAAAAACACTTGTTTCTGCCCAGTTTCGAACTGAGGACCTTTCGCGTGTAAGGCGAACGTGATAACCACCACACTACAGAAACGTCTTAGAAACTCAGCCAGACACCATACAATGTAGGAGGCACTTTCTAAAAAAAGAGCCATTGCATGAAAATGCTTAGCTAAAAATCCATTGTTTCTGCCCAGTTTCAAACTGGGGACCTTTCGCGTGTTAGGCGAACGTGATAAACACTACACTACAGAAACTTCTTGGAAACTATACCAGACACCAACCAATGTACGAGGCACTTTCTAAAAACAGAGTCATTGAAGAAAAATGCTTAGGTTAAAAACACTTGTTTCTGCCCAGTTTCTACCGTCTTAGAAACTAAGCCAGACACCATCCAATGTAGGAGGCACTGTCTAAAAAAAGGGCCATTGCATTAAAATGCTTAGCTAAAAATCCATTGTTTCTGCCCAGTTTCAAACTGGGGACCTTTCGCGTGTTAGGCGAACGTGATAACCACTACACTACAGAAACTTCTCGGAAACTATACCAGACACCAACCAATGTAGGAGGCACTTTCTAAAAACAGAGTCATTGAAGAAAAATGCTTTGGTTAAAAACGCTTGTTTCTGCCCAGTTTCGAACTGAGGACCTTTCGCGTGTAAGGCGAACGTGATAACCACTACACTACAGAAACGTCTTAGAAGCTAAGCCAGACACCATCCAATGTAGGAGGCACTTTCTAAAAAAAGAGCCATTGCATGAAAATGCTTAGCTAAAAATCCATTGTTTCTGCCCAGTTTCGAACTGGGGACCTTTCGCGTGTGAGGCGAACGTGATAACCACTACACTACAGAAACTTCTCAGAAACTATACTAGACACCAACCAATGTAGGAGGCACTGTCTAAAAAAAGGGCCATTGCATTAAAATGCTTAGCTAAAAATCCATTGTTTCTGCCCAGTTTCGAACTGGGGACCTTTCGCGTGTTAGGCGAACGTGATAACCACTACACTACAGAAACTTCTCGGAAACTATACCAGACACCAACCAATGTAGGAGGCACTTTCGAAAAACAGAGTCATTGAAGAAAAATGCTTATGTTAAAAACACTTGTTTCTGCCCAGTTTCGAACTGAGGACCTTTCGCGTGTAAGGCGAACGTGATAACCACTACACTACAGAAACGTCTTAGAAACTCAGCCAGACACCATCCAATGTAGGAGGCACTTTCTAAAAAAAGAGCCATTGCATGAAAATGCTTAGCTAAAAATCTATTGATTCTGCCCAGTTTCGAACTGGGGACCTTTCGCGTGTGAGGCGAACGTGATAACCACTACACTACAGAAACTTCTCAGAAACTATGCTAGACACCAACCAATGTAGGAGGCACTGTCTAAAAAAAGGGCCATTGCATTAAAATGCTTAGCTAAAAATCCATTGTTTCTGCCCAGTTTCAAACTGGGGACCTTTCGCGTGTTAGGCGAACGTGATAAACACTACACTACAGAAACTTCTCGGAAACTATACCAGACACCAACCAATGTAGGAGGCACTTTCTAAAAACAGAGTCATTGAAGAAAAATGCTTAGGTTAAAAACGCTATTTTCTGCCCAGTTTCGAACTGGGGACCTTTCGCGTGTTAGGCGAACGTGATAACCACTACACTACAGAAACTTCCCGGAAACTATACCAGACACCAACCGATGTAGGAGGCACTTTCTAAAAACAGAGTCATTGAAGAAAAATGCTTAGGTTAAAAACACTTGTTTCTGCCCAGTTTCTACCGTCTTAGAAACTAAGCCAGACACCAACCAATGTAGGAGGCACTTTCTAAAAAAAGAGCCATTGCATGAAAATGCTTAGCTGAAAATCCATTGTTTCTGCCCAGTTTCGAACTGGGGACCTTTCGCGTGTGAGGCGAACGTGATAACCACTACACTACAGAAACTTCTCAGAAACTATACTAGACACCAACCAATGTAGGAGGCACTGTCTAAAAAAAGGGCCATTGCATTAAAATGCTTAGCTAAAAATCCATTGTTTCTGCCCAGTTTCGAACTGGGGACCTTTCGCGTGTTAGGCGAACGTGATAACCACTACACTACAGAAACTTCTCGGAAACTATACCAGACACCAACCAATGTAGGAGGCACTTTCGAAAAACAGAGTCATTGAAGAAAAATGCTTATGTTAAAAACACTTGTTTCTGCCCAGTTTCTACCGTCTTAGAAACTAAGCCAGACACCATCCAATGTAGGAGGCACTGTCTAAAAAAAGGGCCATTGCATTAAAATGCTTAGCTAAAAATCCATTGTTTCTGCCCAGTTTCGAACTGGGGACCTTTCGAGTGTTAGGCGGATGTGATAACCACTACACTACAGAAACTTCTCGGAAACTATACCAGACACCAACAAATGTAGGAGGCACTTTCTAAAAACAGAGTCATTGATGAAAAATGCTTAGGTTAAAAACACTTGTTTCTGCCCAGTTTCTACCGTTTTAGAAACTAAGCCAGACACCATCCAATGTAGGAGGCAATTTCTAAAAAAAGAGCAATTGCATGAAAATGCTTAGCTAAAAATCCATTGTTTCTGCCCAGTTTCGAACTGGGGACCTTTCGCGTGTGAGGCGAACGTGATAACCACTACACTACAGAAATTTCCCAGAAACTATACTAGACACCAACCAATGTAGGAGTCACTTTCATAAAATAGAGTCATTGAAGAAAAATGCTTAGGTTAAAAACACTTGTTTCTGCCTAGTTTCGAACTGAGGACCTTTCGCGTGTAAGGCGAACGTGATAACCACTACACTACAGAAACGTCTTAGAAACTCAGCCAGACACCATCCAATGTAGGAGGCACTTTCTAAAAAAAGAGCCATTGCATGAAAATGCTTAGCTAAAAATCCATTGATTCTGCCCAGTTTCGAACTGGTGACCTTTCGCGTGTGAGGCGAACGTGATAACCACTACACTACAGAAACTTCTCAGAAACTATACTAGACACCAACCAATGTAGGAGGCACTGTCTAAAAAAAGGGCCATTGCATTAAAATGCTTAGCTAAAAATCCATAGTTTCTGCCCAGTTTCAAACTGGGGACCTTTCGCGTGTTAGGCGAACGTGATAAACACTACACTACAGAAACTTCTCGGAAACTATACCAGACACCAACCAATGTAGAAGGCACTTTCTAAAAACAGAGTCATTGAAAAAAATGCTTAGGTTAAAAACGCTTGTTTCTGCCCAGTTTCGAACTGGGGACCTTTTGCGTGTTAGGCGAACGTGATAACCACTACACTACAGAAACTTCTCGGAAACTATACCAGACACCAACCAATGTAGGAGGCACTTTCGAAAAACAGAGTCATTGAAGAAAAATGCTTATGTTAAAAACACTTGTTTCTGCCCAGTTTCTACCGTCTTAGAAACTAAGCCAGACACCATCCAATGTAGGAGGCACTGTCTAAAAAAAGGGCCATTGCATTAAAATGCTTAGCTAAAAATCCATTGTTTCTGCCCAGTTTCGAACTGGGGACCTTTCGCGTGTTAGGCGAACGTGATAACCACTACACTACAGAAACTTCTCGGAAACTATACCAGACACCAACCAATGTAGGAGGCACTTTCTAAAAACAGAGTCATTGAAGAAAAATGCTTAGGTTAAAAACACTTGTTTCTGCCCAGTTTCTACCGTTTTCGAAACTAAGCCAGACACCATCCAATGTAGGAGGCACTTTCTAAAAAAAGAGCCATTGCATGAAAATGCTTAGCTAAAAATCCATTGTTTCTGCCCAGTTTCGAACTGGGGACCTTTCGCGTGTGAGGCGAATGTGATAACCACTACACTACAGAAACTTCCCAGAAACTATATTAGACACCAACCAATGTAGGAGTCACTTTCATAAAATAGAGCCATTGAAGAAAAATGCTTAGGTTAAAAAAACTTGTTTTTGCCCAGTTTCGAACTGGGGACCTTTCGCGTGTAAGGCGAACGTGATAACCACTACACTACAGAAACATCTTAGAAACAAAGCCAGACACCATACAATGTAGGAGGCACTTTCTAAAAAAAGAGCCATTGCATGAAAATGCTTAGCTAAAAATACATTGTTTCTGCCCAGTTTCGAACTGGGGACCTTTCGCGTGTAAGGCGAACGTGATAACCACTACACTACAGAAACTTCTCGGAAACTATACCAGACACCAACCAATGTAGGAGTCACTTTCATAAAATAGAGCCATTGAAGAAAAATGCTTAGGTTAAAAGCACTTGTTTCTGCCCAGTTTCTACCGTCTTAGAAACTAAGCCAGACACCATCCAATGTAGGAGGCACTGTTTAAAAAAAGGGCCATTGCATTAAAATGCTTAGCTAAAAATCCATTTTTTTCTGCCCAGTTTCGAACTGGGGACCTTTCACGTGTTAGGCGAACGTGATAACCACTACACTACAGAAACTTCTCGGAAACTATACCAGACTCCAACCAATGCAGGAGGCACTTTCTAAAAACAGAGTCATTGAAGAAAAATGCTTAGGTTAAAAACACTTGTTTCTGTCCAGTTTCTACCGTCTTAGAAACTAAGCCAGACACCATCCAATGTAGGAGGCACTGTCTAAAAAAAGGGCCATTGCATTAAAATGCTTAGCTAAAAATCCATTGTTTCTGCCCAGTTTCGAACTGGGGACCTTTCGCGTGTGAGGCGAACGTGATAACCACTACACTACAGAAACTTCCCAGAAACTATTCTAGACACCAACCAATGTAGGAGTCACTTTCATAAAATAGAGCCATTGAAGAAAAATGCTTAGGTTAAAAAAACATGTTTCTGCCCAGTTTCGAACTGGGGACCTTTCTGGTGTAAGGCGAATGTGATAACCACTACACTACAGAAACATCTTAGAAACAAAGCCAGACACCATACAATGTAGGGGGCACTTTCTAAAAAAAGAGCCATTGCATGAAAATGCTTAGCTAAAAATCCATTGTTTCTGCCCAGTTTCGAACTGTGGACCTTTCGCGTGTGAGGCGAACGTGATAACCACTACACTACAGAAACTTCTCAGAAACTATACATGACACCAACCAATGTAGGAGTCACTTTCATAAAATAGAGCCATTGCATGAAAATGCTTAGCTAAAAATCCATTGTTTCTGCCCAGTTTCGAACTGGGGACCTTTCGCGTGTAAGGCGAACGTGATAACCACTACACTACAGAAACTTCTCGGAAACTATACCAGACACCAACCAATGTAGGAGGCACTTTCTAAAAACAGAGTCATTGAAGAAAAATGCTTAGGTTAAAAACACTTGTTTCTGCCCAGTTTCTACCGTCTTAGAAACTAAGCCAGACACCATCCAATGTGGGAGGCACTGTCTAAAAAAAGGGCCATTGCATTAAAATGCTTAGCTAAAAATCCATTGTTTCTGCCCAGTTTCGAACTGAGGACCTTTCGCGTGTTAGGCGAACGTGATAACCACTACACTACAGAAACTTCTCAGAAACTATACCAGACACCAACCAATGTAGGAGGCACTTTCTAAAAACAGAGTCATTGAAGAAAAATGCTTAGGTTAAAAACACTTGTTTCTGCCCAGTTTCGAACTGAGGACCTTTCGCGTGTAAGGCGAACGTGATAACCACTACACTACAGAAACGTCTTAGAAACTAAGCCAGACACCATCCAATGTAGGAGGCACTTTCTAAAAAATGAGTCATTGCATGAAAATGCTTAGCTAAAAATCCATTGTTTCTGCCCAGTTTCGAACTGAGGACCTTTCGCGTGTTAGGCGAACGTGATAACCACTACACTACAGAAACTTCTCAGAAACTATACCAGACACCAACCAATGTAGGAGGCACTTTCTAAAAACAGAGTCATTGAAGAAAAATGCTTAGGTTAAAAACACTTGTTTCTGCCCAGTTTCGAACTGAGGACCTTTCGCGTGTAAGGCGAACGTGATAACCACTACACTACAGAAACATCTTAGAAACTAAGCCAGACACCATCCAATGTAGGAGGCACTTTCTAAAAAATGAGTCATTGCATGAAAATGCTTAGCTAAAAATCCATTGTTTCTTCCCAGTTTCGAACTGGGGACCTTTCGCGTGTGAGGCGAACGTGATAACCACTACACTACAGAAACTTCTCAGAAACTATACTAGACACCAACCAATGTAGGAGGCACTGTCTAAAAAAAGGGCCATTGCATTAAAATGCTTAGCTAAAAATCCATTGTTTCTGCCCAGTTTCGAACTGGGGACCTTTCGCGTGATAGGCGAACGTGATAACTACTACACTACAGAAACTTCTCGGAAACTATACCAGACACCAACCAATGTAGGAGGCACTTTCTAAAAACAGAGTCATTGAAGAAAAATGCTTAGGTTAAAAACACTTGTTTCTGCCCAGTTTCTACCGTCTTAGAAACTAAGCCAGACACCATCCAATGTAGGAGGCACTTTCTAAAAAAAGGGCCATTGCATGAAAATGCTTAGCTAAAAATCCATTGTTTCTGCCCAGTTTCGAACTGGGGACCTTTCGCGTGTTAGGCGAACGTGACAACCACTACACTACAGAAACTTCTCGGAAACTATACCAGACACCAACCAATGTAGGAGGCACTTTCTAAAAAAAGAGCCATTGCATGAAAATGCTTAGCTAAAAACCCATTGTTTCTGCCCAGTTTCGAACTGGGGACCTTTCGCGTGTGAGGCGAACGTGATAACCACTACACTACAGAAACTTCTCGGAAACTATACTAGACACCAACCAATGTAGGAGTCACTTTCATAAAATAGAGCCATTGAAGAAAAATGCTTAGGTTAAAAAAACTTGTTTCTGCCCAGTTTCGAACTGGGGACCTTTCGCGTGTAAGGCGAACGTGATAACCACTACACTACAGAAACATCTTAGAAACAAAGCCAGACACCATCCAATGTAGGAGGCACTTTCTAAAAAAAGAGCCATTGCATGAAAATGGTTAGCTAAAAATCCATTGTTTCTGCCCAGTTTCGAACTGGGGACCTTTCGCGTGTTAGGCGAACGTGATAACCACTACACTACAGAAACTTCCCGGAAACTATACCAGACACTAACCAATGTAGTAGGCACTTTCTAAAAACAGAGTCATTGAAGAAAAATGCTTAGGTTAAAAACACTTGTTTCTGCCCAGTTTCGAACTGAGGACCTTTCGCGTGTAAGGCGAACGTGATAACCACTACACTACAAAAACGTCTTAGAAACTAAGCCAGACACCATCCAATGTAGGAGGCACTTTCTAAAAAAAGAGCCATTGCATGAAAATGCTTAGCTAAAAATCCATTGTTTCTGCCCAGTTTCGAACTGGGGACCTTTCGCGTGTGAGGCGAACGTGATAACCACTACACTACAGAAACTTCTCGGAAACTATACTAGACACCAACCAATGTAGGAGGCACTCTCTAAAAAAAGGGCCATTGCATTAAAATGCTTAGCTAAAAATCCATTGTTTCTGCCCAGTTTCGAACTGGGGACCTTTCGCGTGTAAGGCGAACGTGATAACCACTACACTACAGAAACATCTTAGAAACAAAGTCAGACACCATCCAATGTAGGAGGCACTTTCTAAAAAAAGAGCCATTGCATGAAAATGGTTAGCTAAAAATCCATTGTTTCTGCCCAGTTTCGAACTGGGGACCTTTCGCGTGTTAGGCGAACGTGATAACCACTACACTACAGAAACTTCCCGGAAACTATACCAGACACCAACCGATGTAGGAGGCACTTTCTAAAAACAGAGTCATTGAAGAAAAATGCTTAGGTTAAAAACACTTGTTTCTGCCCAGTTTCTACCGTCTTAGAAACTAAGCCAGACACCAACCAATGTAGGAGGCACTTTCTAAAAAAAGAGCCATTGCATGAAAATGCTTAGCTAAAAATCCATTGTTTCTGCCCAGTTTCGAACTGGGGACCTTTCGCGTGTGAGGCGAACGTGATAACCACTACACTACAGAAACTTCTCAGAAACTATACTAGACACCAACCAATGTAGGAGGCACTGTTTAAAAAAAAGGCCATTGCATTAAAATGCTTAGCTAAAAATCCATTGTTTCTGCCCAGTTTCGAACTGGGGACCTTTCGCGTGTTAGGCGAACGTGATAACCACTACACTACAGAAACTTCTCGGAAACTATACCAGACACCAACCAATGTAGGAGGCACTTTCGAAAAACAGAGTCATTGAAGAAAAATGCTTATGTTAAAAACACTTGTTTCTGCCCAGTTTCTACCGTCTTAGAAACTAAGCCAGACACCATCCAATGTAGGAGGCACTGTCTAAAAAAAGGGCCATTGCATTAAAATGCTTAGCTAAAAATCCATTGTTTTTGCCCAGTTTCGAACTGGGGACCTTTCGAGTGTTAGGCGGATGTGATAACCACTACACTACAGAAACTTCTCGGAAACTATACCAGACACCAACAAATGTAGGAGGCACTTTCTAAAAACAGAGTCATTGATGAAAAATGCTTAGGTTAAAAACACTTGTTTCTGCCCAGTTTCTACCGTTTTAGAAACTAAGCCAGACACCATCCAATGTAGGAGGCACTTTCTAAAAAAAGAGCAATTGCATGAAAATGCTTAGCTAAAAATCCATTGTTTCTGCCCAGTTTCGAACTGGGGACCTTTCGCGTGTGAGGCGAACGTGATAACCACTACACTACAGAAATTTCCCAGAAACTATACTAGACACCAACCAATGTAGGAGTCACTTTCATAAAATAGAGCCATTTCAGAAAAATGCTTAGGTTAAAAAAACTTGTTTCTGCCCAGTTTCGAACTGGGGACCTTTCGCGTGTTAGGCGAACGTGATAACCACTACACTACAGAAACTTATCGGAAACTATACCAGACACCAACCAATGTAGGAGGCACTTTCTAAAAACAGAGTCATTGAAGAAAAATGCTTAGGTTAAAAACACTTGTTTCTGCCCAGTTTCTACCGTCTTAGAAACTAAGCCAGACACCATCCAATGTAGGAGGCACTGTCTAAAAAAAGGGCCATTGCATTAAAATGCTTAGCTAAAAATCCATTGTTTCTGCCCAGTTTCGAACTAGGGACCTTTCGCGTGTTAGGCGAACGTGATAACCACTACACTACAGAAACTTCTCAGAAACTATGCCAGACACCAACCAATGTAGGAGGCACTTTCTAAAAACAGAGTCATTGAAGAAAAATGCTTAGGTTAAAAACACTTGTTTCTGCCCAGTTTCGAACTGAGGACCTTTCGCGTGTAAGGCGAACGTGATAACCACTACACTACAAAAAACGTCTTAGAAATTAAGCCAGACACCATCCAATGTAGGAGGCACTTTCTAAAAAAAGAGCCATTGCATGAAAATGCTTAGCTAAAAATCAATTGTTTCTGCCCAGTTTCGAACTGGGGACCTTTCGCATGTGAGGCGAACGTGATAACCACTACACTACAGAAACTTCTCAGAAACTATACTAGACACCAACCAATGTAGGAGGCACTGTCTAAAAAAAGGGCCATTGCATTAAAATGCTTAGCTAAAAATCCATTGTTTCTGCCCAGTTTCGAACTGGGGACCTTTCGCGTGTTAGGCGAACGTGATAACCACTACACTACAGAAACTTCTCGGAAACTATACCAGACACCAACCAATGTAGGAGGCACTTTCTAAAAACAGAGTCATTGAAGAAAAATGCTTAGGTTAAAAACACTTGTTTCTGCCCAGTTTCTACCGTTTTCGAAACTAAGCCAGACACCATCCAATGTAGGAGGCACTTTCTAAAAAAAGAGCCATTGCATGAAAATGCTTAGCTAAAAATCCATTGTTTCTGCCCAGTTTCGAACTGGGGACCTTTCGCGTGTGAGGCGAATGTGATAACCACTACACTACAGAAACTTCCCAGAAACTATATTAGACACCAACCAATGTAGGAGTCACTTTCATAAAATAGAGCCATTGAAGAAAAATGCTTAGGTTAAAAAAACTTGTTTTTGCCCAGTTTCGAACTGGGGACCTTTCGCGTGTAAGGCGAACGTGATAACCACTACACTACAGAAACATCTTAGAAACAAAGCCAGACACCATACAATGTAGGAGGCACTTTCTAAAAAAAGAGCCATTGCATGAAAATGCTTAGCTAAAAATACATTGTTTCTGCCCAGTTTCGAACTGGGGACCTTTCGCGTGTAAGGCGAACGTGATAACCACTACACTACAGAAACTTCTCGGAAACTATACCAGACACCAACCAATGTAGGAGTCACTTTCATAAAATAGAGCCATTGAAGAAAAATGCTTAGGTTAAAAGCACTTGTTTCTGCCCAGTTTCTACCGTCTTAGAAACTAAGCCAGACACCATCCAATGTAGGAGGCACTGTTTAAAAAAAGGGCCATTGCATTAAAATGCTTAGCTAAAAATCCATTTTTTCTGCCCAGTTTCGAACTGGGGACCTTTCACGTGTTAGGCGAACGTGATAACCACTACACTACAGAAACTTCTCGGAAACTATACCAGACTCCAACCAATGCAGGAGGCACTTTCTAAAAACAGAGTCATTGAAGAAAAATGCTTAGGTTAAAAACACTTGTTTCTGTCCAGTTTCTACCGTCTTAGAAACTAAGCCAGACACCATCCAATGTAGGAGGCACTGTCTAAAAAAAGGGCCATTGCATTAAAATGCTTAGCTAAAAATCCATTGTTTCTGCCCAGTTTCGAACTGGGGACCTTTCGCGTGTGAGGCGAACGTGATAACCACTACACTACAGAAACTTCCCAGAAACTATTCTAGACACCAACCAATGTAGGAGTCACTTTCATAAAATAGAGCCATTGAAGAAAAATGCTTAGGTTAAAAAAACATGTTTCTGCCCAGTTTCGAACTGGGGACCTTTCTGGTGTAAGGCGAATGTGATAACCACTACACTACAGAAACATCTTAGAAACAAAGCCAGACACCATACAATGTAGGGGGCACTTTCTAAAAAAAGAGCCATTGCATGAAAATGCTTAGCTAAAAATCCATTGTTTCTGCCCAGTTTCGAACTGTGGACCTTTCGCGTGTGAGGCGAACGTGATAACCACTACACTACAGAAACTTCTCAGAAACTATACATGACACCAACCAATGTAGGAGTCACTTTCATAAAATAGAGCCATTGCATGAAAATGCTTAGCTAAAAATCCATTGTTTCTGCCCAGTTTCGAACTGGGGACCTTTCGCGTGTAAGGCGAACGTGATAACCACTACACTACAGAAACTTCTCGGAAACTATACCAGACACCAACCAATGTAGGAGGCACTTTCTAAAAACAGAGTCATTGAAGAAAAATGCTTAGGTTAAAAACACTTGTTTCTGCCCAGTTTCTACCGTCTTAGAAACTAAGCCAGACACCATCCAATGTGGGAGGCACTGTCTAAAAAAAGGGCCATTGCATTAAAATGCTTAGCTAAAAATCCATTGTTTCTGCCCAGTTTCGAACTGAGGACCTTTCGCGTGTTAGGCGAACGTGATAACCACTACACTACAGAAACTTCTCAGAAACTATACCAGACACCAACCAATGTAGGAGGCACTTTCTAAAAACAGAGTCATTGAAGAAAAATGCTTAGGTTAAAAACACTTGTTTCTGCCCAGTTTCGAACTGAGGACCTTTCGCGTGTAAGGCGAACGTGATAACCACTACACTACAGAAACGTCTTAGAAACTTAGCCAGACACCATCCAATGTAGGAGGCACTTTCTAAAAAATGAGTCATTGCATGAAAATGCTTAGCTAAAAATCCATTGTTTCTGCCCAGTTTCGAACTGAGGACCTTTCGCGTGTTAGGCGAACGTGATAACCACTACACTACAGAAACTTCTCAGAAACTATACCAGACACCAACCAATGTAGGAGGCACTTTCTAAAAACAGAGTCATTGAAGAAAAATGCTTAGGTTAAAAACACTTGTTTCTGCCCAGTTTCGAACTGAGGACCTTTCGCGTGTAAGGCGAACGTGATAACCACTACACTACAGAAACATCTTAGAAACTAAGCCAGACACCATCCAATGTAGGAGGCACTTTCTAAAAAATGAGTCATTGCATGAAAATGCTTAGCTAAAAATCCATTGTTTCTTCCCAGTTTCGAACTGGGGACCTTTCGCGTGTGAGGCGAACGTGATAACCACTACACTACAGAAACTTCTCAGAAACTATACTAGACACCAACCAATGTAGGAGGCACTGTCTAAAAAAAGGGCCATTGCATTAAAATGCTTAGCTAAAAATCCATTGTTTCTGCCCAGTTTCGAACTGGGGACCTTTCGCGTGATAGGCGAACGTGATAACTACTACACTACAGAAACTTCTCGGAAACTATACCAGACACCAACCAATGTAGGAGGCACTTTCTAAAAACAGAGTCATTGAAGAAAAATGCTTAGGTTAAAAACACTTGTTTCTGCCCAGTTTCTACCGTCTTAGAAACTAAGCCAGACACCATCCAATGTAGGAGGCACTTTCTAAAAAAAGGGCCATTGCATGAAAATGCTTAGCTAAAAATCCATTGTTTCTGCCCAGTTTCGAACTGGGGACCTTTCGCGTGTTAGGCGAACGTGACAACCACTACACTACAGAAACTTCTCGGAAACTATACCAGACACCAACCAATGTAGGAGGCACTTTCTAAAAAAAGAGCCATTGCATGAAAATGCTTAGCTAAAAACCCATCGTTTCTGCCCAGTTTCGAACTGGGGACCTTTCGCGTGTGAGGCGAACGTGATAACCACTACACTACAGAAACTTCTCGGAAACTATACTAGACACCAACCAATGTAGGAGTCACTTTCATAAAATAGAGCCATTGAAGAAAAATGCTTAGGTTAAAAAAACTTGTTTCTGCCCAGTTTCGAACTGGGGACCTTTCGCGTGTAAGGCGAACGTGATAACCACTACACTACAGAAACATCTTAGAAACAAAGCCAGACACCATCCAATGTAGGAGGCACTTTCTAAAAAAAGAGCCATTGCATGAAAATGGTTAGCTAAAAATCCATTGTTTCTGCCCAGTTTCGAACTGGGGACCTTTCGCGTGTTAGGCGAACGTGATAACCACTACACTACAGAAACTTCCCGGAAACTATACCAGACACTAACCAATGTAGGAGGCACTTTCTAAAAACAGAGTCATTGAAGAAAAATGCTTAGGTTAAAAACACTTGTTTCTGCCCAGTTTCGAACTGAGGACCTTTCGCGTGTAAGGCGAACGTGATAACCACTACACTACAAAAACGTCTTAGACGCTAAGCCAGACACCATCCAATGTAGGAGGCACTTTCTAAAAAAAGAGCCATTGCATGAAAATGCTTAGCTAAAAATCCATTGTTTCTGCCCAGTTTCGAACTGGGGACCTTTCGCGAGTGAGGCGAACTTGATAACCACTACACTACAGAAACTTCTCAGAAACTATACTAGACACCAACCAATGTAGGAGGCACTGTCTAAAAAAAGGGCCATTGCATTAAAATGCTTAGCTAAAAATCCATTGTTTCTGCCCAGTTTCAAACTGGGGACCTTTCGCGTGTTAGGCGAACGTGATAAACACTACACTACAGAAACTTCTCGGAAACTATACCAGACACCAACCAATGTAGGAGGCACTTTCTAAAAACAGAGTCATTGAAGAAAAATGCTTAGGTTAAAAACACTTGTTTCTGCCCAGTTTCGAACTGAGGACCTTTCGCGTGTAAGGCGAACGTGATAACCACTACACTACAAAAACGTCTTAGACGCTAAGCCAGACACCATCCAATGTAGGAGGCACTTTCTAAAAAAAGAGCCATTGCATGAAAATGCTTAGCTAAAAATCCATTGTTTCTGCCCAGTTTCGAACTGGGGACCTTTCGCGAGTGAGGCGAACTTGATAACCACTACACTACAGAAACTTCTCAGAAACTATACTAGACACCAACCAATGTAGGAGGCACTGTCTAAAAAAAGGGCCATTGCATTAAAATGCTTAGCTAAAAATCCATTGTTTCTGCCCAGTTTCAAACTGGGGACCTTTCGCGTGTTAGGCGAACGTGATAAAAACTACACTACAGAAACTTCTCGGAAACTATACCAGACACCAACCAATGTAGGAGGCACTTTCTAAAAACAGAGTCATTGAAGAAAAATGCTTAGGTTAAAAACGCTTGTTTCTGCCCAGTTTCGAACTGGGGACCTTTCGCGTGTTAGGCGAACGTGATAACCACTACACTACAGAAACTTCCCGGAAACTATACCAGACACCAACCGATGTAGGAGGCACTTTCTAAAAACAGAGTCATTGAAGAAAAATGCTTAGGTTAAAAACACTTGTTTCTGCCCAGTTTCTACCGTCTTAGAAACTAAGCCAGACACCAACCAATGTAGGAGGCACTTTCTAAAAAAAGAGCCATTGCATGAAAATGCTTAGCTAAAAATCCATTGTTTCTGCCCAGTTTCGAACTGGGGACCTTTCGCGTGTGAGGCGAACGTGATAACCACTACACTACAGAAACTTCTCAGAAACAATACTAGACACCAACCAATGTAGGAGGCACTGTCTAAAAAAAAGGCCATTGCATTAAAATGCTTAGCTAAAAATCCATTGTTTCTGCCCAGTTTCGAACTGGGGACCTTTCGCGTGTTAGGCGAACGTGATAACCACTACACTACAGAAACTTCTCGGAAACTATACCAGACACCAACCAATGTAGGAGGCACTTTCGAAAAACAGAGTCATTGAAGAAAAATGCTTATGTTAAAAACACTTGTTTCTGCCCAGTTTCTACCGTCTTAGAAACTAAGCCAGACACCATCCAATGTAGGAGGCACTGTCTAAAAAAAGGGCCATTGCATTAAAATGCTTAGCTAAAAATCCATTGTTTTTGCCCAGTTTCGAACTGGGGACCTTTCGAGTGTTAGGCGGATGTGATAACCACTACACTACAGAAACTTCTCGGAAACTATACCAGACACCAACAAATGTAGGAGGCACTTTCTAAAAACAGAGTCATTGATGAAAAATGCTTAGGTTAAAAACACTTGTTTCTGCCCAGTTTCTAACGTTTTAGAAACTAAGCCAGACACCATCCAATGTAGGAGGCACTTTCTAAAAAAAGAGCAATTGCATGAAAATGCTTAGCTAAAAATCCATTGTTTCTGCCCAGTTTCGAACTGGGGACCTTTCGCGTGTGAGGCGAACGTGATAACCACTACACTACAGAAATTTCCCAGAAACTATACTAGACACCAACCAATGTAGGAGTCACTTTCATAAAATAGAGCCATTTCAGAAAAATGCTTAGGTTAAAAAAACTTGTTTCTGCCCAGTTTCGAACTGGGGACCTTTCGCGTGTTAGGCGAACGTGATAACCACTACACTACAGAAACTTATCGGAAACTATACCAGACACCAACCAATGTAGGAGGCACTTTCTAAAAACAGAGTCATTGAAGAAAAATGCTTAGGTTAAAAACACTTGTTTCTGCCCAGTTTCTACCGTCTTAGAAACTAAGCCAGACACCATCCAATGTAGGAGGCACTGTCTAAAAAAAGGGCCATTGCATTAAAATGCTTAGCTAAAAATCCATTGTTTCTGCCCAGTTTCGAACTAGGGACCTTTCGCGTGTTAGGCGAACGTGATAACCACTACACTACAGAAACTTCTCAGAAACTATGCCAGACACCAACCAATGTAGGAGGCACTTTCTAAAAACAGAGTCATTGAAGAAAAATGCTTAGGTTAAAAACACTTGTTTCTGCCCAGTTTCGAACTGAGGACCTTTCGCGTGTAAGGCGAACGTGATAACCACTACACTACAAAAAACGTCTTAGAAATTAAGCCAGACACCATCCAATGTAGGAGGCACTTTCTAAAAAAAGAGCCATTGCATGAAAATGCTTAGCTAAAAATCAATTGTTTCTGCCCAGTTTCGAACTGGGGACCTTTCGCATGTGAGGCGAACGTGATAACCACTACACTACAGAAACTTCTCAGAAACTATACTAGACACCAACCAATGTAGGAGGCACTGTCTAAAAAAAGGGCCATTGCATTAAAATGCTTAGCTAAAAATCCATTGTTTCTGCCCAGTTTCGAACTAGGGACCTTTCGCGTGTTAGGCGAACGTGATAACCACTACACTACAGAAACTTCTCAGAAACTATGCCAGACACCAACCAATGTAGGAGGCACTTTCTAAAAACAGAGTCATTGAAGAAAAATGCTTAGGTTAAAAACACTTGTTTCTGCCCAGTTTCGAACTGAGGACCTTTCGCGTGTAAGGCGAACGTGATAACCACTACACTACAAAAAACGTCTTAGAAATTAAGCCAGACACCATCCAATGTAGGAGGCACTTTCTAAAAAAAGAGCCATTGCATGAAAATGCTTAGCTAAAAATCAATTGTTTCTGCCCAGTTTCGAACTGGGGACCTTTCGCATGTGAGGCGAACGTGATAACCACTACACTACAGAAACTTCTCAGAAACTATACTAGACACCAACCAATGTAGGAGGCACTGTCTAAAAAAAGGGCCATTGCATTAAAATGCTTAGCTAAAAATCCATTGTTTCTGCCCAGTTTCGAACTGGGGACCTTTCGCGTGTGAGGCGAACGTGATAACCACTACACTACAGAAACTTCTCAGAAACTATACTAGACACCAACCAATGTAAGAGGCACTGTCTAAAAAAAGGGCCATTGCATTAAAATGCTTAGCTAAAAATCCATTGTTTCTGCCCAGTTTCGAACTGGGGACCTTTCGCGTGTTAGGCAAACGTGATAACCACTACACTACAGAAACTCCTCGGAAACTATACCAGACACCATCCAATGTAGGAGGCACTGTCTAAAAAAAGGGTCCTTGCATTAAAATGCTTAGCTAAAAATCCATTGTTTCTGCCCAGTTTCAAACTGGGGACCTTTCGCGTGTTAGGCGAACGTGATAACCACTACACTATAGAAACTTCTCGGAAACTATACCAGACACCAACCAATGTAGGAGGCACTTTCTAAAAAAAGAGCCATTGCATGAAAATGCTTAGCTAAAAATCCATTGTTTCTGCCCAGTTTCGAACTGGGGACCTTTCGCGTATGAGGCGAACGAGATAACCACTACACTACAGAAACTTCCCAGAAACTATACTAGACACCAACCAATGTAGGAGTCACTTTCATAAAATAGAGCCATTGAAGAAAAATGCTTAGGTTAAAAAACTTGTTTCTGCCCAGTTTCAAACTAGGGACCTTTCGCGTGTAAGGCGAACGTGATAACCACTACACTACAGAAACATCTTAGAAACAAAGCCAGACACCATACAATGTAGGAGGCACTTTCTAAAAAAAGAGCCATTGCATGAAAATGCTTAGCTAAAAATCCATTGTTTCTGCCCAGTTTCGAACTGGGGACCTTTCGCGTGTGAGGCGAACGTGATAACCACTACACTACAGAAACTTCTCAGAAACTATACAAGACACCAACCAATGTAGGAGTCACTTTCATAAAATAGAGCCATTGAAGAAAAATGCTTAGGTTAAAAACACTTGTTTCTGCCCAGTTTCGAACTGTGGACCTTTCGCGTGTGAGGCGAACGTGATAACCACTACACTACAGAAACTTCTCAGAAACTAAATTAGACACCAACCAATGTAGGAGGCACTGTCTAAAAAAAGGGCCATTGCATTAAAATGCTTAGCTAAAAATCCATTGTTTCTGCCCAGTTTCGAACTGGGGACCTTTCGCGTGTTAGGCGAACGTGATAACCACTACACTACAGAAACTTCTCGGAAACTATACCAGACACCAACCAATGTAGGAGGCACTTTCTAAAAACAGAGTCATTGAAGAAAAATGCTTAGGTTAAAAACACTTGTTTCTGCCCAGTTTCTACCGTCTTAGAAACTAAGCCAGACACCATCCAATGTAGCAGGCACTGTCTAAAAAAATGGCCATTGCATTAAAATTCTTAGCTAAAAATCCATTGTTTCTGCCCAGTTTCGAACTGGGGACCTTTCGCGTGTTAGGCGAACGTGATAACCACTACACTACAGAAACTTCTCGGAAACTATACCAGACACCAACCAATGTAGGAGGCACTTTCTAAAAACAGAGTCATTGAAGAAAAATGCTTAGGTTAAAAACACTTGTTTCTGCCCAGTTTCTACCGTCTTAGAAACTAAGCCAGACACCATTCAATGTAGGAGGCACTGTCTAAAAAAAGGGCCATTGCATTAAAATGCTTAGCTAAAAATCCATTGTTTCTGCCCAGTTTCAAACTGGGGACCTTTCGCGTGTTAGGCGAACGTGATAACCACTACACTACAGAAACTACTCGGAAACTATACCAGACACCAACCAATGTAGGAGGCACTTTCTAAAAACAGAGTCATTGAAGAAAAATGCTTAGGTTAAAAACACTTGTTTCTGCCCAGTTTCTACCGTTTTAGAAACTAAGCCAGACACCATCCAATGTAGGAGGCACTTTCTAAAAAAAGAGCCATTGCGTGAAAATGCTTAGCTAAAAATCCATTGTTTCTGTCCAGTTTCGAACTGGGGACCTTTCGCGTGTGAGGCGAACGTGATAACCACTACACTACAGAAACTTCCCAGGAACTATACTAGACACCAACCAATGTAGGAGTCACTTTCATAAAATAGAGCCATTGAAGAAAAATGCTTAGGTTAAAAAAACTTGTTTCTGCCCAGTTTCGAACTGGGGACCTTTCGCGTGTAAGGCGAACGTGATAACCACTACACTACAGAAACATCTTAGAAACAAAGCCAGACATGATACAATGTAGGAGGCACTTTCTAAAAAAAGAGCCATTGCATGAAAATGCTTAGCTAAAAATCCATTGTTTCTGCCCAGTTTCGAACTGGGGACCTTTCGCGTGTGAGGCGAACGTGATAACCACTACACTACAGAAACTTCTCAGAAACTATACACAACACCAACCAATGTAGGAGTCACTTTCATAAAATAGAGCCATTGAAGAAAAATGACTAGGATAAAAACACTTGTTTCTGCCCATTTTCGAACTGAGGACCTTTCGCGTGTAAGGCGAACGTGATAAACACTACACTACAGAAACGTCTTAGAAACTAAGCCAGACACCATCCAATGTAGGAGGCACTTTCTAAAAAAAGAGCCATTGCATGAAAATGCTTAGCTAAAAATCCATTGTTTCTGCCCAGTTTCGAACTGGGGACCTTTCGCGTGTGAGGCGAACGTGATAACCACTACACTACAGAAACTTCTCAGAAACTAAATTAGACACCAACCAATGTAGGAGGCACTGTCTAAAAAAAGGGCCATTGCATTAAAATGCTTAGCTAAAAATCCATTGTTTCTGCCCAGTTTCGAACTGGGGACCTTTCACGTGTTAGGCGAACGTGATAACCACTACACTACAGAAACTTCTCGGAAACTATACCAGACACCAACCAATGTAGGAGGCACTTTCTAAAAACAGAGTCATTGAAGAAAAATGCTTAGGTTAAAAACACTTGTTTCTGCCCAGTTTCTACCGTCTTAAAAACTAAGCCAGACACCATTCAATGTAGGAGGCACTGTCTAAAAAAAGGGCCATTGCATTAAAATGCTTAGCTAAAAATCCATTGTTTCTGCCCAGTTTCAAACTGGGGACCTTTCGCGTGTTAGGCGAACGTGATAACCACTACACTACAGAAACTACTCGGAAACTATAGCAGACACCAACCAATGTAGGAGGCACTTTCTAAAAACAGAGTCATTGAAGAAAAATGCTTAGGTTAAAAACACTTGTTTTTGCCCAGTTTCTACCGTTTTAGAAACTAAGCCAGACACCATCCAATGTAGGAGGCACTTTCTAAAAAAAGAGCCATTGCATGAAAATGCTTAGCTAAAAATCCATTGTTTCTGCCCAGTTTCGAACTGGGGACCTTTCGCGTGTGAGGCGAACGTGATAACCACTACACTACAGAAACTTCTCAGAAACTATACAAGACACCAACCAATGTAGGAGTCACTTTCATAAAATAGAGCCATTGAAGAAAAATGCTTAGGTTAAAAACACTTGTTTCTGCCCAGTTTCGAACTGTGGACCTTTCGCGTGTGAGGCGAACGTGATAACCACTACACTACAGAAACTTCTCAGAAACTAAATTAGACACCAACCAATGTAGGAGGCACTGTCTAAAAAAAGGGCCATTGCATTAAAATGCTTAGCTAAAAATCCATTGTTTCTGCCCAGTTTCGAACTGGGGACCTTTCGCGTGTTAGGCGAACGTGATAACCACTACACTACAGAAACTTCTCGGAAACTATACCAGACACCAACCAATGTAGGAGGCACTTTCTAAAAACAGAGTCATTGAAGAAAAATGCTTAGGTTAAAAACACTTGTTTCTGCCCAGTTTCTACCGTCTTAGAAACTAAGCCAGACACCATCCAATGTAGCAGGCACTGTCTAAAAAAATGGCCATTGCATTAAAATTCTTAGCTAAAAATCCATTGTTTCTGCCCAGTTTCGAACTGGGGACCTTTCGCGTGTTAGGCGAACGTGATAACCACTACACTACAGAAACTTCTCGGAAACTATACCAGACACCAACCAATGTAGGAGGCACTTTCTAAAAACAGAGTCATTGAAGAAAAATGCTTAGGTTAAAAACACTTGTTTCTGCCCAGTTTCTACCGTCTTAGAAACTAAGCCAGACACCATTCAATGTAGGAGGCACTGTCTAAAAAAAGGGCCATTGCATTAAAATGCTTAGCTAAAAATCCATTGTTTCTGCCCAGTTTCAAACTGGGGACCTTTCGCGTGTTAGGCGAACGTGATAACCACTACACTACAGAAACTACTCGGAAACTATACCAGACACCAACCAATGTAGGAGGCACTTTCTAAAAACAGAGTCATTGAAGAAAAATGCTTAGGTTAAAAACACTTGTTTCTGCCCAGTTTCTACCGTTTTAGAAACTAAGCCAGACACCATCCAATGTAGGAGGCACTTTCTAAAAAAAGAGCCATTGCGTGAAAATGCTTAGCTAAAAATCCATTGTTTCTGTCCAGTTTCGAACTGGGGACCTTTCGCGTGTGAGGCGAACGTGATAACCACTACACTACAGAAACTTCCCAGGAACTATACTAGACACCAACCAATGTAGGAGTCACTTTCATAAAATAGAGCCATTGAAGAAAAATGCTTAGGTTAAAAAAACTTGTTTCTGCCCAGTTTCGAACTGGGGACCTTTCGCGTGTAAGGCGAACGTGATAACCACTACACTACAGAAACATCTTAGAAACAAAGCCAGACATGATACAATGTAGGAGGCACTTTCTAAAAAAAGAGCCATTGCATGAAAATGCTTAGCTAAAAATCCATTGTTTCTGCCCAGTTTCGAACTGGGGACCTTTCGCGTGTGAGGCGAACGTGATAACCACTACACTACAGAAACTTCTCAGAAACTATACACAACACCAACCAATGTAGGAGTCACTTTCATAAAATAGAGCCATTGAAGAAAAATGACTAGGATAAAAACACTTGTTTCTGCCCATTTTCGAACTGAGGACCTTTCGCGTGTAAGGCGAACGTGATAAACACTACACTACAGAAACGTCTTAGAAACTAAGCCAGACACCATCCAATGTAGGAGGCACTTTCTAAAAAAAGAGCCATTGCATGAAAATGCTTAGCTAAAAATCCATTGTTTCTGCCCAGTTTCGAACTGGGGACCTTTCGCGTGTGAGGCGAACGTGATAACCACTACACTACAGAAACTTCTCAGAAACTAAATTAGACACCAACCAATGTAGGAGGCACTGTCTAAAAAAAGGGCCATTGCATTAAAATGCTTAGCTAAAAATCCATTGTTTCTGCCCAGTTTCGAACTGGGGACCTTTCACGTGTTAGGCGAACGTGATAACCACTACACTACAGAAACTTCTCGGAAACTATACCAGACACCAACCAATGTAGGAGGCACTTTCTAAAAACAGAGTCATTGAAGAAAAATGCTTAGGTTAAAAACACTTGTTTCTGCCCAGTTTCTACCGTCTTAAAAACTAAGCCAGACACCATTCAATGTAGGAGGCACTGTCTAAAAAAAGGGCCATTGCATTAAAATGCTTAGCTAAAAATCCATTGTTTCTGCCCAGTTTCAAACTGGGGACCTTTCGCGTGTTAGGCGAACGTGATAACCACTACACTACAGAAACTACTCGGAAACTATAGCAGACACCAACCAATGTAGGAGGCACTTTCTAAAAACAGAGTCATTGAAGAAAAATGCTTAGGTTAAAAACACTTGTTTTTGCCCAGTTTCTACCGTTTTAGAAACTAAGCCAGACACCATCCAATGTAGGAGGCACTTTCTAAAAAAAGAGCCATTGCATGAAAATGCTTAGCTAAAAATCCATTGTTTCTGCCCAGTTTCGAACTGGGGACCTTTCGCGTGTGAGGCGAACGTGATAACCACTACACTACAGAAACTTCCCAGGAACTATACTAGACACCAACCAATGTAGGAGTCACTTTCATAAAATAGAGCCATTGAAGAAAAATGCTTAGGTTAAAAAAACTTGTTTCTGCCCAGTTTCGAACTGGGGACCTTTCGCGTGTAAGGCGAACGTGATAACCACCACACTACAGAAACATCTTAGAAACAAAACCAGACACGATACAATGTAGGAGGCACTTTCTAAAAAAAGAGCCATTGCATGAAAATGCTTAGCTAAAAATCCATTGTTTCTGCCCAGTTTCGAACTGGGGACCTTTCGCGTGTGAGGCGAACGTGATAACCACTACACTTCAGAAACTTCTCAGAAACTATACACGAAACCAACCAATGTAGGAGTCACTTTCATAAAATAGAGCCATTGAAGAAAAATGATTAGGATAAAACCACTTGTTTCTGCCCAGTTTCTACCATCTTAGAAACTAAGCCAGACACCATCCAATGTAGCAGGCACTGTCTAAAAAAAGGGCCATTGCATTAAAATGCTTAGCTAAAAATCCATTGTTTCTGCCCAGTTTCGAACTGGGGACCTTTCGCGTGTTAGGCGAACGTGATAACCACTACACTACAGAAACTTCTCGGAAACTATACCAGACACCAACCAATGTAGGAGGCACTTTCTAAAAACAAAGTCATTGAAGAAAAATGCTTAGGTTAAAAACACTTGTTTCTGCCCAGTTTCGAACTGAGGACCTTTTGCGTGTAAGGCGAACGTGATAACCACTACACTACAGAAACGTCTTAGAAACTAAGCCAGACACCATCCAATGTAGGAGGCACTTTCTAAAAAAAGAGCCATTGCATGAAAATGCTTAGCTAAAAATCCATTGTTTCTGCCCAGTTTCGAACTGGGGACCTTTCGCGTGTAAGGCGAACGTGATAACCACTACACTACAGAAACTTCTCAGAAACTAAATTAGACACCAACCAATGTAGGAGGCACTGTCTAAAAAAAGGGCCATTGCATTAAAATGCTTAGCTAAAAATCTATTGTTTCTGCCCAGTTTCGAACTGGGGACCTTTCGCGTGTTAGGCGAACGTGATAACCACTACACTACAGAAACTTCTCGGAAACTATACCAGACACCAACCAATGTAGGAGGCACTTTCTAAAAACAGAGTCATTGAAGAAAAATGCTTAGGTTAAAAACACTTGTTTCTGCCCAGTTTCTACCGTCTTAGAAACTAAGCCAGACACCATCCAATGTAGCAGGCACTGTCTAAAAAAATGGCCATTGCATTAAAATTCTTAGCTAAAAATCTATTGTTTCTGCCCAGTTTCGAACTGGGGACCTTTCGCGTGTTAGGCGACCGTGATAACCACTACACTACAGAAACTTCTCGGAAACTATACCAGACACCAACCAATGTAGGAGGCACTTTCTAAAAACAGAGTCATTGAAGAAAAATGCTTAGGTTAAAAACACTTGTTTCTGCCCAGTTTCTACCGTCTTAGAAACTAAGCCAGACACCATCCAATGTAGGTGGCACTGTCTAAAAAAAGGGCCATTGCATTAAAATGCTTAGCTAAAAATCCATTGTTTCTGCCCAGTTTCGAACTGGGGACCTTTCGCGTGTTAGGCGAACGTGATAACCACTACACTACAGAAACTTCTCGGAAACTATACCAGACACCAACCAATGTAGGAGGCACTTTCTAAAAACAGAGTAATTGAAGAAAAATGCTTGGGTTAAAAACACTTGTTTCTGCCCAGTTTCGAACTGGGTACCTTTCGCGTGTAAGGCGAACGTGATAACAACTACACTACAGAAACTTTCCAGAAACTATACTGGACACCAACCAATGTAGGAGTCACTTTCATAAAATAGAGCCATTGAAGAAAAATGCTTAGGTTAAAAAAACTTGTTTTTGCCCAGTTTCGAACTGGGGACCTTTCGCGTGTAAGGCGAACGTGATAACCACTACACTACAGAAAAATCTTAGAAATAAAGCAAGACACCATACAATGTAGGAGGCACTTTCTAAAAAAAGGGCCATTGCATTAAAATGCTTAGCTAAAAATCCATTGTTTCTGCCCAGTTTCGAACTGTGGACCTTTCGCGTATTAGGAGAACGTGATAACCACTACACTACAGAAACTTCTCTGAAACTATACCAGACACAAACCAATGTAGGAGGCACTTTCTAAAAACAGAGTCATTGAAGAAAAATGCTTAGGTTAAAAACACTTGTTGCTGCCCAGTTTCTACCGTTTTAGAAACTAAGCCAGACACCATCCAATGTAGGAGGCACTGTCTAAAAAAAGAGCCACTGCATGAAAATGCTTAGCTAAAAATCCATTGTTTCTGCCCAGTTTCAAACTGGGGACATTTCGCGTGTGAGGCGAACGTGATAACCACTACACTACAAAAACTTCCCAGAAACTATGCTAGACACCAACCAATGTAGGAGTCACTTTCATAAAATAGAGCAATTGAAGAAAAATGCTTAGGTTAAAAAAACTTGTTTCTGCACAGTTTCGAACTGGGGACCTTTTGCGTGTAAGGCGAACGTGATAACCACTAAACTACAAAAACGTCTTAGAAACTAAGCCAGACACCATCCAATGTAGGAGGCACTTTCTAAAAAAAGAGCCATTGCATGAAAATGCTTAGCTAAAAATCCATTGTTTCTGCCAAGTTTCGAACTGGGGACCTTTCGCGTGTGAGGCGAACGTGATAACCACTACACTGCAGAAACTTCTCAGAAACTATACTAGACACCAACCAATGTAGGAGGCACTGTCTAAAAAAAGGGCCATTGCATTAAAATGCTTAGCTAAAAATCCATTGTTTCTGCCCAGTTTCGAACTGGGGACCTTTCGCGTGTTAGGCGAACGTGATAACCACTACACTACAGAAACTTCTCGGAAACTATACCAGACACCAACCAATGTAGGAGGCACTTTCTAAAAACAGAGTCATTGAAGAAAAATGCTTAGGTTAAAAACACTTGTTTCTGCCCAGTTTCTACCGTTTTAGAAACTAAGCCAGACACCATCCAATGTAGGAGGCACTTTCTAAAAAAAGAGCCATTGCATGAAAATGCTTAGCTAAAAATCCATTGTTTCTGCCCAGTTTCGAACTGGGGACCTTTCGCGTGTGAGGCGAACGTGATAACCACTACACTACAGAAACTTCTCAGAAACTATACAAGACACCAACCAATGTAGGAGTCACTTTCATAAAATAGAGCCATTGAAGAAAAATGCTTAGGTTAAAAACACTTGTTTCTGTCCAGTTTCTACCGTTTTCGAAACTAAGCCAGACACCATCCAATGTAGGAGGCACTTTCTAAAAAAAGAGCCATTGCATGAAAATGCTTAGCTAAAAATCCATTGTTTCTGCCCAGTTTCGAACTGGGGACCTTTCGCGTGTTAGGCGAACGTGATAACCACTACACTACAGAAACTTCTCGGAAACTATACCAGACACCAACCAATGTAGGAGTCACTTTCATAAAATAGAGCCATTGAAGAAAAATGCTTAGGTTAAAAAAACTTGTTTTTGCCCAGTTTCGAACTGGGGACCTTTCGCGTGTAAGGCAAACGTGATAACCACTACACTACAGAAACATCTTAGAAACAAAGCCAGACACCATACAATGTAGGAGGCACTTTCTAAAAAAAGAGCCATTGCATGAAAATGCTTAGCTAAAAATCCATTGTTTCTGCCCAGTTTCGAACTGGGGACCTTTCGCGTGTTAGGCGAACGTGATAACCACTACACTACAGAAACTTCTCGGAAACTATACCAGACACCAACCAATGTAGGAGGAACTTTCTAAAAACAGAGTCATTGAAGAAAAATGCTTAGGTTAAAAACACTTGTTTCTGCCCAGTTTCTACCGTCTTAGAAACTAAGCCAGACACCATCCAATGTAGGTGGCACTGTCTAAAAAAAGGGCCATTGCATTAAAATGCTTAGCTAAAAATCCATTGTTTCTGCCCAGTTTCGAACTGGGGATCTTTCGCGTGTTAGGCGAACGTGATAACCACTACACTACAGAAACTTCTCGGAAACTATACCAGACACCAACCAATGTAGGAGGCACTTTCTAAAAACAGAGTAATTGAAGAAAAATGCTTGGGTTAAAAACACTTGTTTCTGCCCAGTTTCTACCGTTTTCGAAACTAAGCCAGACAACATCCAATGTAGGAGGCACTTTCTAAAAAAAGAGCCATTGCATGAAAATGCTTAGCTAAAAATCCATTGTTTCTGCCCAGTTTCGAACTGGGGACCTTTCGCGTGTGAGGCGAACGTGATAACCACTACACTACAGAAACTTCCCAGAAACTATACTAGACACCAACCAATGTAGGAGTCACTTTCATAAAATAGAGCCATTGAAGAAAAATGCTTAGGTTAAAAAAACTTATTTTTGCCTAGTTTGAACTGGGGACCTTTCGCGTGTAAGGCGAACGTGATAACCACTACACTACAGAAACATCTTAGAAACAAAGCCAGACACCATACAATGTAGGAGGCACTTTCTAAAAAAAAACCCATTGCATGAAAATGCTTAGCTAAAAATCCATTGTTTTTGCCCAGTTTCGAACTGGGGACCTTTCACGTGTAAGGCGAACGTGATAACCACTACACTACAGAAACTTCTCAGAAACTATACAAGACACCAACCAATTTAGGAGTCACTTTCATAAAATAGAACCATTGAAGAAAAATGCTTAGGTTAAAAGCACTTGTTTCGGCCCAGTTTCGAACTGGGGACCTTTCGCGTGTAAGGCGAACGTGATAACCACTACACTACAGAAACTTTCCAGAAACTATACTGGACACCAACCAATGTAGGAGTCACTTTCATAAAATAGAGCCATTGAAGAAAAATGCTTAGGTTAAAAACACTTGTTTCTGCCCAGTTTCGAACTGGGGACCTTTCGCGTGTAAGGCGAACGTGATAACCACTACACTACAGAAACATCTTAGAAATAAAGCAAGACACCATACAATGTAGGAGGCACTTTCTAAAAAAAGAGCCATTGCATGAAAATGCTTAGCTAAAAATCCATTGTTTCTGCCCAGTTTCGAACTGGAGACCTTTCGCGTGTTAGGCGAACGTGATAACCACTACACTACAGAAACCTCTCGGAAACTATACCAGACACCAACCAATGTAGGAGGAACTTTCTAAAAACAGAGTCATTGAAGAAAAATGCTTAGGTTAAAAACACTTGTTTCTGCCCAGTTTCTACCGTCTTAGAAACTAAGCCAGACACCATCCAATGTAGGTGGCACTGTCTAAAAAAAGGGCCATTGCATTAAAATGCTTAGCTAAAAATCCATTGTTTCTGCCCAGTTTCGAACTGGGGACCTTTCGCGTGTGAGGCGAACGTGATAACCACTACACTACAGAAACTTCTCGGCAACTATACCAAACACCAACCAATGTAGGAGGCACTTTCTAAAAACAGAGTCATTGAAGAAAAATGCTTAGGTTAAAAACACTTGTTGCTGCCCAGTTTCTAACGTTTTAGAAACTAAGCCAGACACCATCCAATGTAGGAGGCACTGTCTAAAAAAAGAGCCACTGCATGAAAATGCTTAGCTAAAAATCCATTGTTTCTGCCCAGTTTCAAACTGGGGACATTTCGCGTGTGAGGCGAACGTGATAACCACTACACTACAAAAACTTCCCAGAAACTATGCTAGACACCAACCAATGTAGGAGTCACTTTCATAAAATAGAACAATTGAAGAAAAATGCTTAGGTTAAAAAAACTTGTTTCTGCACAGTTTCGAACTGGGGACCTTTTGCGTGTAAGGCGAACGTGATAACCACTAAACTACAAAAACGTCTTAGAAACTACGCCAGACACCATCCAATGTAGGAGGCACTTTCTAAAAAAAGAGCCATTGCATGAAAATGCTTAGCTAAAAATCCATTGTTTCTGGCAGTTTCGAACTGGGGACCTTTCGCGTGTTAGGTGAATGGGATAACCACTACACTACAGAAACTTATCGGAAACTATACCAGACACCAACCAATGTAGGAGGCACTTTCTAAAAACAGAGTCATTGAAGAAAAATGCTTAGGTTAAAAACACTTGTTTCTGCCCAGTTTCTACCGTCTTAGAAACTAAGCCAGACACCATCCAATGTAGGAAGCACTGTCTAAAAAAAAGGCCATTGCATTAAAATGCTTAGCTAAAAATCCATTGTTTCTGCCCAGTTTCAAACTGGGGACCTTTCGCGTGTTAGGCGAACGTGATAACCACTACACTACAGAAACTTCTCGGAAACTACACCAGACACCAACCAATGTAGGAGGCACTTTCTAAAAACAGAGTCATTGAAGAAAAATGCTTAGGTTAAAAACACTTGTTTCTGCCCAGTTTCGAACTGGGGACCTTTCGCGTGTAAGGCGAAAGTGATAACCACTACACTACAGAAACATCTTAGAAACTAAGCCAGATACCATCCAATGTAGGAGGCACTTTCTAAAAAAAGAGCCATTGCATGAAAATGCTTAGCTAAAAATCCATTGTTTCTGCCAAGTTTCGAACTGGGGACCTTTCGTGTGTGAGGAGAACGTGATAACCACTACACTACAGAATCTTCTCGGAAACTATACTAGACACCAACCAATGTAAGAGGCACTGTCTAAAAAAAGGGCCATTGCATTAAAATGCTTAGCTAAAAATCCATTGTTTCTGCCCAGTTTCGAACTGGGGACCTTTCGCGTGTTAGGCGAACGTGATAACCACTACACTACAGAAACTTCTCGGAAACTATACAAGACACCATCCAATGTAGGAGGTACTGTCTAAAAAAAGAGCAATTGCATGAAAATGCTTAGCTAAAAATCCATTGTTTCTGCCCAGTTTCGAACTGGGGACCTTTCGCGTGTGAGGCGAACGTGATAACCACTACACTACAGAAACTTCCCAGAAACTATACTAGACACCAACCAATGTAGGAGTCACTTTCATAAAATAGAGCCATTGAAGAAAAATGCTTAGGTTAAAAAAACTTGTTTCTGCCCAGTTTCGAACTGGGGACCTTTTGTGTGTAAGGCGAACGTGATAACCACTACACTACAGAAACATCTTAGAAACAAAGCAAGACACCATACAATGTAGGAGGCACTTTCTAAAAAAAGAGCCATTGCATGAAAATGCTTAGCTAAAAATCCATTGTTTCTGCCCAGTTTCGAACTGGGGACCTTTCGCGTGTGAGGCGAACGTGATAACCACTACACTACAGAAACTTCTCAGAAACTATGCAAGACACCAACCAATGTAGGAGTCACTTTCTAAAAACAGAGTCATTGAAGAAAAATGCTTAGGTTAAAAACACTTGTTTCTGCCCAGTTTCTACCGTCTTAGAAACTAAGCCAGACACCATCCAATGTAGGAGGCACTGTCTAAAAAAAGGGCCATTGCATTAAAATGCTTAGCTAAAAATCCATTGTTTCTGCCCAGTTTCGAACAGGGGACCTTTCGCGTGTTAGGCGAACGTGATAACCACTACACTACAGAAACTTCTCGGAAACTATACCAGACACAAACCAATGTAGGAGGCACTTTCTAAAAACAGAGTCATTGAAGAAAAATACTTAGGTTAAAAACACTTGTTTCTGCCCAGTTTCTCCCGTTTTAGAAACTAAGCCAGACACCATCCAATGTAGGAGGCACTGTCTAAAAAAAGAGCCATTGCATGAAAATGCTTAGCTAAAAATCCATTGTTTCTGCCCAGTTTCGAACTGGGGACCTTTCGCGTGTGAGGCGAACGTGATAACCACTACACTACAGAAACTACCCAGAAACTTTACTAGACACCAACCAATTTAGGAGTCACTTTCATAAAATAGAGCCATTGAAGAAAAATGCTTAGGTTAAAAAAACTTGTTTCTGCCCAGTTTCGAACTGGGGACCTTTCGCGTGTAAGGCGAACGTGATAACCACTACACTACAGAAACATCTTAGAAACAAAGCCAGACATGATACAATGTAGGAGGCACTTTCTAATAAAAGAGCCATTGCATGAAAATGCTTAGCTAAAAATCCATTGTTTCTGCCCAGTTTCGAACTGGGGACATTTCGCGTGTGAGGCGAACATGATAACCACTACACTACAGAAACTTCTCAGAAACTATACACGACACCAACCAATGTAGGAGTCACTTTCATAAAATAGAGCCATTGAAGAAAAATGCTTAGGTTAAAAACACTTGTTTTTGCCCAGTTTCGAACTGGGGACCTTTTGCGTGTAAGGCAAACGTGATAACCACTACACTACAGAAACGTCTTAGAAACTACGCCAGACACCATCCAATGTAGGAGGCACTTTCTAAAAAAAGAGCCATTGCATGAAAATGCTTAGCTAAAAATCCATTGTTTCTGGCAGTTTCGAACTGGGGACCTTTCGCGTGTTAGGTGAATGGGATAACCACTACACTACAGAAACTTCTCGGAAACTATACCAGACACCAACCAATGTAGGAGGCACTTTCTAAAAACAGAGTCATTGAAGAAAAATGCTTAGGTTAAAAACACTTGTTTCTGCCCAGTTTCTACTGTCTTAGAAACTAAGCCAGACACCATCCAATGTAGGAGGCACTGTCTAAAAAAAGGGCCATTGCATTAAAATGCTTAGCTAAAAATCCATTGTTTCTGCCCAGTTTCGAACTGGGGACCTTTCGCGTGTTAGGCGAACGTGATAACAACTACACTACAGAAACTTCTCGGAAACTATACCAGACACCAACCAATGTAGGAGGAACTTTCTAAAAACAGAGTCATTGAAGAAAAATGCTTAGGTTAAAAACACTTGTTTCTGCCCAGTTTCTACCGTCTTAGAAACTAAGCCAGACACCATCCAATGTAGGAGGCACTGTCTAAAAAAAGGGCCATTGCATTAAAATGCTTAGCTAAAAATCCATTGTTTCTGCCCAGTTTCGAACAGGGGACCTTTCGCGTGTTAGGCGAACGTGATAACCACTACACTACAGAAACTTCTCGGAAACTATACCAGACACAAACCAATGTAGGAGGCACTTTCTAAAAACAGAGTCATTGAAGAAAAATACTTAGGTTAAAAACACTTGTTTCTGCCCAGTTTCTACCGTTTTAGAAACTAAGCCAGACACCATCCAATGTAGGAGGCACTGTCTAAAAAAAGAGCCATTGCATGAAAATGCTTAGCTAAAAATCCATTGTTTCTGCCCAGTTTCGAACTGGGGACCTTTCGCGTGTGAGGCGAACGTGATAACCACTACACTACAGAAACTACCCAGAAACTTTACTAGACACCAACCAATTTAGGAGTCACTTTCATAAAATAGAGCCATTGAAGAAAAATGCTTAGGTTAAAAAAACTTGTTTCTGCCCAGTTTCGAACTGGGGACCTTTCGCGTGTAAGGCGAACGTGATAACCACTACACTACAGAAACATCTTAGAAACAAAGCCAGACATGATACAATGTAGGAGGCACTTTCTAATAAAAGAGCCATTGCATGAAAATGCTTAGCTAAAAATCCATTGTTTCTGCCCAGTTTCGAACTGGGGACATTTCGCGTGTGAGGCGAACATGATAACAACTACACTACAGAAACTTCTCAGAAACTATACACGACACCAACCAATGTAGGAGTCACTTTCATAAAATAGAGCCATTGAAGAAAAATGCTTAGGTTAAAAACACTTGTTTTTGCCCAGTTTCGAACTGGGGACCTTTTGCGTGTAAGGCGAACGTGATAACCACTACACTACAGAAACGTCTTAGAAACTACGCCAGACACCATCCAATGTAGGAGGCACTTTCTAAAAAAAGAGCCATTGCATGAAAATGCTTAGCTAAAAATCCATTGTTTCTGGCAGTTTCGAACTGGGGACCTTTCGCGTGTTAGGTGAATGGGATAACCACTACACTACAGAAACTTCTCGGAAACTATACCAGACACCAACCAATGTAGGAGGCACTTTCTAAAAACAGAGTCATTGAAGAAAAATGCTTAGGTTAAAAACACTTGTTTCTGCCCAGTTTCTACTGTCTTAGAAACTAAGCCAGACACCATCCAATGTAGGAGGCACTGTCAAAAAAAAGGGCCATTGCATTAAAATGCTTAGCTAAAAATCCATTGTTTCTGCCCAGTTTTGAACTGGGGACCTTTCGCGTGTTAGGCGAACGTGATAACCACTACACTACAGAAACTTCTCAGAAACTATACCAGACACCAACCAATGTAGGAGGCACTTTCTAAAAACAGAGTCATTGAAGTAAAATGCTTAGGTTAAAAACACTTGTTTCTGCCCAGTTTCGAACTGGGGACCTTTCGCGTGTAAGGCGAAAGTGATAACCACTACACTACAGAAACGTCTTAGAAACTAAGCCAGACACCATCCAATGTATGAGGCACTTTCTAAAAAAAGAGCCATTGCATGAAAATGCTTAGCTAAAAATCCATTGTTTCTGCCCAGTTTCGAACTGGGGACCTTTCGCGTGTAAGGCGAACGTGATAACCACTACACTACAGAAACGTCTTAGAAACTAAGCCAGACACCATCCAATGTAGGAGGCACTTTCTAAAAACAGAGTCATTGAAGAAAAATGCTTAGGTTAAAAACACTGGTACTTGTGAGTTATCCGGGCGTCCGATTTTTTGATTGTATGCCTTAAGTTAAGGCATACAATCAGATGCGATGCGATGCGATATCGCATCGCATCGCATCGCATGCGACCATCGGATGCGATGACCCGATTTTTCCATAGGAATCAATGTTAAAATGATTCCTATGGAAAAAGGGGTCCTTTTCATACCCCTACTATCCAAGTGGGCATGGAGTTGGATATAAACCTGTGGCGAGCGTAGCGAGCCACCGAGCCCGAAGCGTGGCGAGCGAAGCGAGCCCCGCGAGGGGACGGTATTCCGTGTCCCCTCGCGGGGCTCGCTACGCTCGCCACGCTTCGGGCTCGGTGGCTCGCTACGCTCGCCACAGGTTTATATCCAACTCCATGCCCACTTGGATAGTAGGGGTATGAAAAGGACCCTTTTTCCCATTGAATTCCATGTTAAAATGGACTCAGTCCATTTTAACATTGATTCCTATGGAAAAATCGGGTCATCGCATCGCATCGCATCGCATCCGATGGTCGCATGCGATGCGATGCGATGTCCCGATCCGACCCGATTTCAAAATCGGACGCCCGGATAACTCACAAGTACCAAAACACTTGTTTCTGCCCAGTTTCTACCATCTTAGAAACTAAGCCAGACACCATCCAATGTAGGAGGCACTGTCTAAAAAAATGCTTAGCTAAAAATCCATTGTTTCTGTCCAGTTTCGAACTGGGGACCTTTCGTGTGTGAGGCGAACGTGATAACCACTACACTACAGAAAATTCCCAGAAACTATACTAGACACCAACCAATGTAGGAGTCACTTTCATAAAATAGAGCCATTGAAGAAAAATGCTTAGCTAAAAATCCATTGTTTCTGCCCAGTTTCGAACTGGGGACCTTTCGCGTGTTAGGCGAAAGTGATAACCACTACACTACAGAAACTTCTCGGAAATTATACCAGACACCAACCAATGTAGGAGGCACTTTCTAAAAAAAGAGCCATTGCATGAAAATGCTTAGCTAAAAATCCATTGTTTCTGCCCAGTTTCGAACTGGGGACCTTTCACGTGTGAGGCGAACGTGATAACCACTAAACTACAGAAACTTCTCAGAAACTATACTAGACACCAACGAATGTAGGAGTCACTTTCATAAAATAGAGCCATTGAAGAAAAATGCTTAGGTTAAAAAAACTTGTTTCTGCCCAGTTTCGAACTGGGGACCTTTCGCGTGTAAGGCGAACGTGATAACCACTACACTACAGAAACGTCTTAGAAACTAAGCCAGACACCATCCAATGTAGGAGGCACTGTCTAAAAAAAGGGCCATTGCATTAAAATGCTTAGCTAAAAATCCATTGTTTCTGCCCAGTTTCGAACTGGGGACCTTTCGCGTGTTAAGCGAACATGATAACCACTACACTACAGAAACTTCTCGGAAACTATACCAGACACCAACCAATGTAGGAGGCACTTTCTAAAAACAGAGTCATTGAAGAAAAATGCTTAGGTTAAAAACACTTGTTTCTGCCCAGTTTCGAACTGAGGACCTTTCGCGTGTAAGGCGAACGTGATAACCACTACACTACAGAAACGTCTTAGAAACTAAGCCAGACACCATCCAATGTAGGAGGCACTTTCTAAAAAAAGAGCCATTGCATGAAAATGCTTAGCTAAAAATCCATTGTTTCTGCCCAGTTTCGAACTGGGGACCTTTCGCGTGTGAGGCGAACGTGATAACCACTACACTACAGAAACTTCTCAGAAACTATACTAGACACCAACCAATGTAGGAGGCACTTTCATAAAATAGAGCCATTGAAGAAAAATGCTTCGGTTAAAAACACTTGTTTCTGCCCAGTTTCGAACTGGGGACCTTTCGCGTGTAAGGCGAACGTGATAACCACTACACTACAGAAACGTCTTAGAAACTACACCAGACACCATCCAATGTAGGAGGCACTTTCTAAAAAAAGAGCCATTGCATGAAAATGCTTAGCTAAAAATCCATTGTTTCTGCCCAGTTTCGAACTGGGGACCTTTCGCGTGTTAGGTGAATGTGATAACCACTACACAACAGAAACTTCTCGGAAACTATACCAGACACAAACCAATGTAGGAGGCACTTTCTAAAAACAGAGTCATTGAAGAAAAATGCTTAGGTTAAAAACACTTGTTTCTGCCCAGTTTCTACCGTCTTAGAAACTAAGCCAGACACCATCCAATGTAGCAGGCACTGTCTAAAAAAAGGGCCATTGCATTAAAATGCTTAGCTAAAAATCCATTGTTTCTGCCCAGTTTCGAACTGGGGACCTTTCGCGTGTCAGGCGAACGTGATAACCACTACACTACAGAAACTTCTCGGAAACTATACCAGACACCAACCAATGTAGGAGGCACTTTCTAAAAACAGAGTCATTAAGGAAAAATGCTTATGTTAAAAACACTTGTTTCTGCCCAGTTTCTACCGTCTTAGAAACTAAGCCAGACACCATCCAATGTAGGAGGCACTGTCTAAAAAAAGGGCCATTGCATTAAAATGCTTAGCTAAAAATCCATTGTTTCTGCCCAGTTTCGAACTGTGGACCTTTCGCGTATTAGGCGAACGTGATAACCACTACACTACAGAAACTTCTCGGAAACTATACCAGACACAAACCAATGTAGGAGGCACTTTCTAAAAACAGAGTCATTGAAGAAAAATGCTTAGGTTAAAAACACTTGTTTCTGCCCAGTTTCTACCGTCTTAGAAACTAAGCCAGACACCATCCAATGTAGGTGGCACTGTCTAAAAAAAGGGCCATTGCATTAAAATGCTTAGCTAAAAATCCATTGTTTCTGCCCAGTTTCGAACTGGGGACCTTTCGCGTGTTAGGCGAACGTGATAACCACTACACTACAGAAACTTCTCGGAAACTATACCAGACACCAACCAATGTAGGAGGCACTTTCTAAAAACAGAGTAATTGAAGAAAAATGCTTGGGTTAAAAACACTTGTTTCTGCCCAGTTTCTACCGTTTTCGAAACTAAGCCAGACAACATCCAATGTAGGAGGCACTTTCTAAAAAAAGAGCCATTGCATGAAAATGCTTAGCTAAAAATCCATTGTTTCTGCCCAGTTTCGAACTGGGGACCTTTCGCGTGTTAGGTGAATGGGATAACCACTACACTACAGAAACTTCCCGGAAACTATACCAGACACCAACCAATGTAGGAGGCACTTTCTAAAAACAGAGTCATTGAAGAAAAATGCTTAGGTTAAAAACACTTGTTTCTGCCCAGTTTCTACTGTCTTAGAAACTAAGCCAGACACCATCCAATGTAGGAGGCACTGTCTAAAAAAAGGGCCATTGCATTAAAATGCTTAGCTAAAAATCCATTGTTTCTGCCCAGTTTCGTACTGGGGACCTTTCGCGTGTTAGGCGAACGTGATAACCACTACACTACAGAAACTTCTCGGAAACTATACCAGACACCAACCAATGTAGGAGGCACTTTCTAAAAACAGAGTCATTGAAGTAAAATGCTTAGGTTAAAAACACTTGTTTCTGCCCAGTTTCGAACTGGGGACCTTTCGCGTGTAAGGCGAACGTGATAACCACTACACTACAGAAACATCTTAGAAACAAAGCCAGACACCATACAATGTAGGAGGCACTTTCTAAAAAAAGAGCCATTGCATGAAAATGCTTAGCTAAAAATCCATTGTTTCTGCCCAGTTTCGAACTGGGGACCTTTCGCGTGTGAGGCGAACGTGATAACCACTACACTACAGAAACTTCTCAGAAACTGTACAAGACACCAACCAATGGAGGAGTCACTTTCATAAAATAGAGCCATTGAAGAAAAATGCTTAGGTTAAAAACACTTGTTTCTGCCCAGTTTCGAACTGGGGACCTTTCGCGTGTAAGGCGAACGTGATAACCACTACACTACAGAAACGTCTTAGAAACTATGCCAGACACCATCCAATGTAGGAGGCACTTTCTAAAAAAAGAGCCATTGCATGAAAATGCTTAGCTAAAAATCCATTGTTTCTGCCCAGTTTCGAACTGATGACCTTTCGCGTGTTAGGTGAATGTGATAACCACTACACTACAGAAACTTCTCGGAAACTATACCAGACACCAACCAATGTAGGAGGCACTTTCTAAAAACAGAGTCATTGAAGAAAAAAGCTTAGGTTAAAAACACTTGTTTCTGCCCAGTTTCTACCGTCTTAGAAACTAAGCCAGACACCATCCAATGTAGGAGGCACTTTCTAAAAAAAGAGCCATTGCATGAAAATGCTTAGCTAAAAATCCATTGTTTCTGCCCAGTTTCGAACTGGTGACCTTTCGCGTGTTAGGTGAATGTGATAACCACTACACTACAGAAACTTCTCGGAAACTATACCAGACACCAACCAATGTAGGAGGCACTTTCTAAAAACAGAGTCATTGAAGAAAAATGCTTAGGTTAAAAACACTTGTTTCTGCCCAGTTTCGAACTGGGGACCTTTCGCATGTAAGGCGAACGTGATAACCACTACACTACAGAAACGTCTTAGAAACTACGCCAGACACCATCCAATGTAGGAGGCACTTTCTAAAAAAAGAGCCATTGCATGAAAATGCTTAGCTAAAAATCCATTGTTTCTGCCCAGTTTCGAACTGGTGACCTTTCGCGTGTTAGGTGAATGTGATAACCACTACACTACAGAAACTTCTCGGAAACTATACCAGACACCAACCAATGTAGGAGGCACTTTCTAAAAACAGAGTCATTGAAGAAAAATGCTTAGGTTAAAAACACTTGTTTCTGCCCAGTTTCGAACTGGGGACCTTTCGCGTGTTAGGCGAAAGTGATAACCACTACACTACAGAAACGTCTTAGAAACTAAGCCAGACACCATCCAATGTATGAGGCACTTTCTAAAAAAAGAGCCATTGCATGAAAATGCTTAGCTAAAAATCCATTGTTTCTGCCCAGTTTCGAACTGGGGACCTTTCGCGTGTAAGGCGAACGTGATAACCACTACACTACAGAAACATCTTAGAAACAAAGCCAGACACCATACAATGTAGGAGGCACTTTCTAAAAAAAGAGCCATTGCATGAAAATGCTTAGCTAAAAATCCATTGTTTCTGCCCAGTTTGGAACTGGGGACCTTTCGCGTGTAAGGCGAACGTGATAACCACTACACTACAGAAACTTCTCAGAAACTGTACAAGACACCAACCAATGTAGGAGTCACTTTCATAAAATAGAGCCATTGAAGAAAAATGCTTAGGTTAAAAACACTTGTTTCTGCCCAGTTTCGAACTGGGGACCTTTCGCGTGTAAGGCGAACGTGATAACCACTACACTACAGAAACGTCTTAGAAACTACGCCAGACACCATCCAATGTAGGAGGCACTTTCTAAAAAAAGAGCCATTGCATGAAAATGCTTAGCTAAAAATCCATTGTTTCTGCCCAGTTTCGAACTGATGACCTTTCGCGTGTTAGGTGAATGTGATAACCACTACACTACAGAAACTTCTCGGAAACTATACCAGACACCAACCAATGTAGGAGGCACTTTCTAAAAACAGAGTCATTGAAGAAAAAAGCTTAGGTTAAAAACACTTGTTTCTGCCCAGTTTCTTCCGTCTTAGAAACTAAGCCAGACACCATCCAATGTAGGAGGCACTTTCTAAAAAAAGAGCCATTGCATGAAAATGCTTAGCTAAAAATCCATTGTTTCTGCCCAGTTTCGAACTGGTGACCTTTCGCGTGTTAGGTGAATGTGATAACCACTACACTACAGAAACTTCTCGGAAACTATACCAGACACCAACCAATGTAGGAGGCACTTTCTAAAAACAGAGTCATTGAAGAAAAATGCTTAGGTTAAAAACACTTGTTTCTGCCCAGTTTCGAACTGGGGACCTTTCGCATGTAAGGCGAACGTGATAACCACTACACTACAGAAACGTCTTAGAAACTACGCCAGACACCATCCAATGTAGGAGGCACTTTCTAAAAAAAGAGCCATTGCATGAAAATGCTTAGCTAAAAATCCATTGTTTCTGCCCAGTTTCGAACTGGTGACCTTTCGCGTGTTAGGTGAATGTGATAACCACTACATTACAGAAACTTCTCGGAAACTATACCAGACACCAACCAATGTAGGAGGCACTTTCTAAAAACAGAGTCATTGAAGAAAAATGCTTAGGTTAAAAACACTTGTTTCTGCCCAGTTTCGAACTGGGGACCTTTCGCGTGTTAGGCGAAAGTGATAACCACTACACTACAGAAACGTCTTAGAAACTAAGCCAGACACCATCCAATGTAGGAGGCACTTTCTAAAAAAAGAGCCATTGCATGAAAATGCTTAGCTAAAAATCCAATGTTTCTGCCCAGTTTCGAACTGGGGACCTTTCGCGTGTGAGGCGAACGTGATAACCACTACACTACAGAAACTTCCCAGAAACTATACTAGACACCAACCAATGTAGGAGTCACTTTCATAAAATAGAGCCATTGAAGAAAATTGCTTAGGTTAAAAAAACTTGTTTCTGCCCAGTTTCGAACTGGGGACCTTTCGCGTGTAAGGCAAACGTGATAACCACTACACTACAGAAACATCTTAGAAACAAAGCCAGACACTATACAATGTAGGAGGCACTTTCTAAAAAAAGAGCCATTGCATGAAAATGCTTAACTAAAAATCCATTGTTTCTGCCCAGTTTCGAACTGGGGAACTTTCGCGTGTGAGGCGAACGTGATAACCACTTCACTACAGAAACTTCTCAGAAACTATACTAGACACCAACCAATGTAGGAGGCACTGTCTAAAAAAAGGGCCATTGCATTAAAATGCTTAGCTAAAAATCCATTGTTTCTGCCCAGTTTCGAACTGAGGACCTTTCGCGTGTAAGGCGAACGTGATAACCACTACACTACAGAAACATCTTAGAAACTAAGCCAGACACCATCCAATGTAGGAGGCACTTTCTAAAAAAAGAGCCATTGCATGAAAATGCTTAGCTAAAAACCCATTGTTTCTGCCCAGTTTCGAACTGAGGACCTTTCGCGTGTAAGGCGAACGTGATAACCACTACACTACAGAAACGTCTTAGAAACTACGCCAGACACCATCCAATGTAGGAGGCACTTTCTAAAAAAAGAGCCATTGCATGAAAATGCTTAGCTAAAAATCCATTGTTTCTGCCCAGTTTCGAACTGGGGACCTTTCGCGTGTTAGGTGAATGTGATAACCACTACACTACAGAAACTTCTCGGAAACTATACCAGACACCAACCAATGTAGGAGGCACTTTCTAAAAACAAAGTCATTGAAGAAAAATGCTTAGGTTAAAAACACTTGTTTCTGCCCAGTTTCTACCGTATTAGAAACTAAGCCAGACACCATCCAATGTAGGAGGCACTGTCTAAAAAAAGGGCCATTGCATTAAAATGCTTAGCTAAAAATCCATTGTTTCTGCCCAGTTTCAAACTGGGGACCTTTCGTGTGTTAGGCGAACGTGATAACCACTACACTACAGAAACTTCTCGGAAACTACACCAGACACCAACCAATGTAGGAGGCACTTTCTAAAAACAGAGTCATTGAAGAAAAATGCTTAGGTTAAAAACACTTGTTTCTGCCCAGTTTCGAACTGAGGACCTTTCGCGTGTAAGGCGAACGTGATAACCACTACACTACAGAAACTTCTCGGAAACTATACCAGACACCAACCAATGTAGGAGGCACTTTCTAAAAACAAAGTCATTGAAGAAAAATGCTTAGGTTAAAAACACTTGTTTCTGCCCAGTTTCTACCGTATTAGAAACTAAGCCAGACACCATCCAATGTAGGAGGCACTTTCTAAAAAAAGGGCCATTGCATTAAAATGCTTAGCTAAAAATCCATTGTTTCTGCCCAGTTTCGAACTGGGGACCTTTCGCGTGTTAGGCGAACGTGATAACAACTACACTACAGAAACTTCTCGGAAACTATACCAGACACCAACCAATGTAGGAGGCACTTTCTAAAAACAGAGTCATTGAAGTAAAATGCTTAGGTTAAAAACACTTGTTTCTGCCCAGTTTCGAACTGGGGACCTTTCGCGTGTAAGGCGAAAGTGATAACCACTACACTACAGAAACGTCTTAGAAACTAAGCCAGACACCATCCAATGTATGAGGCACTTTCTAAAAAAAGAGCCATTGCATGAAAATGCTTAGCTAAAAATCCATTGTTTCTGCCCAGTTTCGAACTGGGGACCTTTCGCGTGTAAGGCGAACGTGATAACCACTACACTACAGAAACATCTTAGAAACAAAGCCAGACACCATCCAATGTAGGAGGCACTTTCTAAAAAAAGAGCCATTGCATGAAAATGCTTAGCTAAAAATCCATTGTTTCTGCCCAGTTTCGAACTGGGGACCTTTCGCGTGTGAGGCGAACGTGATAACCACTACACTACAGAAACTTCTCAGAAACTATACTAGACACCAACCAATGTAGGAGGCACTGTCTAAAAAAAGGGCCATTGCATTAAAATGCTTAGCTAAAAATCCATTGTTTCTGCCCAGTTTCGAACTGGGGACCTTTCGCGTGTTAGGCGAATGTGATAACCACTACACTACAGAAACTTCTCAGAAACTATACAAGACACCAACCAATGTAGGAGTCACTTTCATAAAATAGAGCCATTGAAGAAAAATGCTTAGGTTAAAAACACTTGTTTCTGTCCAGTTTCTACCGTTTTCGAAACTAAGCCAGACACCATCCAATGTAGGAGGCACTTTCTAAAAAAAGAGCCATTGCATGAAAATGCTTAGCTAAAAATCCATTGTTTCTGCCAAGTTTCGAACTGGGGACCTTTCACGTGTGAGGCGAACGTGATAACCACTACACTACAGAAACTTCCCAGAAACTATACTAGACACCAACCAATGTAGGAGTCACTTTCATAAAATAGAGCCATTGAAGAAAAATGCTTAGGTTAAAAAAACTTGTTTTTGCCCAGTTTCGAACTGGGGACCTTTCGCGTGTAAGGCAAACGTGATAACCACTACACTACAGAAACATCTTAGAAACAAAGCCAGACACCATACAATGTAGGAGGCACTTTCTAAAAAAAGAGCCATTGCATGAAAATGCTTAGCTAAAAATCCATTGTTTCTGCCCAGTTTCGAACTGGGGACCTTTCGCGTGTTAGGCGAACGTGATAACCACTACACTACAGAAACTTCTCGGAAACTATACCAGACACCAACCAATGTAGGAGGAACTTTCTAAAAACAGAGTCATTGAAGAAAAATGCTTAGGTTAAAAACACTTGTTTCTGCCCAGTTTCTACCGTCTTAGAAACTAAGCCAGACACCATCCAATGTAGGTGGCACTGTCTAAAAAAAGGGCCATTGCATTAAAATGCTTAGCTAAAAATCCATTGTTTCTGCCCAGTTTCGAACTGGGGACCTTTCGCGTGTGAGGCGAACGTGATAACCACTACACTACAGAAACTTCTCGGCAACTATACCAAACACCAACCAATGTAGGAGGCACTTTCTAAAAACAGAGTAATTGAAGAAAAATGCTTGGGTTAAAAACACTTGTTTCTGCCCAGTTTCTACCGTTTTCGAAACTAAGCCAGACAACATCCAATGTAGGAGGCACTTTCTAAAAAAAGAGCCATTGCATGAAAATGCTTAGCTAAAAATCCATGGTTTCTGCCCAGTTTCGAACTGGGGACCTTTTGCGTGTGAGGCGAACGTGATAACCACTACACTACAGAAACTTCCCAGAAACTATACTAGACACCAACCAATGTACGAGTCACTTTCATAAAATAGAGCCATTGAAGAAAAATGCTTAGGTTAAAAAAACTTATTTTTGCCTAGTTTGAACTGGGGACCTTTCGCATGTAAGGCGAACGTGATAACCACTACACTACAGAAACATCTTAGAAACAAAGCCAGACACCATACAATGTAGGAGGCACTTTCTAAAAAAAGAGCCATTGCATGAAAATGCTTAGCTAAAAATCCATTGTTTTTGCCCAGTTTCGAACTGGGGACCTTTCACGTGTAAGGCGAACGTGATAACCACTACACTACAAAAACTTCTCAGAAACTATACAAGACACCAACCAATGTAGGAGTCACTTTCATAAAATAGAACCATTGAAGAAAAATGCTTAGGTTAAAAGCACTTGTTTCGGCCCAGTTTCGAACTGGGGACCTTTCGCGTGTAAGGCGAACGTGATAACCACTACAGTACAGAAACTTTCCAGAAATTATACTGGACACCAACCAATGTAGGAGTCACTTTCATAAAATAGAGCCATTGAAGAAAAATGCTTAGGTTAAAAACACTTGTTTCTGCCCAGTTTCGAACTGGGGACCTTTCGCGTGTAAGGCGAACGTGATAACCACTACACTACAGAAACATCTTAGAAATAAAGCAAGACACCATACAATGTAGGAGGCACTTTCTAAAAACAGAGTCATTGAAGAAAAAACACTTGTTTCTGCCCAGTTTCGAACTGGGGACCTTTCGCGTGTTAGGTGAATGTGATAACCACTACACTACAGAAACTTCTCGGAAACTATACCAGACACAAACCAATGTAGGAGGCACTTTCTAAAAACAGAGTCATTGAAGAAAAATGCTTAGGTTAAAAACACTTGTTTCTGCCCAGTTTCTACCGTCTTAGAAACTAAGCCAGACACCATCCAATGTAGCAGGCACTGTCTAAAAAAAGGGCCATTGCATTAAAATGCTTAGCTAAAAATCCATTGTTTCTGCCCAGTTTCGAACTGGGGACCTTTCGCGTGTCAGGCGAACGTGATAACCACTACACTACAGAAACTTCTCGGAAACTATACCAGACACCAACCAATGTAGGAGGCACTTTCTAAAAACAGAGTCATTGAAGAAAAATGCTTAGGTTAAAAACACTTGTTTCTGCCCAGTTTCTACCGTCTTAGAAACTAAGCCAGACACCATCCAATGTAGGAGGCACTGTCTAAAAAAAGGGCCATTGCATTAAAATGCTTAGCTAAAAATCCATTGTTTCTGCCCAGTTTCGAACTGTGGACCTTTCGCGTATTAGGCGAACGTGATAACCACTACACTACAGAAACTTCTCGGAAACTATACCAGACACAAACCAATGTAGGAGGCACTTTCTAAAAACAGAGTCATTGAAGAAAAATGCTTAGGTTAAAAACACTTGTTTCTGCCCAGTTTCTACCGTCTTAGAAACTAAGCCAGACACCATCCAATGTAGGTGGCACTGTCTAAAAAAAGGGCCATTGCATTAAAATGCTTAGCTAAAAATCCATTGTTTCTGCCCAGTTTCGAACTGGGGACCTTTCGCGTGTAAGGCGAACGTGATAACCACTACACTACAGAAACTTCTCGGAAACTATACCAGACACCAACCAATGTAGGAGGCACTTTCTAAAAACAAAGTCATTGAAGAAAAATGCTTAGGTTAAAAACACTTGTTTCTGCCCAGTTTCTACCGTATTAGAAACTAAGCCAGACACCATCCAATGTAGGAGGCACTTTCTAAAAAAAGGGCCATTGCATTAAAATGCTTAGCTAAAAATCCATTGTTTCTGCCCAGTTTCGAACTGGGGACCTTTCGCGTGTTAGGCGAACGTGATAACAACTACACTACAGAAACTTCTCGACAACTATACCAGACACCAACCAATGTAGGAGGCACTTTCTAAAAACAGAGTCATTGAAGTAAAATGCTTAGGTTAAAAACACTTGTTTCTGCCCAGTTTCGAACTGGGGACCTTTCGCGTGTAAGGCGAAAGTGATAACCACTACACTACAGAAACGTCTTAGAAACTAAGCCAGACACCATCCAATGTATGAGGCACTTTCTAAAAAAAGAGCCATTGCATGAAAATGCTTAGCTAAAAATCCATTGTTTCTGCCCAGTTTCGAACTGGGGACCTTTCGCGTGTAAGGCGAACGTGATAACCACTACACTACAGAAACATCTTAGAAACAAAGCCAGACACCATCCAATGTAGGAGGCACTTTCTAAAAAAAGAGCCATTGCATGAAAATGCTTAGCTAAAAATCCATTGTTTCTGCCCAGTTTCGAACTGGGGACCTTTCGCGTGTGAGGCGAACGTGATAACCACTACACTACAGAAACTTCTCAGAAACTATACTAGACACCAACCAATGTAGGAGGCACTGTCTAAAAAAAGGGCCATTGCATTAAAATGCTTAGCTAAAAATCCATTGTTTCTGCCCAGTTTCGAACTGGGGACCTTTCGCGTGTTAGGCGAATGTGATAACCACTACACTACAGAAACTTCTCAGAAACTATACAAGACACCAACCAATGTAGGAGTCACTTTCATAAAATAGAGCCATTGAAGAAAAATGCTTAGGTTAAAAACACTTGTTTCTGTCCAGTTTCTACCGTTTTCGAAACTAAGCCAGACACCATCCAATGTAGGAGGCACTTTCTAAAAAAAGAGCCATTGCATGAAAATGCTTAGCTAAAAATCCATTGTTTCTGCCAAGTTTCGAACTGGGGACCTTTCACGTGTGAGGCGAACGTGATAACCACTACACTACAGAAACTTCCCAGAAACTATACTAGACACCAACCAATGTAGGAGTCACTTTCATAAAATAGAGCCATTGAAGAAAAATGCTTAGGTTAAAAAAACTTGTTTTTGCCCAGTTTCGAACTGGGGACCTTTCGCGTGTAAGGCAAACGTGATAACCACTACACTACAGAAACATCTTAGAAACAAAGCCAGACACCATACAATGTAGGAGGCACTTTCTAAAAAAAGAGCCATTGCATGAAAATGCTTAGCTAAAAATCCATTGTTTCTGCCCAGTTTCGAACTGGGGACCTTTCGCGTGTTAGGCGAACGTGATAACCACTACACTACAGAAACTTCTCGGAAACTATACCAGACACCAACCAATGTAGGAGGAACTTTCTAAAAACAGAGTCATTGAAGAAAAATGCTTAGGTTAAAAACACTTGTTTCTGCCCAGTTTCTACCGTCTTAGAAACTAAGCCAGACACCATCCAATGTAGGTGGCACTGTCTAAAAAAAGGGCCATTGCATTAAAATGCTTAGCTAAAAATCCATTGTTTCTGCCCAGTTTCGAACTGGGGACCTTTCGCGTGTGAGGCGAACGTGATAACCACTACACTACAGAAACTTCTCGGCAACTATACCAAACACCAACCAATGTAGGAGGCACTTTCTAAAAACAGAGTAATTGAAGAAAAATGCTTGGGTTAAAAACACTTGTTTCTGCCCAGTTTCTACCGTTTTCGAAACTAAGCCAGACAACATCCAATGTAGGAGGCACTTTCTAAAAAAAGAGCCATTGCATGAAAATGCTTAGCTAAAAATCCATGGTTTCTGCCCAGTTTCGAACTGGGGACCTTTTGCGTGTGAGGCGAACGTGATAACCACTACACTACAGAGACTTCCCAGAAACTATACTAGACACCAACCAATGTAGGAGTCACTTTCATAAAATAGAGCCATTGAAGAAAAATGCTTAGGTTAAAAAAACTTATTTTTGCCTAGTTTGAACTGGGGACCTTTCGCATGTAAGGCGAACGTGATAACCACTACACTACAGAAACATCTTAGAAACAAAGCCAGACACCATACAATGTAGGAGGCACTTTCTAAAAAAAGAGCCATTGCATGAAAATGCTTAGCTAAAAATCCATTGTTTTTGCCCAGTTTCGAACTGGGGACCTTTCACGTGTAAGGCGAACGTGATAACCACTACACTACAGAAACTTCTCAGAAACTATACAAGACACCAACCAATGTAGGAGTCACTTTCATAAAATAGAACCATTGAAGAAAAATGCTTAGGTTAAAAGCACTTGTTTCGGCCCAGTTTCGAACTGGGGACCTTTCGCGTGTAAGGCGAACGTGATAACCACTACACTACAGAAACTTTCCAGAAATTATACTGGACACCAACCAATGTAGGAGTCACTTTCATAAAATAGAGCCATTGAAGAAAAATGCTTAGGTTAAAAACACTTGTTTCTGCCCAGTTTCGAACTGGGGACCTTTCGCGTGTAAGGCGAACGTGATAACCACTACACTACAGAAACATCTTAGAAATAAAGCAAGACACCATACAATGTAGGAGGCACTTTCTAAAAACAGAGTCATTGAAGAAAAAACACTTGTTTCTGCCCAGTTTCGAACTGGGGACCTTTCGCGTGTTAGGTGAATGTGATAACCACTACACTACAGAAACTTCTCGGAAACTATACCAGACACAAACCAATGTAGGAGGCACTTTCTAAAAACAGAGTCATTGAAGAAAAATGGGTACTTGTGAGTTATCTGGACGCCCGATTTTTTGATTGTATGCCTTAAGTTAAGGCATACAATCAGATACGATGCGATGCGATATCGCATCGCATCGCATCGCATCGCATGCGACCATCGGATGCGATGACCCGATTTTTCCATAGGAATCAATGTTAAAATGATTCCTATGGAAAAAGGGGTCCTTTTCATACCCCTACTATCCAAGTGGGCATGGAGTTGGATATAAACCTGTGGCGAGCGTAGCGAGCCACCGAGCCCGAAGCGTGGCGAGCGAAGCGAGCCCCGCGAGGGGACGGTATTCCGTGTCCCCTCGCGGGGCTCGCTACGCTCGCCACGCTTCGGGCTCGGTGGCTCGCTACGCTCGCCACAGGTTTATATCCAACTCCATGCCCACTTGGATAGTAGGGGTATGAAAAGGACCCCTTTTTCCCATTGAATTCCATGTTAAAATGGACTCAGTCCATTTTAACATTGATTCCTATGGAAAAATCGGGTCATCGCATCGCATCGCATCGCATCGCATCCGATGGTCGCATGCGATGCGATGCGATGTGCCCGATCCGACCCGATTTTGAAATCGGGCGTCCGGATAACTCACAAGTACCGAAAAATGCTTAGGTTAAAAACACTTGTTTCTGCCCAGTTTCTACCGTCTTAGAAACTAAGCCAGACACCATCCAATGTAGCAGGCACTGTCTAAAAAAAGGGCCATTGCATTAAAATGCTTAGCTAAAAATCCATTGTTTCTGCCCAGTTTCGAACTGGGGACCTTTCGCGTGTCAGGCGAACGTGATAACCACTACACTACAGAAACTTCTCGGAAACTATACCAGACACCAACCAATGTAGGAGGCACTTTCTAAAAACAGAGTCATTGAAGAAAAATGCTTAGGTTAAAAACACTTGTTTCTGCCCAGTTTCTACCGTCTTAGAAACTAAGCCAGACACCATCCAATGTAGGAGGCACTGTCTAAAAAAAGGGCCATTGCATTAAAATGCTTAGCTAAAAATCCATTGTTTCTGCCCAGTTTCGAACTGTGGACCTTTCGCGTATTAGGCGAACGTGATAACCACTACACTACAGAAACTTCTCGGAAACTATACCAGACACAAACCAATGTAGGAGGCACTTTCTAAAAACAGAGTCATTGAAGAAAAATGCTTAGGTTAAAAACACTTGTTTCTGCCCAGTTTCTACCGTCTTAGAAACTAAGCCAGACACCATCCAATGTAGGTGGCACTGTCTAAAAAAAGGGCCATTGCATTAAAATGCTTAGCTAAAAATCCATTGTTTCTGCCCAGTTTCGAACTGGGGACCTTTCGCGTGTTAGGCGAACGTGATAACCACTACACTACAGAAACTTCTCGGAAACTATACCAGACACCAACCAATGTAGGAGGCACTTTCTAAAAACAGAGTAATTGAAGAAAAATGCTTGGGTTAAAAACACTTGTTTCTGCCCAGTTTCTACCGTTTTCGAAACTAAGCCAGACAACATCCAATGTAGGAGGCACTTTCTAAAAAAAGAGCCATTGCATGAAAATGCTTAGCTAAAAATCCATTGTTTCTGCCCAGTTTCGAACTGGGGACCTTTCGCGTGTTAGGTGAATGGGATAACCACTACACTACAGAAACTTCCCGGAAACTATACCAGACACCAACCAATGTAGGAGGCACTTTCTAAAAACAGAGTCATTGAAGTAAAATGCTTAGGTTAAAAACACTTGTTTCTGCCCAGTTTCGAACTGGGGACCTTTCGCGTGTAAGGCGAAAGTGATAACCACTACACTACAGAAACGTCTTAGAAACTAAGCCAGACACCATCCAATGTACAGATGGAGCTGGCCTTATTATTGCTGGCGGAGCGCCAGGACCGTGTCCCTGGCGATCCGCCAGCAATCTGGCGCTCTGGCTGAATGAGACGCTCGTGCGTCTCCCACGCACGAGCGTCTCAATAGCCGGGCGGCGAGGCGGCGCGGCGGGTGCAGTCCTGCCCGTCTCCAGCTTCAGGGAGACGGGCAGGGCTGCGGAGGGCTGCGGGGGGCTGCGGGGGGGCGGTGTGGACCGGCGGGGACCCGTGGAAGCCGGCGGGGACCCGGGCAAAAGCACCGTCGGAACGGGACGCGCGTGCACCTCGTGCACGCGCGTCCCCTTCCGACATACAGATGGCGAGGGGCGGGGGATGGCGGGTGGCGAGTCCTCCGCCATCCCCAGCAAAGACAAGCCCGGCGCCATCTGTATGAGGCACTTTCTAAAAAAAGAGCCATTGCATGAAAATGCTTAGCTAAAAATCCATTGTTTCTGCCCAGTTTCGAACTGGGGACCTTTCGCGTGTAAGGCGAACGTGATAACCACTACACTACAGAAACATCTTAGAAACAAAGCCAGACACCATACAATGTAGGAGGCACTTTCTAAAAAAAGAGCCATTGCATGAAAATGCTTAGCTAAAAATCCATTGTTTCTGCCCAGTTTCGAACTGGGGACCTTTCGCGTGTGAGGCGAACGTGATAACCACTACACTACAGAAACTTCTCAGAAACTGTACAAGACACCAACCAATGGAGGAGTCACTTTCATAAAATAGAGCCATTGAAGAAAAATGCTTAGGTTAAAAACACTTGTTTCTGCCCAGTTTCGAACTGGGGACCTTTCGCTAAGGCGAACGTGATAACCACTACACTACAGAAACGTCTTAGAAACTACGCCAGACACCATCCAATGTAGGAGGCACTTTCTAAAAAAAGAGCCATTGCATGAAAATGCTTAGCTAAAAATCCATTGTTTCTGCCCAGTTTCGAACTGATGACCTTTCGCGTGTTAGGTGAATGTGATAACCACTACACTACAGAAACTTCTCGGAAACTATACCAGACACCAACCAATGTAGGAGGCACTTTCTAAAAACAGAGTCATTGAAGAAAAATGCTTAGGTTAAAAACACTTGTTTCTGCCCAGTTTCGAACTGGGGACCTTTCGCGTGTTAGGCGAAAGTGATAACCACTACACTACAGAAACGTCTTAGAAACTAAGCCAGACACCATCCAATGTAGGAGGCACTTTCTAAAAAAAGAGCCATTGCATGAAAATGCTTAGCTAAAAATCCAATGTTTCTGCCCAGTTTCGAACTGGGGACCTTTCGCGTGTGAGGCGAACGTGATAACCACTACACTACAGAAACTTCCCAGAAACTATACTAGACACCAACCAATGTAGGAGTCACTTTCATAAAATAGAGCCATTGAAGAAAATTGCTTAGGTTAAAAAAACTTGTTTCTGCCCAGTTTCTACCGTCTTAGAAACTAAGCCAGACACCATCCAATGTAGGTGGCACTGTCTAAAAAAAGGGCCATTGCATTAAAATGCTTAGCTAAAAATCCATTGTTTCTGCCCAGTTTCGAACTGGGGACCTTTCGCGTGTAAGGCGAACGTGATAACCACTACACTACAGAAACTTCTCGGAAACTATACCAGACACCAACCAATGTAGGAGGCACTTTCTAAAAACAAAGTCATTGAAGAAAAATGCTTAGGTTAAAAACACTTGTTTCTGCCCAGTTTCTACCGTATTAGAAACTAAGCCAGACACCATCCAATGTAGGAGGCACTTTCTAAAAAAAGGGCCATTGCATTAAAATGCTTAGCTAAAAATCCATTGTTTCTGCCCAGTTTCGAACTGGGGACCTTTCGCGTGTTAGGCGAACGTGATAACAACTACACTACAGAAACTTCTCGGAAACTATACCAGACACCAACCAATGTAGGAGGCACTTTCTAAAAACAGAGTCATTGAAGTAAAATGCTTAGGTTAAAAACACTTGTTTCTGCCCAGTTTCGAACTGGGGACCTTTCGCGTGTAAGGCGAAAGTGATAACCACTACACTACAGAAACGTCTTAGAAACTAAGCCAGACACCATCCAATGTATGAGGCACTTTCTAAAAAAAGAGCCATTGCATGAAAATGCTTAGCTAAAAATCCATTGTTTCTGCCCAGTTTCGAACTGGGGACCTTTCGCGTGTAAGGCGAACGTGATAACCACTACACTACAGAAACATCTTAGAAACAAAGCCAGACACCATCCAATGTAGGAGGCACTTTCTAAAAAAAGAGCCATTGCATGAAAATGCTTAGCTAAAAATCCATTGTTTCTGCCCAGTTTCGAACTGGGGACCTTTCGCGTGTGAGGCGAACGTGATAACCACTACACTACAGAAACTTCTCAGAAACTATACTAGACACCAACCAATGTAGGAGGCACTGTCTAAAAAAAGGGCCATTGCATTAAAATGCTTAGCTAAAAATCCATTGTTTCTGCCCAGTTTCGAACTGGGGACCTTTCGCGTGTTAGGCGAATGTGATAACCACTACACTACAGAAACTTCTCAGAAACTATACAAGACACCAACCAATGTAGGAGTCACTTTCATAAAATAGAGCCATTGAAGAAAAATGCTTAGGTTAAAAACACTTGTTTCTGTCCAGTTTCTACCGTTTTCGAAACTAAGCCAGACACCATCCAATGTAGGAGGCACTTTCTAAAAAAAGAGCCATTGCATGAAAATGCTTAGCTAAAAATCCATTGTTTCTGCCAAGTTTCGAACTGGGGACCTTTCACGTGTGAGGCGAACGTGATAACCACTACACTACAGAAACTTCCCAGAAACTATACTAGACACCAACCAATGTAGGAGTCACTTTCATAAAATAGAGCCATTGAAGAAAAATGCTTAGGTTAAAAAAACTTGTTTTTGCCCAGTTTCGAACTGGGGACCTTTCGCGTGTAAGGCAAACGTGATAACCACTACACTACAGAAACATCTTAGAAACAAAGCCAGACACCATACAATGTAGGAGGCACTTTCTAAAAAAAGAGCCATTGCATGAAAATGCTTAGCTAAAAATCCATTGTTTCTGCCCAGTTTCGAACTGGGGACCTTTCGCGTGTTAGGCGAACGTGATAACCACTACACTACAGAAACTTCTCGGAAACTATACCAGACACCAACCAATGTAGGAGGAACTTTCTAAAAACAGAGTCATTGAAGAAAAATGCTTAGGTTAAAAACACTTGTTTCTGCCCAGTTTCTACCGTCTTAGAAACTAAGCCAGACACCATCCAATGTAGGTGGCACTGTCTAAAAAAAGGGCCATTGCATTAAAATGCTTAGCTAAAAATCCATTGTTTCTGCCCAGTTTCGAAATGGGGACCTTTTGCGTGTGAGGCGAACGTGATAACCACTACACTACAGAGACTTCCCAGAAACTATACTAGACACCAACCAATGTAGGAGTCACTTTCATAAAATAGAGCCATTGAAGAAAAATGCTTAGGTTAAAAAAACTTATTTTTGCCTAGTTTGAACTGGGGACCTTTCGCATGTAAGGCGAACGTGATAACCACTACACTACAGAAACATCTTAGAAACAAAGCCAGACACCATACAATGTAGGAGGCACTTTCTAAAAAAAGAGCCATTGCATGAAAATGCTTAGCTAAAAATCCATTGTTTTTGCCCAGTTTCGAACTGGGGACCTTTCACGTGTAAGGCGAACGTGATAACCACTACACTACAGAAACTTCTCAGAAACTATACAAGACACCAACCAATGTAGGAGTCACTTTCATAAAATAGAACCATTGAAGAAAAATGCTTAGGTTAAAAGCACTTGTTTCGGCCCAGTTTCGAACTGGGGACCTTTCGCGTGTAAGGCGAACGTGATAACCACTACACTACAGAAACTTTCCAGAAATTATACTGGACACCAACCAATGTAGGAGTCACTTTCATAAAATAGAGCCATTGAAGAAAAATGCTTAGGTTAAAAACACTTGTTTCTGCCCAGTTTCGAACTGGGGACCTTTCGCGTGTAAGGCGAACGTGATAACCACTACACTACAGAAACATCTTAGAAATAAAGCAAGACACCATACAATGTAGGAGGCACTTTCTAAAAACAGAGTCATTGAAGAAAAAACACTTGTTTCTGCCCAGTTTCGAACTGGGGACCTTTCGCGTGTTAGGTGAATGTGATAACCACTACACTACAGAAACTTCTCGGAAACTATACCAGACACAAACCAATGTAGGAGGCACTTTCTAAAAACAGAGTCATTGAAGAAAAATGGGTACTTGTGAGTTATCTGGACGCCCGATTTTTTGATTGTATGCCTTAAGTTAAGGCATACAATCAGATACGATGCGATGCGATATCGCATCGCATCGCATCGCATCGCATGCGACCATCGGATGCGATGACCCGATTTTTCCATAGGAATCAATGTTAAAATGATTCCTATGGAAAAAGGGGTCCTTTTCATACCCCTACTATCCAAGTGGGCATGGAGTTGGATATAAACCTGTGGCGAGCGTAGCGAGCCACCGAGCCCGAAGCGTGGCGAGCGAAGCGAGCCCCGCGAGGGGACGGTATTCCGTGTCCCCTCGCGGGGCTCGCTACGCTCGCCACGCTTCGGGCTCGGTGGCTCGCTACGCTCGCCACAGGTTTATATCCAACTCCATGCCCACTTGGATAGTAGGGGTATGAAAAGGACCCCTTTTTCCCATTGAATTCCATGTTAAAATGGACTCAGTCCATTTTAACATTGATTCCTATGGAAAAATCGGGTCATCGCATCGCATCGCATCGCATCGCATCCGATGGTCGCATGCGATGCGATGCGATGTGCCCGATCCGACCCGATTTTGAAATCGGGCGTCCGGATAACTCACAAGTACCGAAAAATGCTTAGGTTAAAAACACTTGTTTCTGCCCAGTTTCTACCGTCTTAGAAACTAAGCCAGACACCATCCAATGTAGCAGGCACTGTCTAAAAAAAGGGCCATTGCATTAAAATGCTTAGCTAAAAATCCATTGTTTCTGCCCAGTTTCGAACTGGGGACCTTTCGCGTGTCAGGCGAACGTGATAACCACTACACTACAGAAACTTCTCGGAAACTATACCAGACACCAACCAATGTAGGAGGCACTTTCTAAAAACAGAGTCATTGAAGAAAAATGCTTAGGTTAAAAACACTTGTTTCTGCCCAGTTTCGAACTGGGGACCTTTCGCGTGTTAGGCGAAAGTGATAACCACTACACTACAGAAACGTCTTAGAAACTAAGCCAGACACCATCCAATGTAGGAGGCACTTTCTAAAAAAAGAGCCATTGCATGAAAATGCTTAGCTAAAAATCCAATGTTTCTGCCCAGTTTCGAACTGGGGACCTTTCGCGTGTGAGGCGAACGTGATAACCACTACACTACAGAAACTTCCCAGAAACTATACTAGACACCAACCAATGTAGGAGTCACTTTCATAAAATAGAGCCATTGAAGAAAATTGCTTAGGTTAAAAAAACTTGTTTCTGCCCAGTTTCGAACTGGGGACCTTTCGCGTGTAAGGCAAACGTGATAACCACTACACTACAGAAACATCTTAGAAACAAAGCCAGACACTATACAATGTAGGAGGCACTTTCTAAAAAAAGAGCCATTGCATGAAAATGCTTAGCTAAAAATCCATTGTTTCTGCCCAGTTTCGAACTGGGGACCTTTCGCGTGTGAGGCGAACGTGATAACCACTACACTACAGAAACTTCTCAGAAACTGTACAAGACACCAACCAATGTAGGAGGCACTAAAAAAAGGGCCATTGCATTAAAATGCTTAGCTAAAAATCCATTGTTTCTGCCCAGTTTCGAACTGAGGACCTTTCGCGTGTAAGGCGAATGTGATAACCACTACACTACAGAAACGTCTTAGAAACTAAGCCAGACACCATCCAATGTAGGAGGCACTTTCTAAAAACAAAGTCATTGAAGAAAAATGCTTAGGTTAAAAACACTTGTTTCTGCCCAGTTTCTACCGTATTAGAAACTAAGCCAGACACCATCCAATGTAGGAGGCACTGTCTAAAAAAAGGGCCATTGCATTAAAATGCTTAGCTAAAAATCCATTGTTTCTGCCCAGTTTCAAACTGGGGACCTTTCGTGTGTTAGGCGAACGTGATAACCACTACACTACAGAAACTTCTCGGAAACTACACCAGACACCAACCAATGTAGGAGGCACTTTCTAAAAACAGAGTCATTGAAGAAAAATGCTTAGGTTAAAAACACTTGTTTCTGCCCAGTTTCGAACTGAGGACCTTTCGCGTGTAAGGCGAACGTGATAACCACTACACTACAGAAACTTCTCGGAAACTATACCAGACACCAACCAATGTAGGAGGCACTTTCTAAAAACAAAGTCATTGAAGAAAAATGCTTAGGTTAAAAACACTTGTTTCTGCCCAGTTTCTACCGTATTAGAAACTAAGCCAGACACCATCCAATGTAGGAGGCACTTTCTAAAAAAAGGGCCATTGCATTAAAATGCTTAGCTAAAAATCCATTGTTTCTGCCCAGTTTCGAACTGGGGACCTTTCGCGTGTTAGGCGAACGTGATAACAACTACACTACAGAAACTTCTCGGAAACTATACCAGACACCAACCAATGTAGGAGGCACTTTCTAAAAACAGAGTCATTGAAGTAAAATGCTTAGGTTAAAAACACTTGTTTCTGCCCAGTTTCGAACTGGGGACCTTTCGCGTGTAAGGCGAAAGTGATAACCACTACACTACAGAAACGTCTTAGAAACTAAGCCAGACACCATCCAATGTAGGAGGCACTTTCTAAAAAAAGAGCCATTGCATGAAAATGCTTAGCTAAAAATCCATTGTTTCTGCCCAGTTTCGAACTGGGGACCTTTCGCGTGTGAGGCGAACGTGATAACCACTACACTACAGAAACTTCTCAGAAACTATACTAGACACCAACCAATGTAGGAGGCACTGTCTAAAAAAAGGGCCATTGCATTAAAATGCTTAGCTAAAAATCCATTGTTTCTGCCCAGTTTCGAACTGGGGACCTTTCGCGTGTTAGGCGAATGTGATAACCACTACACTACAGAAACTTCTCAGAAACTATACAAGACACCAACCAATGTAGGAGTCACTTTCATAAAATAGAGCCATTGAAGAAAAATGCTTAGGTTAAAAACACTTGTTTCTGTCCAGTTTCTACCGTTTTCGAAACTAAGCCAGACACCATCCAATGTAGGAGGCACTTTCTAAAAAAAGAGCCATTGCATGAAAATGCTTAGCTAAAAATCCATTGTTTCTGCCAAGTTTCGAACTGGGGACCTTTCACGTGTGAGGCGAACGTGATAACCACTACACTACAGAAACTTCCCAGAAACTATACTAGACACCAACCAATGTAGGAGTCACTTTCATAAAATAGAGCCATTGAAGAAAAATGCTTAGGTTAAAAAAACTTGTTTTTGCCCAGTTTCGAACTGGGGACCTTTCGCGTGTAAGGCAAACGTGATAACCACTACACTACAGAAACATCTTAGAAACAAAGCCAGACACCATACAATGTAGGAGGCACTTTCTAAAAAAAGAGCCATTGCATGAAAATGCTTAGCTAAAAATCCATTGTTTCTGCCCAGTTTCGAACTGGGGACCTTTCGCGTGTTAGGCGAACGTGATAACCACTACACTACAGAAACTTCTCGGAAACTATACCAGACACCAACCAATGTAGGAGGAACTTTCTAAAAACAGAGTCATTGAAGAAAAATGCTTAGGTTAAAAACACTTGTTTCTGCCCAGTTTCTACCGTCTTAGAAACTAAGCCAGACACCATCCAATGTAGGTGGCACTGTCTAAAAAAAGGGCCATTGCATTAAAATGCTTAGCTAAAAATCCATTGTTTCTGCCCAGTTTCGAACTGGGGACCTTTCGCGTGTGAGGCGAACGTGATAACCACTACACTACAGAAACTTCTCGGCAACTATACCAAACACCAACCAATGTAGGAGGCACTTTCTAAAAACAGAGTAATTGAAGAAAAATGCTTGGGTTAAAAACACTTGTTTCTGCCCAGTTTCTACCGTTTTCGAAACTAAGCCAGACAACATCCAATGTAGGAGGCACTTTCTAAAAAAAGAGCCATTGCATGAAAATGCTTAGCTAAAAATCGATGGTTTCTGCCCAGTTTCGAACTGGGGACCTTTTGCGTGTGAGGCGAACGTGATAACCACTACACTACAGAAACTTCCCAGAAACTATACTAGACACCAACCAATGTACGAGTCACTTTCATAAAATAGAGCCATTGAAGAAAAATGCTTAGGTTAAAAAAACTTATTTTTGCCTAGTTTGAACTGGGGACCTTTCGCATGTAAGGCGAACGTGATAACCACTACACTACAGAAACATCTTAGAAACAAAGCCAGACACCATACAATGTAGGAGGCACTTTCTAAAAAAAGAGCCATTGCATGAAAATGCTTAGCTAAAAATCCATTGTTTTTGCCCAGTTTCGAACTGGGGACCTTTCACGTGTAAGGCGAACGTGATAACCACTACACTACAGAAACTTCTCAGAAACTATACAAGACACCAACCAATGTAGGAGTCACTTTCATAAAATAGAACCATTGAAGAAAAATGCTTAGGTTAAAAGCACTTGTTTCGGCCCAGTTTCGAACTGGGGACCTTTCGCGTGTAAGGCGAACGTGATAACCACTACACTACAGAAACTTTCCAGAAATTATACTGGACACCAACCAATGTAGGAGTCACTTTCATAAAATAGAGCCATTGAAGAAAAATGCTTAGGTTAAAAACACTTGTTTCTGCCCAGTTTCGAACTGGGGACCTTTCGCGTGTAAGGCGAACGTGATAACCACTACACTACAGAAACATCTTAGAAATAAAGCAAGACACCATACAATGTAGGAGGCACTTTCTAAAAACAGAGTCATTGAAGAAAAAACACTTGTTTCTGCCCAGTTTCGAACTGGGGACCTTTCGCGTGTTAGGTGAATGTGATAACCACTACACTACAGAAACTTCTCGGAAACTATACCAGACACAAACCAATGTAGGAGGCACTTTCTAAAAACAGAGTCATTGAAGAAAAATGCTTAGGTTAAAAACACTTGTTTCTGCCCAGTTTCTACCGTCTTAGAAACTAAGCCAGACACCATCCAATGTAGCAGGCACTGTCTAAAAAAAGGGCCATTGCATTAAAATGCTTAGCTAAAAATCCATTGTTTCTGCCCAGTTTCGAACTGGGGAACTTTCGCGTGTCAGGCGAACGTGATAACCACTACACTACAGAAACTTCTCGGAAACTATACCAGACACCAACCAATGTAGGAGGCACTTTCTAAAAACAGAGTCATTGAAGAAAAATGCTTAGGTTAAAAACACTTGTTTCTGCCCAGTTTCTACCGTCTTAGAAACTAAGCCAGACACCATCCAATGTAGGAGGCACTGTCTAAAAAAAGGGCCATTGCATTAAAATGCTTAGCTAAAAATCCATTGTTTCTGCCCAGTTTCGAACTGTGGACCTTTCGCGTATTAGGCGAACGTGATAACCACTACACTACAGAAACTTCTCGGAAACTATACCAGACACAAACCAATGTAGGAGGCACTTTCTAAAAACAGAGTCATTGAAGAAAAATGCTTAGGTTAAAAACACTTGTTTCTGCCCAGTTTCTACCGTCTTAGAAACTAAGCCAGACACCATCCAATGTAGGTGGCACTGTCTAAAAAAAGGGCCATTGCATTAAAATGCTTAGCTAAAAATCCATTGTTTCTGCCCAGTTTCGAACTGGGGACCTTTCGCGTGTAAGGCGAACGTGATAACCACTACACTACAGAAACTTCTCGGAAACTATACCAGACACCAACCAATGTAGGAGGCACTTTCTAAAAACAAAGTCATTGAAGAAAAATGCTTAGGTTAAAAACACTTGTTTCTGCCCAGTTTCTACCGTATTAGAAACTAAGCCAGACACCATCCAATGTAGGAGGCACTTTCTAAAAAAAGGGCCATTGCATTAAAATGCTTAGCTAAAAATCCATTGTTTCTGCCCAGTTTCGAACTGGGGACCTTTCGCGTGTTAGGCGAACGTGATAACAACTACACTACAGAAACTTCTCGGAAACTATACCAGACACCAACCAATGTAGGAGGCACTTTCTAAAAACAGAGTCATTGAAGTAAAATGCTTAGGTTAAAAACACTTGTTTCTGCCCAGTTTCGAACTGGGGACCTTTCGCGTGTAAGGCGAAAGTGATAACCACTACACTACAGAAACGTCTTAGAAACTAAGCCAGACACCATCCAATGTATGAGGCACTTTCTAAAAAAAGAGCCATTGCATGAAAATGCTTAGCTAAAAATCCATTGTTTCTGCCCAGTTTCGAACTGGGGACCTTTCGCGTGTAAGGCGAACGTGATAACCACTACACTACAGAAACATCTTAGAAACAAAGCCAGACACCATCCAATGTAGGAGGCACTTTCTAAAAAAAGAGCCATTGCATGAAAATGCTTAGCTAAAAATCCATTGTTTCTGCCCAGTTTCGAACTGGGGACCTTTCGCGTGTGAGGCGAACGTGATAACCACTACACTACAGAAACTTCTCAGAAACTATACTAGACACCAACCAATGTAGGAGGCACTGTCTAAAAAAAGGGCCATTGCATTAAAATGCTTAGCTAAAAATCCATTGTTTCTGCACAGTTTCGAACTGGGGACCTTTCGCGTGTTAGGCGAATGTGATAACCACTACACTACAGAAACTTCTCAGAAACTATACAAGACACCAACCAATGTAGGAGTCACTTTCATAAAATAGAGCCATTGAAGAAAAATGCTTAGGTTAAAAACACTTGTTTCTGTCCAGTTTCTACCGTTTTCGAAACTAAGCCAGACACCATCCAATGTAGGAGGCACTTTCTAAAAAAAGAGCCATTGCATGAAAATGCTTAGCTAAAAATCCATTGTTTCTGCCAAGTTTCGAACTGGGGACCTTTCACGTGTGAGGCGAACGTGATAACCACTACACTACAGAAACTTCCCAGAAACTATACTAGACACCAACCAATGTAGGAGTCACTTTCATAAAATAGAGCCATTGAAGAAAAATGCTTAGGTTAAAAAAACTTGTTTTTGCCCAGTTTCGAACTGGGGACCTTTCGCGTGTAAGGCAAACGTGATAACCACTACACTACAGAAACATCTTAGAAACAAAGCCAGACACCATACAATGTAGGAGGCACTTTCTAAAAAAAGAGCCATTGCATGAAAATGCTTAGCTAAAAATCCATTGTTTCTGCCCAGTTTCGAACTGGGGACCTTTCGCGTGTTAGGCGAACGTGATAACCACTACACTACAGAAACTTCTCGGAAACTATACCAGACACCAACCAATGTAGGAGGAACTTTCTAAAAACAGAGTCATTGAAGAAAAATGCTTAGGTTAAAAACACTTGTTTCTGCCCAGTTTCTACCGTCTTAGAAACTAAGCCAGACACCATCCAATGTAGGTGGCACTGTCTAAAAAAAGGGCCATTGCATTAAAATGCTTAGCTAAAAATCCATTGTTTCTGCCCAGTTTCGAACTGGGGACCTTTCGCGTGTGAGGCGAACGTGATAACCACTACACTACAGAAACTTCTCGGCAACTATACCAAACACCAACCAATGTAGGAGGCACTTTCTAAAAACAGAGTAATTGAAGAAAAATGCTTGGGTTAAAAACACTTGTTTCTGCCCAGTTTCTACCGTTTTCGAAACTAAGCCAGACAACATCCAATGTAGGAGGCACTTTCTAAAAAAAGAGCCATTGCATGAAAATGCTTAGCTAAAAATCCATGGTTTCTGCCCAGTTTCGAACTGGGGACCTTTTGCGTGTGAGGCGAACGTGATAACCACTACACTACAGAGACTTCCCAGAAACTATACTAGACACCAACCAATGTAGGAGTCACTTTCATAAAATAGAGCCATTGAAGAAAAATGCTTAGGTTAAAAAAACTTATTTTTGCCTAGTTTGAACTGGGGACCTTTCGCATGTAAGGCGAACGTGATAACCACTACACTACAGAAACATCTTAGAAACAAAGCCAGACACCATACAATGTAGGAGGCACTTTCTAAAAAAAGAGCCATTGCATGAAAATGCTTAGCTAAAAATCCATTGTTTTTGCCCAGTTTCGAACTGGGGACCTTTCACGTGTAAGGCGAACGTGATAACCACTACACTACAGAAACTTCTCAGAAACTATACAAGACACCAACCAATGTAGGAGTCACTTTCATAAAATAGAACCATTGAAGAAAAATGCTTAGGTTAAAAGCACTTGTTTCGGCCCAGTTTCGAACTGGGGACCTTTCGCGTGTAAGGCGAACGTGATAACCACTACACTACAGAAACTTTCCAGAAATTATACTGGACACCAACCAATGTAGGAGTCACTTTCATAAAATAGAGCCATTGAAGAAAAATGCTTAGGTTAAAAACACTTGTTTCTGCCCAGTTTCGAACTGGGGACCTTTCGCGTGTAAGGCGAACGTGATAACCACTACACTACAGAAACATCTTAGAAATAAAGCAAGACACCATACAATGTAGGAGGCACTTTCTAAAAACAGAGTCATTGAAGAAAAAACACTTGTTTCTGCCCAGTTTCGAACTGGGGACCTTTCGCGTGTTAGGTGAATGTGATAACCACTACACTACAGAAACTTCTCGGAAACTATACCAGACACAAACCAATGTAGGAGGCACTTTCTAAAAACAGAGTCATTGAAGAAAAATGCTTAGGTTAAAAACACTTGTTTCTGCCCAGTTTCTACCGTCTTAGAAACTAAGCCAGACACCATCCAATGTAGCAGGCACTGTCTAAAAAAAGGGCCATTGCATTAAAATGCTTAGCTAAAAATCCATTGTTTCTGCCCAGTTTCGAACTGGGGACCTTTCGCGTGTCAGGCGAACGTGATAACCACTACACTACAGAAACTTCTCGGAAACTATACCAGACACCAACCAATGTAGGAGGCACTTTCTAAAAACAGAGTCATTGAAGAAAAATGCTTAGGTTAAAAACACTTGTTTCTGCCCAGTTTCTACCGTCTTAGAAACTAAGCCAGACACCATCCAATGTAGGAGGCACTGTCTAAAAAAAGGGCCATTGCATTAAAATGCTTAGCTAAAAATCCATTGTTTCTGCCCAGTTTCGAACTGTGGACCTTTCGCGTATTAGGCGAACGTGATAACCACTACACTACAGAAACTTCTCGGAAACTATACCAGACACAAACCAATGTAGGAGGCACTTTCTAAAAACAGAGTAATTGAAGAAAAATGCTTGGGTTAAAAACACTTGTTTCTGCCCAGTTTCTACCGTTTTCGAAACTAAGCCAGACAACATCCAATGTAGGAGGCACTTTCTAAAAAAAGAGCCATTGCATGAAAATGCTTAGCTAAAAATCCATTGTTTCTGCCCAGTTTCGAACTGGGGACCTTTCGCGTGTTAGGTGAATGGGATAACCACTACACTACAGAAACTTCCCGGAAACTATACCAGACACCAACCAATGTAGGAGGCACTTTCTAAAAACAGAGTCATTGAAGTAAAATGCTTAGGTTAAAAACACTTGTTTCTGCCCAGTTTCGAACTGGGGACCTTTCGCCTGTAAGGCGAAAGTGATAACCACTACACTACAGAAACGTCTTAGAAACTAAGCCAGACACCATCCAATGTACAGATGGAGCTGGCCTTATTATTGCTGGCGGAGCGCCAGGACCGTGTCCCTGGCGATCCGCCAGCAATCTGGCGCTCTGGCTGAATGAGACGCTCGTGCGTCTCCCACGCACGAGCGTCTCAATAGCCGGGCGGCGAGGCGGCGCGGCGGGTGCAGTCCTGCCCGTCTCCAGCTTCAGGGAGACGGGCAGGGCTGCGGAGGGCTGCGGGGGGCTGCGGGGGGGCGGTGTGGACCGGCGGGGACCCGTGGAAGCCGGCGGGGACCCGGGCAAAAGCACCGTCGGAACGGGACGCGCGTGCACCTCGTGCACGCGCGTCCCCTTCCGACATACAGATGGCGAGGGGCGGGGGATGGCGGGTGGCGAGTCCTCCGCCATCCCCAGCAAAGACAAGCCCGGCGCCATCTGTATGAGGCACTTTCTAAAAAAAGAGCCATTGCATGAAAATGCTTAGCTAAAAATCCATTGTTTCTGCCCAGTTTCGAACTGGGGACCTTTCGCGTGTAAGGCGAACGTGATAACCACTACACTACAGAAACATCTTAGAAACAAAGCCAGACACCATACAATGTAGGAGGCACTTTCTAAAAAAAGAGCCATTGCATGAAAATGCTTAGCTAAAAATCCATTGTTTCTGCCCAGTTTCGAACTGGGGACCTTTCGCGTGTGAGGCGAACGTGATAACCACTACACTACAGAAACTTCTCAGAAACTGTACAAGACACCAACCAATGGAGGAGTCACTTTCATAAAATAGAGCCATTGAAGAAAAATGCTTAGGTTAAAAACACTTGTTTCTGCCCAGTTTCGAACTGGGGACCTTTCGCGTGTAAGGCGAACGTGATAACCACTACACTACAGAAACGTCTTAGAAACTACGCCAGACACCATCCAATGTAGGAGGCACTTTCTAAAAAAAGAGCCATTGCATGAAAATGCTTAGCTAAAAATCCATTGTTTCTGCCCAGTTTCGAACTGATGACCTTTCGCGTGTTAGGTGAATGTGATAACCACTACACTACAGAAACTTCTCGGAAACTATACCAGACACCAACCAATGTAGGAGGCACTTTCTAAAAACAGAGTCATTGAAGAAAAATGCTTAGGTTAAAAACACTTGTTTCTGCCCAGTTTCGAACTGGGGACCTTTCGCGTGTTAGGCGAAAGTGATAACCACTACACTACAGAAACGTCTTAGAAACTAAGCCAGACACCATCCAATGTAGGAGGCACTTTCTAAAAAAAGAGCCATTGCATGAAAATGCTTAGCTAAAAATCCAATGTTTCTGCCCAGTTTCGAACTGGGGACCTTTCGCGTGTGAGGCGAACGTGATAACCACTACACTACAGAAACTTCCCAGAAACTATACTAGACACCAACCAATGTAGGAGTCACTTTCATAAAATAGAGCCATTGAAGAAAATTGCTTAGGTTAAAAAAACTTGTTTCTGCCCAGTTTCGAACTGGGGACCTTTCGCGTGTAAGGCAAACGTGATAACCACTACACTACAGAAACATCTTAGAAACAAAGCCAGACACTATACAATGTAGGAGGCACTTTCTAAAAAAAGAGCCATTGCATGAAAATGCTTAGCTAAAAATCCATTGTTTCTGCCCAGTTTCGAACTGGGGACCTTTCGCGTGTGAGGCGAACGTGATAACCACTACACTACAGAAACTTCTCAGAAACTGTACAAGACACCAACCAATGTAGGAGGCACTAAAAAAAGGGCCATTGCATTAAAATGCTTAGCTAAAAATCCATTGTTTCTGCCCAGTTTCGAACTGAGGACCTTTCGCGTGTAAGGCGAATGTGATAACCACTACACTACAGAAACGTCTTAGAAACTAAGCCAGACACCATCCAATGTAGGAGGCACTTTCTAAAAAAAGAGCCATTGCATGAAAATGCTTAGCTAAAAACCCATTGTTTCTGCCCAGTTTCGAACTGAGGACCTTTCGCGTGTAAGGCGAACGTGATAACCACTACACTACAGAAACGTCTTAGAAACTACGCCAGACACCATCCAATGTAGGAGGCACTTTCTAAAAAAAGAGCCATTGCATGAAAATGCTTAGCTAAAAATCCATTGTTTCTGCCCAGTTTCGAACTGGGGACCTTTCGCGTGTTAGGTGAATGTGATAACCACTACACTACAGAAACTTCTCGGAAACTATACCAGACACCAACCAATGTAGGAGGCACTTTCTAAAAACAAAGTCATTGAAGAAAAATGCTTAGGTTAAAAACACTTGTTTCTGCCCAGTTTCTACCGTATTAGAAACTAAGCCAGACACCATCCAATGTAGGAGGCACTGTCTAAAAAAAGGGCCATTGCATTAAAATGCTTAGCTAAAAATCCATTGTTTCTGCCCAGTTTCGAACTGGGGACCTTTCGCGTGTTAGGCAAACGTGATAACCACTACACTACAGAAACATCTTAGAAACAAAGCCAGACACGATACAATGTAGAAGGCATTTTCTAAAAAAAGAGCCATTGCATGAAAATGCTTAGCTAAAAATCCATTGTTTCTGCCCAGTTTCGAACTGTGGACCTTTCACGTGTGAGGCGAACGTGATAACCACTACACTACAGAAACTTCTCAGAAACCATACACGACACCAACCAATGTAGGAGTCACTTTCATAAAATAGAGCCATTGAAGAAAAATGATTAGGTTAAAAACACTTGTTTCTGCCCAGTTTCGAACTGGGGACCTTTTGCGTGTAAGGCGTGTAACACTACAGAAACGTCTTAGAAACTACGCCAGACACCATCCAATGTAGGAGGCACTTTCTAAAAAAAGAACCATTGCATGAAAATGCTTAGCTAAAAATCCATTGTTTCTGCCCAGTTTCGAACTGGGGACCTTTCTCGTGTTAGGTGAATGTGATAACCACTACACTACAGAAACTTCTCGGAAACTATACCAGACATAAACCAATGTAGGAGGCACTTACTAAAAACAGAGTCATTGAAGAAAAATGCTTAGGTTAAAAACACTTGTTTCTGCCCAGTTTCTACCGTCTTAGAAACTAAGCCAGACACCATCCAATGTAGGAGGCACTGTCTAAAAAAAGGGCCATTGCATTAAATTGCTTAGCTAAAAATCCATTGTTTCTGCCCAGTTTCGAACTGGGGACCTTTCGCGTGTTAGGCGAACGTGATATCCACTACACTACAGAAACGTCTTAGAAACTACGCCAGACACCATCCAATGTAGGAGGCACTTTCTAAAAAAAGAGCCATTGAATGAAAATGCTTAGCTAAAAATCCATTGTTTCTGCCCAGTTTCGAACTGGGGACCTTTCGCGTGTTAGGTGAATGTGATAACCACTACACTACAGAAACTTCTCAGAAACTATACCAGACACCAACCAATGTAGGAGGCACTTTCTAAAAACATAGTCATTGAAGAAAAATGCTTAGGTTAAAAACACTTGTTTCTGCCCAGTTTCGAACTGGGGACCTTTTGCGTGTAAGGCGAACGTGATAACCAATACACTACAGAAACGTCTTAGAAACTAAGCCAGACACCATCCAATGTAGGAGGCACTTTCTAAAAAAAGAGCCATTGCATGAAAATGCTTAGCTAAAAATCCATTGTTTCTGACCAGTTTCGAACTGGGGACCTTTCGCGTGTGAGGCGAACGTGATAACCACTACACTACAGAAACTTCTCAGAAACTATACTAGACACCAACCAATGTAAGAGGCACTGTCTAAAAAAAGGGCCATTGCATTAAAATGCTTAGCTAAAAATCCATTGTTTCTGCCCAGTTTCGAACTTGGGACCTTTCGCGTGTTAGGCAAACGTGATAACCACTACACTACAGAAACTTCTCGGAAACTATACCAGACACCATCCAATGTAGGAGGCACTGTCTAAAAAAGGGTCCTTGCATTAAAATGCTTAGCTAAAAAACCATTGTTTCTGCCCAGTTTCGAACTGTGGACCTTTCGCGTGTTAGGCGAACGTGATAACCACTACACTACAGAAACTTCTCGGAAACTATACCAGACACCAACCAATGTAGGAGGCACTTTCTAAAAAAAGAGCCATTGCATGAAAATGCTTAGCTAAAAATCCATTGTTTCTGCCCAGTTTCGAACTGGGGACCTTTCGCGTGTGAGGCGAACGTGATAACCACTACACTACAGAAACTTCTCAGAAACTAAATTAGACACCAACCAATGTAGGAGGCACTGTCTAAAAAAAGGGCCATTGCATTAAAATGCTTAGCTAAAAATCCATTGTTTCTGCCCAGTTTCGAACTGGGGACCTTTCTCGTGTTAGGTGAATGTGATAACCACTACACTACAGAAACTTCTCGGAAACTATACCAGACACCAACCAATGTAGGAGGCTATTTCTAAAAACAGAGTCATTGAAGAAAAATGCTTAGGTTAAAAACACTTGTTTCTGCCCAGTTTCTACCGTTTTAGAAACTAAGCCAGACACCATCCAATGTAGGAGGCACTTTCTAAAAAAAGAGCCATTGCATTAAAATGCTTAGCTAAAAATCCGTTGTTTCTGCCCAGTTTCGAACTGGGGACCTTTCGCGTGTGAGACGAACGTGATAACCACTACACTACAGAAACTTCCCAGAAACTATACTAGACACCAACCAATGTAGGAGTCACTTTCATAAAATAGAGCCATTGAAGAAAAATGCTTAGGTTACAAAAACTTGTTTCTGCCCAGTTTCGAACTGGGGACCTTTCGCGTGTAAGGCGAACGTGATAACCACTACACTACAGAAACATCTTAGAAACAAAGCCAGACACGATACAATGTAGGAGGCACTTTCTAAAAAAAGAGCCATTGCATGAAAATGCTTAGCTAAAAATCCATTGTTTCTGCCCAGTTTCGAACTGGGGACGTTTCGCGTGTTAAGCAAACGTGATAACCACTACACTACAGAAACTTCTCGGAAACTATACCAGACACCATCCAATGTAGGAGGCACTGTCTAAAAAAAGGGTCCTTGCATTAAAATGCTTAGCTAAAAATCCATTGTTTCTGCCCAGTTTCGAACTGGGGACCTTTCGCGTGTTAGGCGAACTTGATAACCACTACACTACAGAAACTTCTCGGAAACTATACCAGACACCAACCAATGTAGGAGGCACTTTCTAAAAACAGAGTCATTGAAGAAAAATGCTTAGGTTAAAAACACTTGTTTCTGCCCAGTTTCTACCGTCTTAGAAACTAAGCCAGACACCATCCAATGTAGGAGGCACTGTCTAAAAAAAGGGCCATTGCATTAAAATGCTTTGCTAAAAATCCACTGTTTCTGCCCAGTTTCGAACTGGGGACCTTTCGCGTGTTAGGCGAACGTGATAACCACTACACTACAGAAACTTCTCGGAAACTATACCAGACACCAACCAATGTAGGAGGCACTTTCTAAAAACAAAGTCATTGAAGAAAAATGCTTAGGTTAAAAACACTTGTTTCTGCCCAGTTTCGAACTGAGGACCTTTCGCGTGTAAGGCGAACGTGATAACCACTACACTACAGAAACATCTTAGAAACAAAGCCAGACACGATACAATGTAGAAGGCATTTTCTAAAAAAAGAGCCATTGCATGAAAATGCTTAGCTAAAAATCCATTGTTTCTGCCCAGTTTCGAACTGTGGACCTTTCACGTGTGAGGCGAACGTGATAACCACTACACTACAGAAACTTCTCAGAAACTATACACGACACCAACCAATGTAGGAGTCACTTTCATAAAATAGAGCCATTGAAGAAAAATGATTAGGTTAAAAACACTTGTTTCTGCCCAGTTTCGAACTGGGGACCTTTTGCGTGTAAGGCGAACGTGATAACCACTACACTACAGAAATGTCTTAGAAACTATGCTAGACACCATCCAATGTAGGAGGCACTTTCTAAAAAAAGAGCCATTGCATGAAAATGCTTAGCTAAAAATCCATTGTTTCTGCCCAGTTTCGAACTGGGGACCTTTCTCGTGTTAGGTGAATGTGATAACCACTACACTACAGAAACTTCTCGGAAACTATACCAGACACCAACCAATGTAGGAGGCACTTTCTAAAAACAGAGTCATTGAAGAAAAATGCTTAGGTTAAAAACACTTGTTTCTGCCCAGTTTCTACCGTCTTAGAAACTAAGCCAGACACCATCCAATGTAGGAGGCACTGTCTAAAAAAAGGGCCATTGCATTAAAATGCTTAGCTAAAAATCCATTGTTTCTGCCCAGTTTCGAACTGGGGACCTTTCGCGTGTTAGGCGAACGTGATATCCACTACACTACAGAAACGTCTTAGAAACTACGCCAGACACCATCCAATGTAGGAGGCACTTTCTAAAAAAAGAGCCATTGAATGAAAATGCTTAGCTAAAAATCCATTGTTTCTGCCCAGTTTCGAACTGGGGACCTTTCGCGTGTTAGGTGAATGTGATAACCACTACACTACAGAAACTTCTCGGAAACTATACCAGACACCAACCAATGTAGGAGGCACTTTCTAAAAACAGAGTCATTGAAGAAAAATGCTTAGGTTAAAAACACTTGTTTCTGCCCAGTTTCGAACTGGGGACCTTTCGCGTGTAAGGCGAACGTGATAACCAATACACTACAGAAACGTCTTAGAAACTAAGCCAGACACCATGCAATGTAGGAGGCACTTTCTAAAAAAAGAGCCATTGCATGAAAATGCTTAGCTAAAAATCCATTGTTTCTGCCCAGTTTCGAACTGGGGACCTTTCGCGTGTGAGGCGAACGTGATAACCACTACACTACAGAAACTTCTCAGAAACTATACTAGACACCAACCAATGTAAGAGGCACTGTCTAAAAAAAGGGCCATTGCATTAAAATGCTTAGCTAAAAATCCATTGTTTCTGCCCAGTTTCGAACTTGGGACCTTTCGCGTGTTAGGCAAACGTGATAACCACTACACTACAGAAACTTCTCGGAAACTATACCAGACACCATCCAATGTAGGAGGCACTGTCTAAAAAAGGGACCTTGCATTAAAATGATTAGCTAAAAAACCATTGTTTCTGCCCAGTTTCGAACTGGGGACCTTTCGCGTGTTAGGCGAACGTGATAACCACTACACTACAGAAACTTCTCGGAAACTATATCAGACACCAACCAATGTAGGAGGCACTTTCTAAAAAAAGAGCCATTGCATGAAAATGCTTAGCTAAAAATCCATTGTTTCTGCCCAGTTTCGAACTGGGGACCTTTCGCGTGTGAGGCGAACGTGATAACCACTACACTACAGAAACTTCTCAGAAACTAAATTAGACACCAATCAATGTAGGAGGCACTGTCTAAAAAAAGGGCCATTGCATTAAAATGCTTAGCTAAAAATCCATTGTTTCTGCCCAGTTTCGAACTGGGGACCTTTCTCGTGTTAGGTGAATGTGATAACCACTACACTACAGAAACTTCTCGGAAACTATACCAGACACCAACCAATGTAGGAGGCACTTTCTAAAAACAGAGTCATTGAAGAAAAATGCTTAGGTTAAAAACACTTGTTTCTGCCCAGTTTCTACCGTTTTAGAAACTAAGCCAGACACCATCCAATGTAGGAGGCACTTTCTAAAAAAGAGCCATTGCATTAAAATGCTTAGCTAAAAATCCATTGTTTCTGCCCAGTTTCGAACTGGGGACCTTTCGCGTGTGAGACGAACGTGATAACCACTACACTACAGAAACTTCCCAGAAACTATACTAGACACCAACCAATGTAGGAGTCACTTTCATAAAATAGAGCCATTGAAGAAAAATGCTTAGGTTAAAAAAACTTGTTTCTGCCCAGTTTCGAACTGGGGACCTTTCGCGTGTAAGGCGAACGTGATAACCACTACACTACAGAAACATCTTAGAAACAAAGCCAGACACGATACAATGTAGGAGGCACTTTCTAAAAAAAGAGCCATTGCATGAAAATGCTTAGCTAAAAATCCATTGTTTCTGCCCAGTTTCGAACTGGGGACGTTTCGCGTGTTAGGCAAACGTGATAACCACTACACTACAGAAACTTCTCGGAAACTATACCAGACACCATCCAATGTAGGAGGCACTGTCTAAAAAAAGGGTCCTTGCATTAAAATGCTTAGCTAAAAATCCATTGTTTCTGCCCAGTTTCGAACTGGGGACCTTTCGCGTGTTAGGCGAACTTGATAACCACTACACTACAGAAACTTCTCGGAAACTATACCAGACACCAACCAATGTAGGAGGCACTTTCTAAAAACAGAGTCATTGAAGAAAAATGCTTAGGTTAAAAACACTTGTTTCTGCCCAGTTTCTACCGTCTTAGAAACTAAGCCAGACACCATCCAATGTAGGAGGCACTGTCTAAAAAAAGGGCCATTGCATTAAAATGCTTTGCTAAAAATCCATTGTTTCTGCCCAGTTTCGAACTGGGGACCTTTCGCGTGTTAGGCGAACGTGATAACCACTACACTACAGAAACTTCTCGGAAACTATACCAGACACCAACCAATGTAGGAGTCACTTTCATAAAATAGAGCCATTGAAGAAAAATGATTAGGTTAAAAACACTTGTTTCTGCCCAGTTTCGAACTGGGGACCTTTTGCGTGTAAGGCGAACGTGATAACCACTACACTACAGAAATGTCTTAGAAACTATGCCAGACACCATCCAATGTAGGAGGCACTGTCTAAAAAAAGGGCCATTGCATTAAAATGCTTAGCTAAAAATCCATTGTTTCTGCCCAGTTTCGAACTGGGGACCTTTCGCGTGTTAGGCGAACGTGATATCCACTACACTACAGAAACTTCTCGGAAACTATACAAGACACCAACCAATGTAAGAGGCACTGTCTAAAAAAAGGGCCATTGCATTAAAATGCTTAGCTAAAAATCCATTGTTTCTGCCCAGTTTCGAACTTGGGACCTTTCGCGTGTTAGGCAAACGTGATAACCACTACACTACAGAAACTTCTCGGAAACTATACCAGACACCATCCAATGTAGGAGGCACTGTCTAAAAAAGGGTCCTTGCATTAAAATGCTTAGCTAAAAAACCATTGTTTCTGCCCAGTTTCGAACTGGGGACCTTTCGCGTGTTAGGCGAACGTGATAACCACTACACTACAGAAACTTCTCGGAAACTATACCAGACACCAACCAATGTAGGAGGCACTTTCTAAAAAAAGAGCCATTGCATGAAAATGCTTAGCTAAAAATCCATTTTTTCTGCCCAGTTTCGAACTGGGGACCTTTCGCGTGTGAGGCGAACGTGATAACCACTACACTACAGAAACTTCTCAGAAACTAAATTAGACACCAACCAATGTAGGAGGCACTGTCTAAAAAAAGGGCCATTGCATTAAAATGCTTAGCTAAAAATCCATTGTTTCTGCCCAGTTTCGAACTGGGGACCTTTCGCGTGTTAGGCGAACATGATAACCACTACACTACAGAAACTTCTCGGGAACTATACCAGACACCAACCAATGTAGGAGGCACTTTCTAAAAACAGAGTCATTGAAGAAAAATGCTTAGGTTAAAAACACTTGTTTCTGCCCAGTTTCTACCGTCTTAGAAACTAAGCCAGACACCATCCAACGTAGCAGGCACTGTCTAAAAAAATGGCCATTGCATTAAAATTCTTAGCTAAAAATCCATTGTTTCTGCCCAGTTTCGAACTGGGGACCTTTCGCGTGTTAGGCGACCGTGATAACCACTACACTACAGAAACTTCTCGGAAACTATACCAGACACCAACCAATGTAGGAGGCACTTTCTAAAAACAGAGTCATTGAAGAAAAATGCTTAGGTTAAAAACACTTGTTTCTGCCCAGTTTCTACCGTCTTAGAAACTAAGCCAGACACCATCCAATGTAGGAGGCACTGTCTAAAAAAAGGGCCATTGCATTAAAATGCTTAGCTAAAAATCCATTGTTTCTGCCCAGTTTCAAACTGGGGACCTTTCGCGTGTTAGGCGAACGTGATAACCACTACACTACAGAAACTACTCGGAAACTATACCAGACACCAACCAATGTAGGAGGCACTTTCTAAAAACAGAGTCATTGAAGAAAAATGCTTAGGTTAAAAACACTTGTTTCTGCCCAGTTTCTACCGTTTTAGAAACTAAGCCAGACACCATCCAATGTAGGAGGCACTTTCTAAAAAAAGAGCCATTGCATTAAAATGCTTAGCTAAAAATCCATTGTTTCTGCCCAGTTTCGAACTGGGGACCTTTCGCGTGTGAGGCGAACGTGATAACCACTACACTACAGAAACTTCCCAGAAACTATACTAGACACCAACCAATGTAGGAGTCACTTTCATAAAATAGAGCCATTGAAGAAAAATGCTTAGGTTAAAAAAACTTGTTTCTGCCCAGTTTCGAACTGGGGACCTTTCGCGTGTAAGGCGAACGTGATAACCACTACACTACAGAAACGTCTTAGAAACTACGCCAGACACCATCCAATGTAGGAGGCACTTTCTAAAAAAAGAGCCATTGAATGAAAATGCTTAGCTAAAAATCCATTGTTTCTGCCCAGTTTCGAACTGGGGACCTTTCGCATGTGAGGCGAACGTGATAACCACTACACTACAGAAACTTCTCAGAAACTATACACGACACCAACCAATGTAGGAGTCACTTTCATAAAATAGAGCCATTAATGAAAAATGATTAGGATAAAAACACTTGTTTCTGCCCAGTTTCGAACTGGGGACCTTTTGCGTGTAAGGCGAACGTGATAACCAATACACTACAGAAACGTCTTAGAAACTACGCCAGACACCATCCAATGTAGGAGGCACTTTCTAAAAAAAGAGCCATTGAATGAAAATGCTTAGCTAAAAATCCATTGTTTCTGCCCAGTTTCGAACTGGGGACCTTTCGCGTGTTAGGTGAATGTGATAACCACTACACTACAGAATCTTCTCGGAAACTATACCAGACACCAACCAATGTAGGAGGCACTTTCTAAAAACAGAGTCATTGAAGAAAAATGCTTAGGTTAAAAACACTTGTTTCTGCAAAGTTTCTACCGTCTTAGAAACTAAGCCAGACACCATCCAATGTAGGAGGCACTGTCTAAAAATGGGCCATTGCATTAAAATGCTTAGCTAAAAATCCATTGTTTCTGCCCAGTTTCGAACTGGGGACCTTTCGCGTGTTAGGCGAACGTGATAACCACTACACTAAAGAAACTTCTCGGAAACTATACCAGACATCAACCAATGTAGGAGGCACTTTCTAAAAACAGAGTCATTGAAGAAAAATGCTTAGGTTAAAAACACTTGTTTCTGCCCAGTTTCGAACTGGGGACCTTTCGCGTGTGAGGCGAACGTGATAACCACTACACTACAGAAACTTCTCAGAAACTATACTAGACACCAACCAATGTAAGAGGCACTGTCTAAAAAAAGGGCCATTGCATTAAAATGCTTAGCTAAAAATCCATTGTTTCTGCCCAGTTTCGAACTGGGGACCTCTCGCGTGTTAGGCGAACGTGATAACCACTACACTACAGAAACTTCTCGGAAACTATACCAGACACCAACCAATGTAGGAGGCACTTTCTAAAAACAAAGTCATTGAAGAAAAATGCTTAGGTTAAAAACACTTGTTTCTGCCCAGTTTCGAACTGAGGACCTTTCGCGTGTAAGGCGAACGTGATAACCACTACACTACAGAAACGTCTTAGAAACTACGCCAGACACCATCCAATGTAGGAGGCACTTTCTAAAAAAAGAGCCATTGAATGAAAATGCTTAGCTAAAAATCCATTGTTTCTGCCCAGTTTCGAACTGGGGACCTTTCGCGTGTGAGGCGAACGTGATAACCACTACACTACAGAAACTTCTCAGAAACTATACACGACACCAACCAATGTAGGAGTCACTTTCATAAAATAGAGCCATTGAAGAAAAATGATTAGGATAAAAACACTTGTTTCTGCCCAGTTTCGAACTGGGGACCTTTTGCGTGTAAGGCGAACGTGATAACCACTACACTACAGAAACGTCTTAGAAACTACGCTAGACACCATCCAATGTAGGAGGCACTTTCTAAAAAAAGAGCCATTGAATGAAAATGCTTAGCTAAAAATCCATTGTTTCTGCCCAGTTTCGAACTGGGGACCTTTCGCGTGTTAGGCGAACGTGATAACCACTACACTACAGAAACTTCTCGGAAACTATACCAGACACCAACCAATGTAGGAGGCACTTTCTAAAAACAGAGTCATTGAAGAAAAATGCTTAGGTTAAAAACACTTGTTTCTGCCCAGTTTCTACCGTCTTAGAAACTAAGCCAGACACCATCCAATGTAACAGGCACTGTCTAAAAAAGGGCCATTGCATTAAAATGCTTAGCTAAAAATCCATTGTTTCTGCCCAGTTTCGAACTGGGGACCTTTCGCGTGTTAGGCAAACGTGATAACCACTACACTACAGAAACTTCTCGGAAACTATACCAGACACCATCCAATGTAGGAGGCACTGTCTAAAAAAGGGTCCTTGCATTAAAATGCTTAGCTAAAAAACCATTGTTTCTGCCCAGTTTCGAACTGGGGACCTTTCGCGTGTTAGGCAAACGTGATAACCACTACACTACAGAAACTTCTCGGAAACTATACCAGACACCAACCAATGTAGGAGGCACTTTCTAAAAAAAGAGCCATTGCATGAAAATGCTTAGCTAAAAATCCATTGTTTCTGCCCAGTTTCGAACTGGGGACCTTTCGCGTGTTAGGCAAACGTGATAACCAGTACACTACAGAAACTTCTCGGAAACTATACCAGACACCATCCAATGTAGGAGGCACTGTCTAAAAAAAGGGTCCTTGCATTAAAATGCTTAGCTAAAAATCCATTGTTTCTGCCCAGTTTCGAACTGGGGACCTTTCGCGTGTTAGGCGAACGTGATAACCACTACACTACAGAAACTTCTCGGAAACTATACCAGACACCAACCAATGTAGGAGGCACTTTCTAAAAACAGAGTCATTGAAGAAAAATGCTTAGGTTAAAAACACTTGTTTCTGCCCAGTTTCTACCGTCTTAGAAACTAAGCCAGACACCATCCAATGTAGCAGGCACTGTCTAAAAAAAGGGCCATTGCATTAAAATGCTTAGCTAAAAATCCGTTGTTTCTGCCCAGTTTTGAACTGGGGACCTTTCGCGTGTTAGGCGAACGTGATAACCACTACACTACAGAAACTTCTCGGAAACTATACCAGACACCAACCAATGTAGGAGGCACTTTCTAAAAACAGAGTCATTGAAGAAAAATGCTTAGGTTAAAAACACTTGTTTCTGCCCAGTTTCTACCGTCTTAGAAACTAAGCCAGACACCATCCAATGTAGCAGGCACTGTCTAAAAAAAGGGCCATTGCATTAAAATGCTTAGCTAAAAATCCATTGTTTCTGCCCAGTTTTGAACTGGGGACCTTTCGCGTGTTAGGCGAACGTGATAACCACTACACTACAGAAACTTCTCGGAAACTATACCAGACACCAACCAATGTAGGAGGCACTTTCTAAAAACAAAGTCATTGAAGAAAAATGCTTAGGTTAAAAACACTTGTTTCTGCCCAGTTTCGAACTGAGGACCTTTCGCGTGTAAGGCGAACGTGATAACCACTACACTACAGAAACATCTTAGAAAAAAAGCCAGACACGATACAATGTAGAAGGCATTTTCTAAAAAAAGAGCCATTGCATGAAAATGCTTAGCTAAAAATCCATTGTTTCTGCCCAGTTTCGAACTGTGGACCTTTCACGTGTGAGGCGAACGTGATAACCACTACACTACAGAAACTTCTCAGAAACTATACACGACACCAACCAATGTAGGAGTCACTTTCATAAAATAGAGCCATTGAAGAAAAATGATTAGGTTAAAAACACGTGTTTCTGCCCAGTTTCGAACTGGGGACCTTTTGCGTGTAAGGCGAACGTGATAACCACTACACTACAGAAATGTCTTAAAAACTATGCCAGACACCATCCAATGTAGGAGGCACTTTCTAAAAAAAGAGCCATTGCATGAAAATGCTTAGCTAAAAATCCATAGTTTCTGCCCAGTTTCGAACTGGGGACCTTTCTCGTGTTAGGTGAATGTGATAACCACTACACTACAGAAACTTCTCGGAAACTATACCAGACACCAACCAATGTAGGAGGCACTTTCTAAAAACAGAGTCATTGAAGAAAAATGCTTAGGTTAAAAACACTTGTTTCTGCCCAGTTTCTACCGTCTTAGAAACTAAGCCAGACACCATCCAATGTAGGAGGCACTGTCTAAAAAAAGGGCCATTGCATTAAAATGCTTAGCTAAAAATCCATTGTTTCTGCCCAGTTTCGAACTGGGGACCTTTCGCGTGTTAGGCGAACGTGATATCCACTACACTACAGAAACGTCTTAGAAACTACGCCAGACACTATCCAATGTAGGAGGCACTTTCTAAAAACAGAGTCATTGAAGAAAAATGCTTACGTTAAAAACACTTGTTTCTGCCCAGTTTCGAACTGAGGACCTTTCGCGTGTAAGGCGAACGTGATAACCACTACACTACAGAAACGTCTTAGAAACTAAGCCAGACACCATCCAATGTAGGAGGCACTTTCTAAAAAAAGAGCCATTGCATGAAAATGCTTAGCTAAAAATCCATTGTTTCTGCCCAGTTTCGAACTGGGGACCTTTCGCGTGTGAGGCGAACGTGATAACCACTACACTACAGAAACTTCTCAGAAACTATACTAGACACCAACCAATGTAGGAGGCACTTTCTAAAAACAGAGTCATTGAAGAAAAATGCTTAGGTTAAAAACACTTGTTTCTGCCCAGTTTCGAACTGGGGACCTTTCGCGTGTAAGGCGAAAGTGATAACCACTACACTACAGAAACGTCTTAGAAACTAAGCCAGACACCATCCAATGTAGGAGGCACTTTCTAAAAAAAGAGCCATTGCATGAAAATGCTTAGCTAAAAATCCATTGTTTCTGCCAAGTTTCGAACTGGGGACCTTTCGTGTGTGAGGAGAACGTGATAACCAGTACACTACAGAATCTTCTCGGAAACTATACTAGACACCAACCAATGTAAGAGGCACTGTCTAAAAAAAGGGCCATTGCATTAAAATGCTTAGCTAAAAATCCATTGTTTCTGCCCAGTTTCGAACTGGGGACCTTTCGCGTGTTAGGCGAACGTGATAACCACTACACTACAGAAACTTCTCGGAAACTATACCAGACACCATCCAATGTAGGAGGCACTGTCTAAAAAAAGAGCAATTGCATGAAAATGCTTAGCTAAAAATCCATTGTTTCTGCCCAGTTTCGAACTGGGGACCTTTCGCGTGTGAGGCGAACGTGATAACCACTACACTACAGAAACTTCTCAGAAACTATACAAGACACCAACCAATGTAGGAGTCACTTTCATAAAATAGAGCCATTGAAGAAAAATGCTTAGGTTAAAAACACTTGTTTCTGCACAGTTTCGCGTGTAAGGCGAACGTGATAACCACTACACTACAGAAACGTCTTAGAAACTACGCCAGACACCATCCAATGTAGGAGGCACTTTCTAAAAAAAGAGCCATTGCATGAAAATGCTTAGCTAAAAATCCATTGTTTCTGCCCAGTTTCGAACTGGTGACCTTTCGCGTGTTAGGTGAATGTGATAACCACTACACTACAGAAACTTCTCGGAAACTATACCAGACACCAACCAATGTAGGAGGCACTTTCTAAAAACAGAGTCATTGAAGAAAAATGCTTAGGTTAAAAACACTTGTTTCTGCCCAGTTTCGAACTGGGGACCTTTCGCGTGTAAGGCGAAAGTGATAACCACTACACTACAGAAACGTCTTAGAAACTAAGCCAGACACCATCCAATGTAGGAGGCACTTTCTAAAAAAAGAGCCATTGCATGAAAATGCTTAGCTAAAAATCCATTGTTTCTGCCAAGTTTCGAACTGGGGACCTTTCGTGTGTGAGGAGAACGTGATAACCACTACACTACAGAATCTTCTCGGAAGCTATACCAGACACCATCCAATGTAGGAGGCACTGTCTAAAAAAAGAGCAATTGCATGAAAATGCTTAGGTTAAAAAAACTTTCGCGTGTGAGGCGAACGTGATAACCACTACACTACAGAAACTTCTCAGAAACTATCCTAGACACCAACCAATGTAGGAGGCACTGTCGAAAAAAAGGGCCATTGCATTAAAATGCTTAGCTAAAAATCCATTGTTTCTGCCCAGTTTCGAACTGAGGACCTTTCGCGTGTTAGGCGAACGTGATAACCACTACACTACAGAAACTTCTCGGAAACTATACCAGACACCAACCAATGTAGGAGGCACTTTCGAAAAACAGAGTCATTGAAGAAAAATGCTTAGGTTAAAAACACTTGTTTCTGCCCAGTTTCTACCGTCTTAGAAACTAAGCCAGACACCATCCAATGTAGGAGGCACTGTCTAAAAACAGAGCCATTGAAGAAAAATGCTTAGGTTAAAAACACTTGTTTCTGCCCAGTTTTGAACTGGGGACCTTTCGCGTGTAAGGCGAACGTGATAACCACTACAATACAGAAACGTCTTAGAATCTACGCCAGACACCATCCAATGTAGGTGGCACTTTCTAAAAAAAGAGCCATTGCATGAAAATGCTTAGCTAAAAATCCATTGTTTTTGCCCAGTTTCGAACTGGGGACCTTTCGCGTGTTAGGTGAATGTGATAACCACTACACTACAGAAACTTCTCGGAAACTATACCAGACACCAACCAATGTAGGAGGCACTTTCTAAAAACAGAGTCATTGAAGAAAAATGCTTAGGTTAAAAACACTTGTTTCTGCCCAGTTTCTACCGTCTTAGAAACTAAGCCAGACACCATCCAATGTAGGAGGCACTGTCTAAAAAAAGGGCCATTGCATTAAAATGCTTAGCTAAAAATCCATTGTTTCTGCCCAGTTTCAAACTGGGGACCTTTCGCGAGTTAGGCGAACGTGATAACCACTACACTACAGAAACTTCTCGGAAACTATACCAGACACAAACCAATGTAGGAGGCAATTTCGAAAAACAGAGTCATTGAAGAAAAATGCTTAGGTTAAAAACGCTTGTTTCTACCCAGTTTCGAACTGGGGACCTTTCGCGTGTTAGGCGAACGTGATAACCACTACACTACAGAAACTTCTCTGAATTTATACCGGACACCAACCAATGTAGGAGGCACTTTCTAAAAACAGAGCCATTGAAGAAAAATGCTTAGGTTAAAAACACTTGTTTCTGCCCAGTTTTGAACTGGGGACCTTTCGCGTGTAAGGCGAACGTGATAACCACTACAATACAGAAACGTCTTAGAATCTACGCCAGACACCATCCAATGTAGGTGGCACTTTCTAAAAAAAGAGCCATTGCATGAAAATGCTTAGCTAAAAATCCATTGTTTTTGCCCAGTTTCGAACTGGGGACCTTTCGCGTGTTAGGTGAATGTGATAACCACTACACTACAGAAACTTCTCGGAAACTATACCAGACACCAACCAATGTAGGAGGCACTTTCTAAAAACAGAGTCATTGAAGAAAAATGCTTAGGTTAAAAACACTTGTTTCTGCCCAGTTTCTACCGTCTTAGAAACTAAGCCAGACACCATCCAATGTAGGAGGCACTGTCTAAAAAAAGGGCCATTGCATTAAAATGCTTAGCTAAAAATCCATTGTTTCTGCCCAGTTTCAAACTGGGGACCTTTCGCGTGTTAGGCGAACGTGATAACCACTACACTACAGAAACTTCTCGGAAACTATACCAGACACAAACCAATGTAGGAGGCAATTTCGAAAAACAGAGTCATTGAAGAAAAATGCTTAGGTTAAAAACGCTTGTTTCTGAACAGTTTCGAACTGAGGACCTTTCGCGTGTAAGGCGAACGTGATAACCACTACACTACAGAAACGTCTTAGAAACTAAGCCAGACACCATCCAATGTAGGAGGCACTTTCTAAAAAAAGAGCCATTGCATGAAAATGCTTAGCTAAAAATCCATTGTTTCTGCCCAGTTTCGAACTGGGGACCTTTCGCGTGTGAGGCGAACGTGATAACCACTACACTACAGAAACTTCTCAGAATCTATACTAGACACCAACCAATGTAGGAGGCACTGTCTAAAAAAAGGGCCATTGCATTAAAATGCTTAGCTAAAAATCCATTGTTTCTGCCCAGTTTCGAACTGGGGACCTTTCGCGTGTTAGGCGAACGTGATAACCACTACACTACAGAAACTTCTCGGAAACTATACCAGACACCAACCAATGTAGGAGGCACTTTCGAAAAACAGAGTCATTAAAGAAAAATGCTTATGTTAAAAACACTTGTTTCTGCCCAGTTTCTACCGTCTTAGAAACTAAGCCAGACACCATCCAATGTAGGAGGCACTGTCTAAAAAAAGGGCCATTGCATTAAAATGCTTAACTAAAAATCCATTGTTTCTGCCCAGCTTCGATCTGGGGACCTTTCGCGTGTGAGGCAAACGTGATAACCACTACACTACAGAAACTTCTCAGAAACTATACGAGACACCAACCAATTTGGTAGGCACTGTCTAAAAAAAGGGCCATTGCATTAAAATACTTAGCTAAAAATCCATTGTTTCTGCCCAGTTTCGAACTGAGGACCTTTCGCGTGTAAGGCGAACGTGATAACCACTACACTACAGAAACGTCTTAGAAACAAAACCAGACACCATACAATGTAGGAGGCACTTTCTAAAAAATTAGCCATTGCATGAAAATGCTTAACTAAAAATCCATTGTTTCTGCCCAGTTTCGAACTGGGGACCTTTCGCGTGTGAGGCGAACGTGATAACCACTACACTACAGAAACTTCTCAGAAACTATACGAGACACCAACCAATTTGGTAGGCACTGTCTAAAAAAAGGGCCATTGCATTAAAATACTTAGCTAAAAATCCATTGTTTCTGCCCAGTTTCGAACTGAGGACCTTTCGCGTGTAAGGCGAACGTGATAACCACTACACTACAGAAACGTCTTAGAAACTAAGCTAGACACCATCCAATGTAGGAGGCACTTTCTAAAAAAAGAGCCATTGCATGAAAATGCTTAGCTAAAAATCCATTGTTTCTGCCCAGTTTCGAACTGAGGACCTTTCGCGTGTAAGGCGAACGTGATAACCACTACACTACAGAAACGTCTTAGAAACTACGCCAGACACCATCCAATGTAGGAGGCACTTTCTAAAAAAAGAGCAATTGCATGAAAATGCTTAGCTAAAAATCCATTGTTTCTGCCCAGTTTCGAACTGGGGACCTTTCGCGTGTTAGGTGAATGTGATAACCACTACACTACAGAAACTTCTCGGAAACTATACCAGACACCAACCAATGTAGGAGGCACTTTCTAAAAACAGAGTCATTGAAGAAAAATGCTTAGGTTAAAAACACTTGTTTCTGCCCAGTTTCTACCGTCTTAGAAACTAAGCCAGACACCATCCAATGTAGGAGGCACTGTCTAAAAAAAGGGCCATTGCATTAAAATGCTTAGCTAAAAATCCATTGTTTCTATCCAGTTTCAAACTGGGGACCTTTCGTGTGTTAGGCGAACGTGATAACCACTACACTACAGAAACTTCTCGGAAACTACACCAGACACCAACCAATGTAGGAGGCACTTTCTAAAAACAGAGTCATTGAAGAAAAATGCTTAGGTTAAAAACACTTGTTTCTGCCCAGTTTCGAACTGAGGACCTTTCGCGTGTAAGGCGAACGTGATAACCACTACACTACAGAAACGTCTTAGAAACTCAGCCAGACACCATCCAATGTAGGAGGCACTTTCTAAAAAAAGAGCCATTGCATGAAAATGCTTAGCTAAAAATCCATTGTTTCTGCCCAGTTTCGAACTGAGGACCTTTCGCGTGTAAGGCGAACGTGATAACCACTACACTACAGAAACGTCTTAGAAACTACGCCAGACACCATCCAATGTAGGAGGCACTTTCTAAAAAAAGAGCAATTGCATGAAAATGCTTAGCTAAAAATCCATTGTTTCTGCCCAGTTTCGAACTGGGGACCTTTCGCGTGTTAAGTGAATGTGATAACCACTACACTACAGAAACTTCTCGGAAACTATACCAGACACCAACCAATGTAGGAGGCACTTTCTAAAAACAGAGTCATTGAAGAAAAATGCTTAGGTTAAAAACACTTGTTTCTGCCCAGTTTCTACCGTCTTAGAAACTAAGCCAGACACCATCCAATGTAGGAGGCACTGTCTAAAAAAAGGGCCATTGCATTAAAATGCTTAGCTAAAAATCCATTGTTTCTATCCAGTTTCAAACTGGGGACCTTTCGTGTGTTAGGCGAACGTGATAACCACTACACTACAGAAACTTCTCGGAAACTACACCAGACACCAACCAATGTAGGAGGCACTTTCTAAAAACAGAGTCATTGAAGAAAAATGCTTAGGTTAAAAACACTTGTTTCTGCCCAGTTTCGAACTGAGGACCTTTCGCGTGTAAGGCGAACGTGATAACCACTACACTACAGAAACGTCTTAGAAACTCAGCCAGACACCATCCAATGTAGGAGGCACTTTCTAAAAAAAGAGCCATTGCATGAAAATGCTTAGCTAAAAATCCATTGATTCTGCCCAGTTTCGAACTGGGGACCTTTCGCGTGTGAGGCGAACGTGATAACCACTACACTACAGAAACTTCTCAGAAACTATACTAGACACCAACCAATGTAGGAGGCACTGTCTAAAAAAAGGGCCATTGCATTAAAATGCTTAGCTAAAAATCCATTGTTTCTGCCCAGTTTCGAACTGGGGACCTTTCGCGTGTTAGGCGAACGTGATAACCACTACACTACAGAAATGTCTCGGAAACTATACCAGACACCAACCAATGTAGGAGCCACTTTCGAAAAACAGAGTCATTGAAGAAAAATGCTTATGTTAAAAACACTTGTTTCTGCCCAGTTTCTACCGTCTTAGAAACTAAGCCAGACACCATCCAATGTAGGAGGCACTGTCTAAAAAAAGGGCCATTGCATTAAAATGCTTAGCTAAAAATCCATTGTTTCTGCCCAGTTTCGAACTGGGGACCTTTCGAGTGTTAGGCGGATGTGATAACCACTACACTACAGAAACTTCTCGGAAACTATACCAGACACTAACAAATGTAGGAGGCACTTTCTAAAAACAGAGTCATTGAAGAAAAATGCTTAGGTTAAAAACACTTGTTTCTGCCCAGTTTCTACCGTTTTAGAAACTAAGCTAGACACCATCCAATGTAGGAGGCACTTTCTAAAAAAAGAGCAATTGCATGAAAATGCTTAGCTAAAAATCCATTGTTTCTGCCCAGTTTGGAACTGGGGACCTTTCGCGTGTGAGGCGAACGTGATAACCACTACACTACAGAAATTTCCCAGAAACTATACTAGACACCAACCAATGTAGGAGTCACTTTCATAAAATAGAGCCATTGAAGAAAAATGCTTAGGTTAAAAAAACTTGTTTCTGCCCAGTTTCGAACTGGGGACCTTTCGCGTGTAAGGCGAATGTGATAACCACTACACTACAGAAACATCTTAGAAACTAAACCAGACACCATACAATGTAGGAGGCACTTTCTAAAAAAAGAGCCATTGCATGAAAATGCTTAACTAAAAATCCATTGTTTCTGCCCAGTTTCGAACTGGGGACCTTTCGCGTGTGAGGCGAACATGATAACCACTACACTACAGAAACTTCTCAGAAGCTATAAGAGACTCCAACCAATTTGGTAGGCACTGTCTAAAAAAAGGGCCATTGCATTAAAATACTTAGCTAAAAACCCATTGTTTCTGCCCAGTTTCGAACTGAGGACCTTTCGCGTGTAAGGCGAACGTGATAACCACTACACTACAGAAACGTCTTAGAAACTAAGCTAGACACCATCCAATGTAGGAGGCACTTTCTAAAAAAAGAGCCATTGCATGAAAATGCTTAGCTAAAAATCCATTGTTTCTGCCCAGTTTCGAACTGAGGACCTTTCGCGTGTAAGGCGAACGTGATAACCACTACACTACAGAAACGTCTTAGAAACTACGCCAGACACCATCCAATGTAGGAGGCACTTTCTAAAAAAAGAGCAATTGCATGAAAATGCTTAGCTAAAAATCCATTGTTTCTGCCCAGTTTCGAACTGGGGACCTTTCGCGTGTTAGGTGAATGTGATAACCACTACACTACAGAAACTTCTCGGAAACTATACCAGACACCAACCAATGTAGGAGGCACTTTCTAAAAACAGAGTCATTGAAGAAAAATGCTTAGGTTAAAAACACTTGTTTCTGCCCAGTTTCTACCGTCTTAGAAACTAAGCCAGACACCATCCAATGTAGGAGGCACTGTCTAAAAAAAGGGCCATTGCATTAAAATGCTTAGCTAAAAATCCATTGTTTCTATCCAGTTTCAAACTGGGGACCTTTCGTGTGTTAGGCGAACGTGATAACCACTACACTACAGAAACTTCTCGGAAACTACACCAGACACCAACCAATGTAGGAGGCACTTTCTAAAAACAGAGTCATTGAAGAAAAATGCTTAGGTTAAAAACACTTGTTTCTGCCCAGTTTCGAACTGAGGACCTTTCGCGTGTAAGGCGAACGTGATAACCACTACACTACAGAAACGTCTTAGAAACTCAGCCAGACACCATCCAATGTAGGAGGCACTTTCTAAAAAAAGAGCCATTGCATGAAAATGCTTAGCTAAAAATCCATTGATTCTGCCCAGTTTCGAACTGGGGACCTTTCGCGTGTGAGGCGAATGGATAACCACTACACTACAGAAACTTCTCAGAAACTATACGAGACACCAACCAATGTAGGAGGCACTGTCTAAAAAAAAGGGCCATTGCATTAAAATGCTTAGCTAAAAATCCATTGTTTCTGCCCAGTTTCAAACTTGGGACCTTTCGCGTGTTAGGCGAACGTGATAACCACTACACTACAGAAACTTCTCGGAAGCTATACCAGACACCAACCAATGTAGGAGGCACTTTCTAAAAACAGAGTCATTGAAGAAAAATGCTTAGGTTAAAAACGCTTGTTTTTGCCCAGTTTCGAACTGAGGACCTTTCGCGTGTAAGGCGAACGTGATAACCACTACACTACAGAAACGTCTTAGAAACTAAGCCAGACACCATCCAATGTAGGAGGCACTTTCTAAAAAAAGAGCCATTGCATGAAAATGCTTAGCTAAAAATCCATTGTTTCTGCCCAGTTTCGAACTGGGGACCTTTCGCGTGTGAGGCGAAAGTGATAACCACTACACTACAGAAACTTCTCAGAAACTATACTAGACACCAACCAATGTAGGAGGCACTGTCTAAAAAAAGGGCCATTGCATTAAAATGCTTAGCTAAAAATCCATTGTTTCTGCCCAGTTTCGAACTGGGGACCTTTCGAGTGTTAGGCGGACGTGATAACCACTACACTACAGAAACTTCTCGGAAACTATACCAGACACCAACCAATGTAGGAGGCACTTTCGAAAAACAGAGTCATTGAAGAAAAATGCTTAGGTTAAAAACACTTGTTTGTGCCCAGTTTCTACCGTCTTAGAAACTAAGCCAGACACCATCCAATGTAGGAGGCACTGTCTAAAAAAAGGGCCATTGCATTAAAATGCTTAGCTAAAAATCCATTGTTTCTGCCCAGTTTCGAACTGGGGACCTTTCGCGTGTTAGGCGAATGTGATAACCACTACACTACAGAAACTTCTCGGAAACTATACCAGACACCAACAAATGTAGGAGGCACTTTCTAAAAACAGAGTCATTGAAGAAAAATGCTTAGGTTAAAAACACTTGTTTCTGCCCAGTTTCTACCGTTTTAGAAACTAAGCCAGACACCATCCAATGTAGGAGGCACTTTCTAAAAAAAGAGCAATTGCATGAAAATGCTTAGCTAAAAATCCATTGTTTCTGCCCAGTTTCGAACTGGGAACCTTTCGCGTGTGAGGCGAACGTGATAACCACTACACTACAGAAATTTCCCAGAAACTACACTAGACACCAACCAATGTAGGAGTCACTTTCATAAAATAGAGCCATTGAAGAAAAATGCTTAGGTTAAAAAAACTTGTTTCTGCCCAGTTTCGAACTGGGGACCTTTCGCGTGTAAGGCGAATGTGATAACCACTACACTACAGAAACATCTTAGAAACAAAACCAGACACCATACAATGTAGGAGGCACTTTCTAAAAAAAGAGCCATTGCATGAAAATGCTTAACTAAAAATCCATTGTTTCTGCCCAGTTTCGAACTGGGGACCTTTCGCGTGTGAGGCGAACATGATAACCACTACACTACAGAAACTTCTCAGAAACTATACGAGACTCCAACCAATTTGGTAGGCACTGTCTAAAAAAAGGGCCATTGCATTAAAATACTTAGCTAAAAATCCATTGTTTCTGCCCAGTTTCGAACTGAGGACCTTTCGCGTGTAAGGCGAACGTGATAACCACTACACTACAGAAACGTCTTAGAAACTAAGCTAGACACCATCCAATGTAGGAGGCACTTTCTAAAAAAAGAGCCATTGCATGAAAATGCTTAGCTAAAAATCCATTGTTTCTGCCCAGTTTCGAACTGAGGACCTTTCGCGTGTAAGGCGAACGTGATAACCACTACACTACAGAAACGTCTTAGAAACTACGCCAGACACCATCCAATGTAGGAGGCACTTTCTAAAAAAAGAGCAATTGCATGAAAATGCTTAGCTAAAAATCCATTGTTTCTGCCAATTTCGAACTGGGGACCTTTCGCGTGTTAGGTGAATGTGATAACCACTACACTACAGAAACTTCTCGGAAACTATACCAGACACCAACCAATGTAGGAGGCACTTTCTAAAAACAGAGTCATTGAAGAAAAATGCTTAGGTTAAAAACACTTGTTTCTGCCCAGTTTCTACCGTCTTAGAAACTAAGCCAGACACCATCCAATGTAGGAGGCACTGTCTAAAAAAAGGGCCATTGCATTAAAATGCTTAGCTAAAAATCCATTGTTTCTATCCAGTTTCAAACTGGGGACCTTTCGTGTGTTAGGCGAACGTGATAACCACTACACTACAGAAACTTCTCGGAAACTACACCAGACACCAACCAATGTAGGAGGCACTTTCTAAAAACAGAGTCATTGAAGAAAAATGCTTAGGTTAAAAACACTTGTTTCTGCCCAGTTTCGAACTGAGGACCTTTCGCGTGTAAGGCGAACGTGATAACCACTACACTACAGAAACGTCTTAGAAACTCAGCCAGACACCATCCAATGTAGGAGGCACTTTCTAAAAAAAGAGCCATTGCATGAAAATGCTTAGCTAAAAATCCATTGATTCTGCCCAGTTTCGAACTGGGGACCTTTCGCGTGTGAGGCGAATGGATAACCACTACACTACAGAAACTTCTCAGAAACTATACGAGACACCAACCAATGTAGGAGGCACTGTCTAAAAAAAAGGGCCATTGCATTAAAATGCTTAGCTAAAAATCCATTGTTTCTGCCCAGTTTCAAACTTGGGACCTTTCGCGTGTTAGGCGAACGTGATAACCACTACACTACAGAAACTTCTCGGAAGCTATACCAGACACCAACCAATGTAGGAGGCACTTTCTAAAAACAGAGTCATTGAAGAAAAATGCTTAGGTTAAAAACGCTTGTTTTTGCCCAGTTTCGAACTGAGGACCTTTCGCGTGTAAGGCGAACGTGATAACCACTACACTACAGAAACGTCTTAGAAACTAAGCCAGACACCATCCAATGTAGGAGGCACTTTCTAAAAAAAGAGCCATTGCATGAAAATGCTTAGCTAAAAATCCATTGTTTCTGCCCAGTTTCGAACTGGGGACCTTTCGCGTGTGAGGCGAAAGTGATAACCACTACACTACAGAAACTTCTCAGAAACTATACTAGACACCAACCAATGTAGGAGGCACTGTCTAAAAAAAGGGCCATTGCATTAAAATGCTTAGCTAAAAATCCATTGTTTCTGCCCAGTTTCGAACTGGGGACCTTTCGAGTGTTAGGCGGACGTGATAACCACTACACTACAGAAACTTCTCGGAAACTATACCAGACACCAACCAATGTAGGAGGCACTTTCGAAAAACAGAGTCATTGAAGAAAAATGCTTAGGTTAAAAACACTTGTTTGTGCCCAGTTTCTACCGTCTTAGAAACTAAGCCAGACACCATCCAATGTAGGAGGCACTGTCTAAAAAAAGGGCCATTGCATTAAAATGCTTAGCTAAAAATCCATTGTTTCTGCCCAGTTTCGAACTGGGGACCTTTCGCGTGTTAGGCGAATGTGATAACCACTACACTACAGAAACTTCTCGGAAACTATACCAGACACCAACAAATGTAGGAGGCGCTTTCTAAAAACAGAGTCATTGAAGAAAAATGCTTAGGTTAAAAAAACTTGTTTCTGCCCAGTTTCGAACTGGGGACCTTTCGCGTGTAAGGCGAATGTGATAACCACTACACTACAGAAACATCTTAGAAACAAAACCAGACACCATACAATGTAGGAGGCACTTTCTAAAAAAAGAGCCATTGCATGAAAATGCTTAACTAAAAATCCATTGTTTCTGCCCAGTTTCGAACTGGGGACCTTTCGCGTGTGAGGCGAACATGATAACCACTACACTACAGAAACTTCTCAGAAACTATACGAGACTCCAACCAATTTGGTAGGCACTGTCTAAAAAAAGGGCCATTGCATTAAAATACTTAGCTAAAAATCCATTGTTTCTGCCCAGTTTCGAACTGAGGACCTTTCGCGTGTAAGGCGAACGTGATAACCACTACACTACAGAAACGTCTTAGAAACTAAGCTAGACACCATCCAATGTAGGAGGCACTTTCTAAAAAAAGAGCCATTGCATGAAAATGCTTAGCTAAAAATCCATTGTTTCTGCCCAGTTTCGAACTGAGGACCTTTCGCGTGTAAGGCGAACGTGATAACCACTACACTACAGAAACGTCTTAGAAACTACGCCAGACACCATCCAATGTAGGAGGCACTTTCTAAAAAAAGAGCAATTGCATGAAAATGCTTAGCTAAAAATCCATTGTTTCTGCCAATTTCGAACTGGGGACCTTTCGCGTGTTAGGTGAATGTGATAACCACTACACTACAGAAACTTCTCGGAAACTATACCAGACACCAACCAATGTAGGAGGCACTTTCTAAAAACAGAGTCATTGAAGAAAAATGCTTAGGTTAAAAACACTTGTTTCTGCCCAGTTTCTACCGTCTTAGAAACTAAGCCAGACACCATCCAATGTAGGAGGCACTGTCTAAAAAAAGGGCCATTGCATTAAAATGCTTAGCTAAAAATCCATTGTTTCTATCCAGTTTCAAACTGGGGACCTTTCGTGTGTTAGGCGAACGTGATAACCACTACACTACAGAAACTTCTCGGAAACTACACCAGACACCAACCAATGTAGGAGGCACTTTCTAAAAACAGAGTCATTGAAGAAAAATGCTTAGGTTAAAAACACTTGTTTCTGCCCAGTTTCGAACTGAGGACCTTTCGCGTGTAAGGCAAACGTGATAACCACTACACTACAGAAACGTCTTAGAAACTCAGCCAGACACCATCCAATGTAGGAGGCACTTTCTAAAAAAAGAGCCATTGCATGAAAATGCTTAGCTAAAAATCCATTGATTCTGCCCAGTTTCGAACTGGGGACCTTTCGCGTGTGAGGCGAACGGATAACCACTACACTACAGAAACTTCTCAGAAACTATACTAGACACCAACCAATGTAGGAGGCACTGTCTAAAAAAAAGGGCCATTGCATTAAAATGCTTAGCTAAAAATCCATTGTTTCTGCCCAGTTTCAAACTTGGGACCTTTCGCGTGTTAGGCGAACGTGATAACCACTACACTACAGAAACTTCTCGGAAGCTATACCAGACACCAACCAATGTAGGAGGCACTTTCTAAAAACAGAGACATTGAAGAAAAATGCTTAGATTAAAAACGCTTGTTTTTGCCCAGTTTCGAACTGAGGACCTTTCGCGTGTAAGGCGAACGTGATAACCACTACACTACAGAAACGTCTTAGAAACTCAGCCAGACACCATCCAATGTAGGAGGCACTTTCTAAAAAAAGAGCCATTGCATGAAAATGCTTAGCTAAAAATCCATTGTTTCTGCCCAGTTTCGAACTGGGGACCTTTCGCGTGTGAGGCGAAAGTGATAACCACTACACTACAGAAACTTCTCAGAAACTATACTAGACACCAACCAATGTAGGAGGCACTGTCTAAAAAAAGGGCCATTGCATTAAAATGCTTAGCTAAAAATCCATTGTTTCTGCCCAGTTTCGAACTGGGGACCTTTCGAGTGTTAGGCGGACGTGATAACCACTTCACTACAGAAACTTCTCGGAAACTATACCAGACACCAACCAATGTAGGAGGCACTTTCGAAAAACAGAGTCATTGAAGAAAAATGCTTAGGTTAAAAACACTTGTTTGTGCCCAGTTTCTACCGTCTTAGAAACTAAGCCAGACACCATCCAATGTAGGAGGCACTGTCTAAAAAAAGGGCCATTGCATTAAAATGCTTAGCTAAAAATCCATTGTTTCTGCCCAGTTTCGAACTGGGGACCTTTCGCGTGTTAGGCGAATGTGATAACCACTACACTACAGAAACTTCTCGGAAACTATACCAGACACCAACAAATGTAGGAGGCACTTTCTAAAAACAGAGTCATTGAAGAAAAATGCTTAGGTTAAAAACACTTGTTTCTGCCCAGTTTCTACCGTCTTAGAAACTAAGCCAGACACCATCCAATGTAGGAGGCACTGTCTAAAAAAAGGGCCATTGCATTAAAATGCTTAGCTAAAAATCCATTGTTTCTATCCAGTTTCAAACTGGGGACCTTTCGTGTGTTAGGCGAACGTGATAACCACTACACTACAGAAACTTCTCGGAAACTACACCAGACACCAACCAATGTAGGAGGCACTTTCTAAAAACAGAGTCAATGAAGAAAAATGCTTAGGTTAAAAACGCTTGTTTCTGCCCAGTTTCGAACTGAGGACCTTTCGCGTGTAAGGCGAACGTGATAACCACTACACTACAGAAACGTCTTAGAAGCTAAGCCAGACACCATACAATGTAGGAGTCACTTTCTAAAAAAAGAGCCATTGCATGAAAATGCTTAGCTAAAAATCTATTGATTCTGCCCAGTTTCGAACTGGGGACCTTTCGCGTGTGAGGCGAACGTGATAACCACTACACTACAGAAACTTCTCAGAAGCTATACTAGACACCAACCAATGTAGGAGGCACTGTCTAAAAAAAGGGCCATTGCATTAAAATGCTTAGCTAAAAATCCATTGTTTCTGCCCAGTTTCAAACTGGGGACCTTTCGCGTGTTAGGCGAACGTGATAAACACTACACTACAGAAACTTCTCGGAAACTATACCAGACACCAACCAATGTAGGAGGCACTTTCTAAAAACAGAGTCATTGAAGAAAAATGCTTAGGTTAAAAACGCATGTTTCTGCCCAGTTTCGAACTGGGGACCTTTCGCGTGTTAGGCGAACGTGATAACCACTACACTACAGAAACTTCCCAGAAACCATACCAGACACCAACCGATGTAGGAGGCACTTTCTAAAAACAGAGTCATTGAAGAAAAATGCTTAGGTTAAAAACACTTGTTTCTGCCCAGTTTCTACCGTCTTAGAAACTAAGCCAGACACCATCCAATGTAGGAGGCACTGTCTAAAAAAAGGGCCATTGCATTAAAATGCTTAGCTAAAAATCCATTGTTTCTGCCCAGTTTCAAACTGGGGACCTTTCGCGTGTTAGGCGAACGTGATAACCACTACACTACAGAAACTTCTCGGAAACTATACCAGACACCAACCAATGTAGGAGGCACTTTCTAAAAACAGAGTCATTGAAGAAAAATGCTTTGGTTAAAAACGCTTGTTTCTGCCCAGTTTCGAACTGAGGACCTTTCGCGTGTAAGGCGAACGTGATAACCACTACACTACAGAAACGTCTTAGAAGCTAAGCCAGACACCATCCAATGTAGGAGGCACTGTCTAAAAAAAGGGCCATTGCATTAAAATGCTTAGCTAAAAATCCATTGTTTTTATCCAGTTTCAAACTGGGGACCTTTCGTGTGTTAGGCGAACGTGATAACCACTACACTACAGAAACTTCTCGGAAACTACACCAGACACCAACCAATGTAGGAGGCACTTTCTTAAAACAGAGTCATTGAAGAAAAATGCTTAGGTTAAAAACACTTGTTTCTGCCCAGTTTCGAACTGAGGACCTTTCGCGTGTAAGGCGAACGTGATAACCACCACACTACAGAAACGTCTTAGAAACTCAGCCAGACACCATACAATGTAGGAGGCACTTTCTAAAAAAAGAGCCATTGCATGAAAATGCTTAGCTAAAAATCCATTGTTTCTGCCCAGTTTCAAACTGGGGACCTTTCGCGTGTTAGGCGAACGTGATAAACACTACACTACAGAAACTTCTTGGAAACTATACCAGACACCAACCAATGTACGAGGCACTTTCTAAAAACAGAGTCATTGAAGAAAAATGCTTAGGTTAAAAACGCTTGTTTCTGCCCAGTTTCGAACTGGGGACCTTTCGCGTGTTAGGCGAACGTGATAACCACTACACTACACAAACTTCCCGGAAACTATACCAGACACCAACCGATGTAGGAGGCACTTTCTAAAAACAGAGTCATTGAAGAAAAATGCTTAGGTTAAAAACACTTGTTTCTGCCCAGTTTCTACCGTCTTAGAAACTAAGCCAGACACCATCCAATGTAGGAGGCACTGTCTAAAAAAAGGGCCATTGCATTAAAATGCTTAGCTAAAAATCCATTGTTTCTGCCCAGTTTCAAACTGGGGACCTTTCGCGTGTTAGGCGAACGTGATAACCACTACACTACAGAAACTTCTCGGAAACTATACCAGACACCAACCAATGTAGGAGGCACTTTCTAAAAACAGAGTCATTGAAGAAAAATGCTTTGGTTAAAAACGCTTGTTTCTGCCCAGTTTCGAACTGAGGACCTTTCGCGTGTAAGGCGAACGTGATAACCACTACACTACAGAAACGTCTTAGAAGCTAAGCCAGACACCATCCAATGTAGGAGGCACTTTCTAAAAAAAGAGCCATTGCATGAAAATGCTTAGCTAAAAATCCATTGTTTCTGCCCAGTTTCGAACTGGGGACCTTTCGCGTGTGAGGCGAACGTGATAACCACTACACTACAGAAACTTCTCAGAAACTATACTAGACACCAACCAATGTAGGAGGCACTGTCTAAAAAAAGGGCCATTGCATTAAAATGCTTAGCTAAAAATCCATTGTTTCTGCCCAGTTTCGAACTGGGGACCTTTCGCGTGTTAGGCGAACGTGATAACCACTACACTACAGAAACTTCTCGGAAACTATACCAGACACCAACCAATGTAGGAGGCACTTTCGAAAAACAGAGTCATTGAAGAAAAATGCTTATGTTAAAAACACTTGTTTCTGCCCAGTTTCGAACTGAGGACCTTTCGCGTGTAAGGCGAACGTGATAACCACTACACTACAGAAACGTCTTAGAAGCTAAGCCAGACACCATACAATGTAGGAGTCACTTTCTAAAAAAAGAGCCATTGCATGAAAATGCTTAGCTAAAAATCTATTGATTCTGCCCAGTTTCGAACTGGGGACCTTTCGCGTGTGAGGCGAACGTGATAACCACTACACTACAGAAACTTCTCAGAAGCTATACTAGACACCAACCAATGTAGGAGGCACTGTCTAAAAAAAGGGCCATTGCATTAAAATGCTTAGCTAAAAATCCATTGTTTCTGCCCAGTTTCAAACTGGGGACCTTTCGCGTGTTAGGCGAACGTGATAAACACTACACTACAGAAACTTCTCGGAAACTACACCAGACACCAAACAATGTAGGAGGCACTTTCTAAAAACAGAGTCATTGAAGAAAAATGCTTAGGTTAAAAACACTTGTTTCTGCCCAGTTTCGAACTGAGGACCTTTCGCGTGTAAGGCGAACGTGATAACCACCACACTACAGAAACGTCTTAGAAACTCAGCCAGACACCATACAATGTAGGAGGCACTTTCTAAAAAAAGAGCCATTGCATGAAAATGCTTAGCTAAAAATCCATTGTTTCTGCCCAGTTTCAAACTGGGGACCTTTCGCGTGTTAGGCGAACGTGATAAACACTACACTACAGAAACTTCTTGGAAACTATACCAGACACCAACCAATGTACGAGGCACTTTCTAAAAACAGAGTCATTGAAGAAAAATGCTTAGGTTAAAAACGCTTGTTTCTGCCCAGTTTCGAACTGGGGACCTTTCGCGTGTTAGGCGAACGTGATAACCACTACACTACAGAAACTTCCCGGAAACTATACCAGACACCAACCGATGTAGGAGGCACTTTCTAAAAACAGAGTCATTGAAGAAAAATGCTTAGGTTAAAAACACTTGTTTCTGCCCAGTTTCTACCGTCTTAGAAACTAAGCCAGACACCATCCAATGTAGGAGGCACTGTCTAAAAAAAGGGCCATTGCATTAAAATGCTTAGCTAAAAATCCATTGTTTCTGCCCAGTTTCAAACTGGGGACCTTTCGCGTGTTAGGCGAACGTGATAACCACTACACTACAGAAACTTCTCGGAAACTATACCAGACACCAACCAATGTAGGAGGCACTTTCTAAAAACAGAGTCATTGAAGAAAAATGCTTTGGTTAAAAACGCTTGTTTCTGCCCAGTTTCGAACTGAGGACCTTTCGCGTGTAAGGCGAACGTGATAACCACTACACTACAGAAACGTCTTAGAAGCTAAGCCAGACACCATCCAATGTAGGAGGCACTTTCTAAAAAAAGAGCCATTGCATGAAAATGCTTAGCTAAAAATCCATTGTTTCTGCCCAGTTTCGAACTGGGGACCTTTCGCGTGTGAGGCGAACGTGATAACCACTACACTACAGAAACTTCTCAGAAACTATACTAGACACCAACCAATGTAGGAGGCACTGTCTAAAAAAAGGGCCATTGCATTAAAATGCTTAGCTAAAAATCCATTGTTTCTGCCCAGTTTCGAACTGGGGACCTTTCGCGTGTTAGGCGAACGTGATAACCACTACACTACAGAAACTTCTCGGAAACTATACCAGACACCAACCAATGTAGGAGGCACTTTCGAAAAACAGAGTCATTGAAGAAAAATGCTTATGTTAAAAACACTTGTTTCTGCCCAGTTTCGAACTGAGGACCTTTCGCGTGTAAGGCGAACGTGATAACCACTACACTACAGAAACGTCTTAGAAGCTAAGCCAGACACCATACAATGTAGGAGTCACTTTCTAAAAAAAGAGCCATTGCATGAAAATGCTTAGCTAAAAATCTATTGATTCTGCCCAGTTTCGAACTGGGGACCTTTCGCGTGTGAGGCGAACGTGATAACCACTACACTACAGAAACTTCTCAGAAGCTATACTAGACACCAACCAATGTAGGAGGCACTGTCTAAAAAAAGGGCCATTGCATTAAAATGCTTAGCTAAAAATCCATTGTTTCTGCCCAGTTTCAAACTGGGGACCTTTCGCGTGTTAGGCGAACGTGATAACCACTACACTACAGAAACTTCTCAGAAGCTATACTAGACACCAACCAATGTAGGAGGCACTGTCTAAAAAAAGGGCCATTGCATTAAAATGCTTAGCTAAAAATCCATTGTTTCTGCCCAGTTTCAAACTGGGGACCTTTCGCGTGTTAGGCGAACGTGATAAACACTACACTACAGAAACTTCTCGGAAACTACACCAGACACCAAACAATGTAGGAGGCACTTTCTAAAAACAGAGTCATTGAAGAAAAATGCTTAGGTTAAAAACACTTGTTTCTGCCCAGTTTCGAACTGAGGACCTTTCGCGTGTAAGGCGAACGTGATAACCACCACACTACAGAAACGTCTTAGAAACTCAGCCAGACACCATACAATGTAGGAGGCACTTTCTAAAAAAAGAGCCATTGCATGAAAATGCTTAGCTAAAAATCCATTGTTTCTGCCCAGTTTCAAACTGGGGACCTTTCGCGTGTTAGGCGAACGTGATAAACACTACACTACAGAAACTTCTTGGAAACTATACCAGACACCAACCAATGTACGAGGCACTTTCTAAAAACAGAGTCATTGAAGAAAAATGCTTAGGTTAAAAACGCTTGTTTCTGCCCAGTTTCGAACTGGGGACCTTTCGCGTGTTAGGCGAACGTGATAACCACTACACTACAGAAACTTCCCGGAAACTATACCAGACACCAACCGATGTAGGAGGCACTTTCTAAAAACAGAGTCATTGAAGAAAAATGCTTAGGTTAAAAACACTTGTTTCTGCCCAGTTTCTACCGTCTTAGAAACTAAGCCAGACACCATCCAATGTAGGAGGCACTGTCTAAAAAAAGGGCCATTGCATTAAAATGCTTAGCTAAAAATCCATTGTTTCTGCCCAGTTTCAAACTGGGGACCTTTCGCGTGTTAGGCGAACGTGATAACCACTACACTACAGAAACTTCTCGGAAACTATACCAGACACCAACCAATGTAGGAGGCACTTTCTAAAAACAGAGTCATTGAAGAAAAATGCTTTGGTTAAAAACGCTTGTTTCTGCCCAGTTTCGAACTGAGGACCTTTCGCGTGTAAGGCGAACGTGATAACCACTACACTACAGAAACGTCTTAGAAGCTAAGCCAGACACCATCCAATGTAGGAGGCACTTTCTAAAAAAAGAGCCATTGCATGAAAATGCTTAGCTAAAAATCCATTGTTTCTGCCCAGTTTCGAACTGGGGACCTTTCGCGTGTGAGGCGAACGTGATAACCACTACACTACAGAAACTTCTCAGAAACTATACTAGACACCAACCAATGTAGGAGGCACTGTCTAAAAAAAGGGCCATTGCATTAAAATGCTTAGCTAAAAATCCATTGTTTCTGCCCAGTTTCGAACTGGGGACCTTTCGCGTGTTAGGCGAACGTGATAACCACTACACTACAGAAACTTCTCGGAAACTATACCAGACACCAACCAATGTAGGAGGCACTTTCGAAAAACAGAGTCATTGAAGAAAAATGCTTATGTTAAAAACACTTGTTTCTGCCCAGTTTCGAACTGAGGACCTTTCGCGTGTAAGGCGAACGTGATAACCACTACACTACAGAAACGTCTTAGAAGCTAAGCCAGACACCATACAATGTAGGAGTCACTTTCTAAAAAAAGAGCCATTGCATGAAAATGCTTAGCTAAAAATCTATTGATTCTGCCCAGTTTCGAACTGGGGACCTTTCGCGTGTGAGGCGAACGTGATAACCACTACACTACAGAAACTTCTCAGAAGCTATACTAGACACCAACCAATGTAGGAGGCACTGTCTAAAAAAAGGGCCATTGCATTAAAATGCTTAGCTAAAAATCCATTGTTTCTGCCCAGTTTCAAACTGGGGACCTTTCGCGTGTTAGGCGAACGTGATAAACACTACACTACAGAAACTTCTCGGAAACTATACCAGACACCAACCAATGTAGGAGGCACTTTCTAAAAACAGAGTCATTGAAGAAAAATGCTTAGGTTAAAAACGCATGTTTCTGCCCAGTTTCGAACTGGGGACCTTTCGCGTGTTAGGCGAACGTGATAACCACTACACTACAGAAACTTCCCGGAAACTATACCAGACACCAACCGATGTAGGAGGCACTTTCTAAAAACAGAGTCATTGAAGAAAAATGCTTAGGTTAAAAACACTTGTTTCTGCCCAGTTTCTACCGTCTTAGAAACTAAGCCAGACACCATCCAATGTAGGAGGCACTGTCTAAAAAAAGGGCCATTGCATTAAAATGCTTAGCTAAAAATCCATTGTTTCTGCCCAGTTTCAAACTGGGGACCTTTCGCGTGTTAGGCGAACGTGATAACCACTACACTACAGAAACTTCTCGGAAACTATACCAGACACCAACCAATGTAGGAGGCACTTTCTAAAAACAGAGTCATTGAAGAAAAATGCTTTGGTTAAAAACGCTTGTTTCTGCCCAGTTTCGAACTGAGGACCTTTCGCGTGTAAGGCGAACGTGATAACCACTACACTACAGAAACGTCTTAGAAGCTAAGCCAGACACCATCCAATGTAGGAGGCACTGTCTAAAAAAAGGGCCATTGCATTAAAATGCTTAGCTAAAAATCCATTGTTTTTATCCAGTTTCAAACTGGGGACCTTTCGTGTGTTAGGCGAACGTGATAACCACTACACTACAGAAACTTCTCGGAAACTACACCAGACACCAACCAATGTAGGAGGCACTTTCTAAAAACAGAGTCATTGAAGAAAAATGCTTAGGTTAAAAACACTTGTTTCTGCCCAGTTTCGAACTGAGGACCTTTCGCGTGTAAGGCGAACGTGATAACCACCACACTACAGAAACGTCTTAGAAACTCAGCCAGACACCATACAATGTAGGAGGCACTTTCTAAAAAAAGAGCCATTGCATGAAAATGCTTAGCTAAAAATCCATTGTTTCTGCCCAGTTTCAAACTGGGGACCTTTCACGTGTTAGGCGAACGTGATAAACACTACACTACAGAAACTTCTTGGAAACTATACCAGACACCAACCAATGTACGAGGCACTTTCTAAAAACAGAGTCATTGAAGAAAAATGCTTAGGTTAAAAACGCTTGTTTCTGCCCAGTTTCGAACTGGGGACCTTTCGCGTGTTAGGCGAACGTGATAACCACTACACTACAGAAACTTCCCGGAAACTATACCAGACACCAACCGATGTAGGAGGCACTTTCTAAAAACAGAGTCATTGAAGAAAAATGCTTAGGTTAAAAACACTTGTTTCTGCCCAGTTTCTACCGTCTTAGAAACTAAGCCAGACACCATCCAATGTAGGAGGCACTGTCTAAAAAAAGGGCCATTGCATTAAAATGCTTAGCTAAAAATCCATTGTTTCTGCCCAGTTTCAAACTGGGGACCTTTCGCGTGTTAGGCGAACGTGATAACCACTACACTACAGAAACTTCTCGGAAACTATACCAGACACCAACCAATGTAGGAGGCACTTTCTAAAAACAGAGTCATTGAAGAAAAATGCTTTGGTTAAAAACGCTTGTTTCTGCCCAGTTTCGAACTGAGGACCTTTCGCGTGTAAGGCGAACGTGATAACCACTACACTACAGAAACGTCTTAGAAGCTAAGCCAGACACCATCCAATGTAGGAGGCACTTTCTAAAAAAAGAGCCATTGCATGAAAATGCTTAGCTAAAAATCCATTGTTTCTGCCCAGTTTCGAACTGGGGACCTTTCGCGTGTGAGGCGAACGTGATAACCACTACACTACAGAAACTTCTCAGAAACTATACTAGACACCAACCAATGTAGGAGGCACTGTCTAAAAAAAGGGCCATTGCATTAAAATGCTTAGCTAAAAATCCATTGTTTCTGCCCAGTTTCGAACTGGGGACCTTTCGCGTGTTAGGCGAACGTGATAACCACTACACTACAGAAACTTCTCGGAAACTATACCAGACACCAACCAATGTAGGAGGCACTTTCGAAAAACAGAGTCATTGAAGAAAAATGCTTATGTTAAAAACACTTGTTTCTGCCCAGTTTCGAACTGAGGACCTTTCGCGTGTAAGGCGAACGTGATAACCACTACACTACAGAAACGTCTTAGAAACTCAGCCAGACACCATCCAATGTAGGAGGCACTTTCTAAAAAAAGAGCCATTGCATGAATATGCTTAGCTAAAAATCTATTGATTCTGCCCAGTTTCGAACTGGGGACCTTTCGCGTGTGAGGCGAACGTGATAACCACTACACTACAGAAACTTCTCAGAAACTATGCTAGACACCAACCAATGTAGGAGGCACTGTCTAAAAAAAGGGCCATTGCATTAAAATGCTTAGCTAAAAATCCATTGTTTCTGCCCAGTTTCAAACTGGGGACCTTTCGCGTGTTAGGCGAACGTGATAAACACTACACTACAGAAACTTCTCGGAAACTATACCAGACACCAACCAATGTAGGAGGCACTTTCTAAAAACAGAGTCATTGAAGAAAAATGCTTAGGTTAAAAACGCTTGTTTCTGCCCAGTTTCGAACTGGGGACCTTTCGCGTGTTAGGCGAACGTGATAACCACTACACTACAGAAACTTCCCGGAAACTATACCAGACACCAACCGATGTAGGAGGCACTTTCTAAAAACAGAGTCATTGAAGAAAAATGCTTAGGTTAAAAACACTTGTTTCTGCCCAGTTTCTACCGTCTTAGAAACTAAGCCAGACACCATCCAATGTAGGAGGCACTGTCTAAAAAAAGGGCCATTGCATTAAAATGCTTAGCTAAAAATCCATTGTTTCTGCCCAGTTTCAAACTGGGGACCTTTCGCGTGTAAGGCGAACGTGATAACCACTACACTACAGAAACTTCTCGGAAACTATACCAGACACCAACCAATGTAGGAGGCACTTTCTAAAAACAGAGTCATTGAAGAAAAATGCTTTGGTTAAAAACGCTTGTTTCTGCCCAGTTTCGAACTGAGGACCTTTCGCGTGTAAGGCGAACGTGATAACCACTACACTACAGAAACGTCTTAGAAGCTAAGCCAGACACCATCCAATGTAGGAGGCACTGTCTAAAAAAAGGGCCATTGCATTAAAATGCTTAGCTAAAAATCCATTGTTTTTATCCAGTTTCAAACTGGGGACCTTTCGTGTGTTAGGCGAACGTGATAACCACTACACTACAGAAACTTCTCGGAAACTACACCAGACACCAACCAATGTAGGAGGCACTTTCTAAAAACAGAGTCATTGAAGAAAAATGCTTAGGTTAAAAACACTTGTTTCTGCCCAGTTTCGAACTGAGGACCTTTCGCGTGTAAGGCGAACGTGATAACCACCACACTACAGAAACGTCTTAGAAACTCAGCCAGACACCATACAATGTAGGAGGCACTTTCTAAAAAAAGAGCCATTGCATGAAAATGCTTAGCTAAAAATCCATTGTTTCTGCCCAGTTTCAAACTGGGGACCTTTCGCGTGTTAGGCGAACGTGATAAACACTACACTACAGAAACTTCTTGGAAACTATACCAGACACCAACCAATGTACGAGGCACTTTCTAAAAACAGAGTCATTGAAGAAAAATGCTTAGGTTAAAAACGCTTGTTTCTGCCCAGTTTCGAACTGGGGACCTTTCGCGTGTTAGGCGAACGTGATAACCACTACACTACAGAAACTTCCCGGAAACTATACCAGACACCAACCGATGTAGGAGGCACTTTCTAAAAACAGAGTCATTGAAGAAAAATGCTTAGGTTAAAAACACTTGTTTCTGCCCAGTTTCTACCGTCTTAGAAACTAAGCCAGACACCATCCAATGTAGGAGGCACTGTCTAAAAAAAGGGCCATTGCATTAAAATGCTTAGCTAAAAATCCATTGTTTCTGCCCAGTTTCAAACTGGGGACCTTTCGCGTGTTAGGCGAACGTGATAACCACTACACTACAGAAACTTCTCGGAAACTATACCAGACACCAACCAATGTAGGAGGCACTTTCTAAAAACAGAGTCATTGAAGAAAAATGCTTTGGTTAAAAACGCTTGTTTCTGCCCAGTTTCGAACTGAGGACCTTTCGCGTGTAAGGCGAACGTGATAACCACTACACTACAGAAACGTCTTAGAAGCTAAGCCAGACACCATCCAATGTAGGAGGCACTTTCTAAAAAAAGAGCCATTGCATGAAAATGCTTAGCTAAAAATCCATTGTTTCTGCCCAGTTTCGAACTGGGGACCTTTCGCGTGTGAGGCGAACGTGATAACCACTACACTACAGAAACTTCTCAGAAACTATACTAGACACCAACCAATGTAGGAGGCACTGTCTAAAAAAAGGGCCATTGCATTAAAATGCTTAGCTAAAAATCCATTGTTTCTGCCCAGTTTCGAACTGGGGACCTTTCGCGTGTTAGGCGAACGTGATAACCACTACACTACAGAAACTTCTCGGAAACTATACCAGACACCAACCAATGTAGGAGGCACTTTCGAAAAACAGAGTCATTGAAGAAAAATGCTTATGTTAAAAACACTTGTTTCTGCCCAGTTTCGAACTGAGGACCTTTCGCGTGTAAGGCGAACGTGATAACCACTACACTACAGAAACGTCTTAGAAACTCAGCCAGACACCATCCAATGTAGGAGGCACTTTCTAAAAAAAGAGCCATTGCATGAATATGCTTAGCTAAAAATCTATTGATTCTGCCCAGTTTCGAACTGGGGACCTTTCGCGTGTGAGGCGAACGTGATAACCACTACACTACAGAAACTTCTCAGAAACTATGCTAGACACCAACCAATGTAGGAGGCACTGTCTAAAAAAAGGGCCATTGCATTAAAATGCTTAGCTAAAAATCCATTGTTTCTGCCCAGTTTCAAACTGGGGACCTTTCGCGTGTTAGGCGAACGTGATAAACACTACACTACAGAAACTTCTCGGAAACTATACCAGACACCAACCAATGTAGGAGGCACTTTCTAAAAACAGAGTCATTGAAGAAAAATGCTTAGGTTAAAAACGCTTGTTTCTGCCCAGTTTCGAACTGGGGACCTTTCGCGTGTTAGGCGAACGTGATAACCACTACACTACAGAAACTTCCCGGAAACTATACCAGACACCAACCGATGTAGGAGGCACTTTCTAAAAACAGAGTCATTGAAGAAAAATGCTTAGGTTAAAAACACTTGTTTCTGCCCAGTTTCTACCGTCTTAGAAACTAAGCCAGACACCATCCAATGTAGGAGGCACTGTCTAAAAAAAGGGCCATTGCATTAAAATGCTTAGCTAAAAATCCATTGTTTCTGCCCAGTTTCAAACTGGGGACCTTTCGCGTGTAAGGCGAACGTGATAACCACTACACTACAGAAACTTCTCGGAAACTATACCAGACACCAACCAATGTAGGAGGCACTTTCTAAAAACAGAGTCATTGAAGAAAAATGCTTTGGTTAAAAACGCTTGTTTCTGCCCAGTTTCGAACTGAGGACCTTTCGCGTGTAAGGCGAACGTGATAACCACTACACTACAGAAACGTCTTAGAAGCTAAGCCAGACACCATCCAATGTAGGAGGCACTGTCTAAAAAAAGGGCCATTGCATTAAAATGCTTAGCTAAAAATCCATTGTTTTTATCCAGTTTCAAACTGGGGACCTTTCGTGTGTTAGGCGAACGTGATAACCACTACACTACAGAAACTTCTCGGAAACTACACCAGACACCAACCAATGTAGGAGGCACTTTCTAAAAACAGAGTCATTGAAGAAAAATGCTTAGGTTAAAAACACTTGTTTCTGCCCAGTTTCGAACTGAGGACCTTTCGCGTGTAAGGCGAACGTGATAACCACCACACTACAGAAACGTCTTAGAAACTCAGCCAGACACCATACAATGTAGGAGGCACTTTCTAAAAAAAGAGCCATTGCATGAAAATGCTTAGCTAAAAATCCATTGTTTCTGCCCAGTTTCAAACTGGGGACCTTTCGCGTGTTAGGCGAACGTGATAAACACTACACTACAGAAACTTCTTGGAAACTATACCAGACACCAACCAATGTACGAGGCACTTTCTAAAAACAGAGTCATTGAAGAAAAATGCTTAGGTTAAAAACGCTTGTTTCTGCCCAGTTTCGAACTGGGGACCTTTCGCGTGTTAGGCGAACGTGATAACCACTACACTACAGAAACTTCCCGGAAACTATACCAGACACCAACCGATGTAGGAGGCACTTTCTAAAAAAACAGAGTCATTGAAGAAAAATGCTTAGGTTAAAAACACTTGTTTCTGCCCAGTTTCTACCGTCTTAGAAACTAAGCCAGACACCATCCAATGTAGGAGGCACTGTCTAAAAAAAGGGCCATTGCATTAAAATGCTTAGCTAAAAATCCATTGTTTCTGCCCAGTTTCAAACTGGGGACCTTTCGCGTGTTAGGCGAACGTGATAACCACTACACTACAGAAACTTCTCGGAAACTATACCAGACACCAACCAATGTAGGAGGCACTTTCTAAAAACAGAGTCATTGAAGAAAAATGCTTTGGTTAAAAACGCTTGTTTCTGCCCAGTTTCGAACTGAGGACCTTTCGCGTGTAAGGCGAACGTGATAACCACTACACTACAGAAACGTCTTAGAAGCTAAGCCAGACACCATCCAATGTAGGAGGCACTTTCTAAAAAAAGAGCCATTGCATGAAAATGCTTAGCTAAAAATCCATTGTTTCTGCCCAGTTTCGAACTGAGGACCTTTCGCGTGTGAGGCGAACGTGATAACCACTACACTACAGAAACTTCTCAGAAACTATACTAGACACCAACCAATGTAGGAGGCACTGTCTAAAAAAAGGGCCATTGCATTAAAATGCTTAGCTAAAAATCCATTGTTTCTGCCCAGTTTCGAACTGGGGACCTTTCGCGTGTTAGGCGAACGTGATAACCACTACACTACAGAAACTTCTCGGAAACTATACCAGACACCAACCAATGTAGGAGGCACTTTCGAAAAACAGAGTCATTGAAGAAAAATGCTTATGTTAAAAACACTTGTTTCTGCCCAGTTTCGAACTGAGGACCTTTCGCGTGTAAGGCGAACGTGATAACCACTACACTACAGAAACGTCTTAGAAACTCAGCCAGACACCATCCAATGTAGGAGGCACTTTCTAAAAAAAGAGCCATTGCATGAAAATGCTTAGCTAAAAATCTATTGATTCTGCCCAGTTTCGAACTGGGGACCTTTCGCGTGTGAGGCGAACGTGATAACCACTACACTACAGAAACTTCTCAGAAACTATGCTAGACACCAACCAATGTAGGAGGCACTGTCTAAAAAAAGGGCCATTGCATTAAAATGCTTAGCTAAAAATCCATTGTTTCTGCCCAGTTTCAAACTGGGGACCTTTCGCGTGTTAGGCGAACGTGATAAACACTACACTACAGAAACTTCTCGGAAACTATACCAGACACCAACCAATGTAGGAGGCACTTTCTAAAAACAGAGTCATTGAAGAAAAATGCTTAGGTTAAAAACGCTTGTTTCTGCCCAGTTTCGAACTGGGGACCTTTCGCGTGTTAGGCGAACGTGATAACCACTACACTACAGAAACTTCCCGGAAACTATACCAGACACCAACCGATGTAGGAGGCACTTTCTAAAAACAGAGTCATTGAAGAAAAATGCTTAGGTTAAAAACACTTGTTTCTGCCCAGTTTCTACCGTCTTAGAAACTAAGCCAGACACCAACCAATGTAGGAGGCACTTTCTAAAAAAAGAGCCATTGCATGAAAATGCTTAGCTAAAAATCCATTGTTTCTGCCCAGTTTCGAACTGGGGACCTTTCGCGTGTGAGGCGAACGTGATAACCACTACACTACAGAAACTTCTCAGAAACTATACTAGACACCAACCAATGTAGGAGGCACTGTCTAAAAAAAGGGCCATTGCATTAAAATGCTTAGCTAAAAATCCATTGTTTCTGCCCAGTTTCGAACTGGGGACCTTTCGCGTGTTAGGCGAACGTGATAACCACTACACTACAGAAACTTCTCGGAAACTATACCAGACACCAACCAATGTAGGAGGCACTTTCGAAAAACAGAGTCATTGAAGAAAAATGCTTATGTTAAAAACACTTGTTTCTGCCCAGTTTCTACCGTCTTAGAAACTAAGCCAGACACCATCCAATGTAGGAGGCACTGTCTAAAAAAAGGGCCATTGCATTAAAATGCTTAGCTAAAAATCCATTGTTTCTGCCCAGTTTCGAACTGGGGACCTTTCGAGTGTTAGGCGGATGTGATAACCACTACACTACAGAAACTTCTCGGAAACTATACCAGACACCAACAAATGTAGGAGGCACTTTCTAAAAACAGAGTCATTGATGAAAAATGCTTAGGTTAAAAACACTTGTTTCTGCCCAGTTTCTACCGTTTTAGAAACTAAGCCAGACACCATCCAATGTAGGAGGCAATTTCTAAAAAAAGAGCAATTGCATGAAAATGCTTAGCTAAAAATCCATTGTTTCTGCCCAGTTTCGAACTGGGGACCTTTCGCGTGTGAGGCGAACGTGATAACCACTACACTACAGAAATTTCCCAGAAACTATACTAGACACCAACCAATGTAGGAGTCACTTTCATAAAATAGAGTCATTGAAGAAAAATGCTTAGGTTAAAAACACTTGTTTCTGCCTAGTTTCGAACTGAGGACCTTTCGCGTGTAAGGCGAACGTGATAACCACTACACTACAGAAACGTCTTAGAAACTCAGCCAGACACCATCCAATGTAGGAGGCACTTTCTAAAAAAAGAGCCATTGCATGAAAATGCTTAGCTAAAAATCCATTGATTCTGCCCAGTTTCGAACTGGTGACCTTTCGCGTGTGAGGCGAACGTGATAACCACTACACTACAGAAACTTCTCAGAAACTATACTAGACACCAACCAATGTAGGAGGCACTGTCTAAAAAAAGGGCCATTGCATTAAAATGCTTAGCTAAAAATCCATAGTTTCTGCCCAGTTTCAAACTGGGGACCTTTCGCGTGTTAGGCGAACGTGATAAACACTACACTACAGAAACTTCTCGGAAACTATACCAGACACCAACCAATGTAGAAGGCACTTTCTAAAAACAGAGTCATTGAAAAAAATGCTTAGGTTAAAAACGCTTGTTTCTGCCCAGTTTCGAACTGGGGACCTTTCGCGTGTTAGGCGAACGTGATAACCACTACACTACAGAAACTTCTCGGAAACTATACCAGACACCAACCAATGTAGGAGGCACTTTCGAAAAACAGAGTCATTGAAGAAAAATGCTTATGTTAAAAACACTTGTTTCTGCCCAGTTTCTACCGTCTTAGAAACTAAGCCAGACACCATCCAATGTAGGAGGCACTGTCTAAAAAAAGGGCCATTGCATTAAAATGCTTAGCTAAAAATCCATTGTTTCTGCCCAGTTTCGAACTGGGGACCTTTCGAGTGTTAGGCGGATGTGATAACCACTACACTACAGAAACTTCTCGGAAACTATACCAGACACCAACAAATGTAGGAGGCACTTTCTAAAAACAGAGTCATTGATGAAAAATGCTTAGGTTAAAAACACTTGTTTCTGCCCAGTTTCTACCGTTTTAGAAACTAAGCCAGACACCATCCAATGTAGGAGGCAATTTCTAAAAAAAGAGCAATTGCATGAAAATGCTTAGCTAAAAATCCATTGTTTCTGCCCAGTTTCGAACTGGGGACCTTTCGCGTGTGAGGCGAACGTGATAACCACTACACTACAGAAATTTCCCAGAAACTATACTAGACACCAACCAATGTAGGAGTCACTTTCATAAAATAGAGTCATTGAAGAAAAATGCTTAGGTTAAAAACACTTGTTTCTGCCTAGTTTCGAACTGAGGACCTTTCGCGTGTAAGGCGAACGTGATAACCACTACACTACAGAAACGTCTTAGAAACTCAGCCAGACACCATCCAATGTAGGAGGCACTTTCTAAAAAAAGAGCCATTGCATGAAAATGCTTAGCTAAAAATCCATTGATTCTGCCCAGTTTCGAACTGGTGACCTTTCGCGTGTGAGGCGAACGTGATAACCACTACACTACAGAAACTTCTCAGAAACTATACTAGACACCAACCAATGTAGGAGGCACTGTCTAAAAAAAGGGCCATTGCATTAAAATGCTTAGCTAAAAATCCATAGTTTCTGCCCAGTTTCAAACTGGGGACCTTTCGCGTGTTAGGCGAACGTGATAAACACTACACTACAGAAACTTCTCGGAAACTATACCAGACACCAACCAATGTAGAAGGCACTTTCTAAAAACAGAGTCATTGAAAAAAATGCTTAGGTTAAAAACGCTTGTTTCTGCCCAGTTTCGAACTGGGGACCTTTCGCGTGTTAGGCGAACGTGATAACCACTACACTACAGAAACTTCTCGGAAACTATACCAGACACCAACCAATGTAGGAGGCACTTTCGAAAAACAGAGTCATTGAAGAAAAATGCTTATGTTAAAAACACTTGTTTCTGCCCAGTTTCTACCGTCTTAGAAACTAAGCCAGACACCATCCAATGTAGGAGGCACTGTCTAAAAAAAGGGCCATTGCATTAAAATGCTTAGCTAAAAATCCATTGTTTCTGCCCAGTTTCGAACTGGGGACCTTTCGAGTGTTAGGCGGATGTGATAACCACTACACTACAGAAACTTCTCGGAAACTACAGTTATGCCCAAGTACATCGTGGCTACGTTGCGCATAAAGTGCGCCATGCAAATCGCGCATGGATCGCGCCCTACTTGCGCTATAGTCCCGTTATAGATCGCGTTATAACGTAACGTAATCTTGTAAATGTAACCTGCACTTACACTCATTGACCACCAGATGTCACTTTTCCCAAACAGTACAGCGCATGCGTAAAAATCTCTTCTACAAAACAGTGGCCACCACGACTTTTCACTACGGATTTTGTCCTTACTTTACGGACAGAGTGTTTGTATTTACTCGCAGAAGCAGCTACGTACGGTCATTTATGTAATTGGTACAGAAGCCATGCTAACCTTTGCTATTGCTGGATGACTACTTAAAACATTATTTGAGGACCTACAGTATCATACTTTACACTACGGATTTTGTCCTTACTTTACGGACAGAGTTATTTTATTTTATTCACAGCCGCAGTGACGTACTGTATGGTCATGAACTGTATGTGATTGGTGCAGAAGCCATGATAACCTTTACTTTTTTTTTTAAATGCACTATTTTTTTTTTTCATTTTTTAATCAATAAAGTAATTTGGTGCTTTGCAAATTCCTTTTGCACAAAAAAAAATAACAATGGCAGGCTGCAATGTACATGATACATTTATTGTCGTTACATACTGTAAGATACAGAGAACGTTTTTTTTTCTCGCGAGTAAATTTTCCACTTCAGGTAAAAGTCCTTAATTTAGGGAAAGAGTACTTACTTTAAGGAAAGAGTTCTTGGATTAAATTTGCAGGAGGAGATATCAGTTATACATGTTGTTGGTACAGATTGCTCCTGCATAAATATGGAATCCATGCTAACCTTTACTAATGCTGGAAACTTTCACATGGTATATTATTTACGGAGGTGTCTATCATTATGCTGTACTGCGCTATGAAAACAGCGCAATCTACTGGGCATGTCTCATACTTGACTATACAGTATATTGTACACCAATGGAGCAGCTGAGATCACAGGTTTCTGTGGCCTAGCGGTTAAAGACACAGTTACTGTATACTGCTAGCAGCAATACTGGTTCGATCCACAGTGTGGTACAGGTTTTTTTTTTAAACGTACTACTTTTTTTTTTTCATTTTTTAATCAATAAAGTAATTTGGTGTTTTGCAAATTCCTTTTGCACAAAAAAATTAACAATGGCAGGCTGCAATTTACATGATACAGTTATTGTCATTACATACTGTAAGTTACAATGAACATTTTTATTTTCGCAAGAGAAAATTTTCCACTTCAGGTAAAAGTCCTTAATTTAGGGAAAGAGTACTTACTTTACAGAAAGAGTTCTTGGATTAAATTCGCAGGAGGAGATATGATCAGATATACATGTCATTGGTACAGATTGCTACTGTATAAATATGGAATCCATGCTAACCTTTACTTTTTTTTAAATGCACTATTTTTTTTTTTTTTTTTTTTTTTAAATCAATAAAGTAATTTGGTGCTTTGCAAATTCCTTTTGCACAAAAAAATTAACAATGGCAGGCTGCAATTTACATGATACAGTTATTGTCGTTACATACTGTAAGTTACAAAGAACATTTTTATTTTCGCAAGAGAAAATTTTCCACTTCAGGTAAAAATCCTTAATTTAGGGAAAGAGTACTTACTTTACAGAAAGAGTTCTTGGATTAAATTCGCAGGAGGAGATATGATCAGATATACATGTCATTGGTACAGATTGCTACTGTATAAATATGGAATCCATGCTAACCTTTACTTTTTTTTTAAATGCACTATTTTTTTTTTTTTTAAATCAATAAAGTAATTTAGTGCTTTGCAAATTCCTTTTGCACAAAAAAAATAACAATGGCAGGCTGCAATTTACATGATACAGTTATTGTCATTACATACTGTAAGATACAGAGAACGTTTTTTTTTCTCGCAAGAGTAAATTTTCCACTTCAGGTAAAAGTCCTTAATTTAGGGAAAGAGTACTTACTTTACAGAAAGAGTTCTTGGATTAAATTCGCAGGAGGAGATATGATCAGATATACATGTCATTGGTACAGATTGCTACTGTATAAATATGGAATCCATGCTAACCTTTACTTTTTTTTTAAATGCACTATTTTTTTTTTTTTTTTTTTTTAAATCAATAAAGTAATTTGGTGCTTTGCAAATTCCTTTTGCACAAAAAAATTAACAATGGCAGGCTGCAATTTACATGATACAGTTATTGTCGTTACATACTGTAAATTACAAAGAACATTTTTATTTTCGCAAGAGAAAATTTTCCACTTCAGGTAAAAATCCTTAATTTAGGAAAAGAGTACTTACTTTACAGAAAGAGTTCTTGGATTAAATTCGCAGGAGGAGATATGATCAGATATACATGTCATTGGTACAGATTGCTACTGTATAAATATGGAATCCATGCTAACCTTTACTTTTTTTTTAAATGCACTATTTTTTTTTTTTTTTAAATCAATAAAGTAATTTGGTGCTTTGCAAATTCCTTTTGCACAAAAAAATTAACAATGGCAGGCTGCAATTTACATGATACAGTTATTGTCGTTACATACTGTAAGTTACAAAGAACATTTTTATTTTCGCAAGACAAAATTTTCCACTTCAGGTAAAAATCCTTAATTTAGGGAAAGAGTACTTACTTTACAGAAAGAGTTCTTGGATTAAATTCGCAGGAGGAGATATGATCAGATATACATGTCATTGGTACAGATTGCTACTGTATAAATATGGAATCCATGCTAACCTTTACTTTTTTTTAAAATGCACTATTTTTTTTTTTTTTTTTTTTAAATCAATAAAGTAATTTGGTGCTTTGCAAATTCCTTTTGCACAAAAAAAAATAACAATGGCAGGCTGCAATGTACATGATACAGTTATTGTCATTACATACTGTAAGTTACAAAGAACATTTTTATTTTCGCAAGACAAAATTTTCCACTTCAGGTAAAAATCCTTAATTTAGGGAAAGAGTACTTACTTTACAGAAAGAGTTCTTGGATTAAATTCGCAGGAGGAGACATGATCAGATATACATGTCATTGGTACAGATTGCTACTGTATAAATATGGAATCCATGCTAACCTTTACTTTTTTTTAAAATGCACTATTTTTTTTTTTTTTTTTTTAAATCAATAAAGTAATTTGGTGCTTTGCAAATTCCTTTTGCACAAAAAAAAATAACAATGGCAGGCTGCAATTTACATGATACAGTTATTGTCGTTACATACTGTAAGTTACAAAGAACATTTTTATTTTCGCAAGAGAAAATTTTCCACTTCAGGTAAAAATCCTTAATTTAGGAAAAGAGTACTTACTTTACAGAAAGAGTTCTTGGATTAAATTCGCAGGAGGAGATATGATCAGATATACATGTCATTGGTACAGATTGCTACTGTATAAATATGGAATCCATGCTAACCTTTACTTTTTTTTTAAATGCACTATTTTTTTTTTTTAAATCAATAAAGTAATTTGGTGCTTTGCAAATTCCTTTTGCACAAAAAAAAAATAACAATGGCAGGCTGCAATGTACATGATACAGTTATTGTCGTTACATACTGTAAGATACAGAAAACGTTTTTTTTCTCGCAAGAGTAAATTTTCCACTTCAGGTAAAAGTCCTTAATTTAGGGAAAGAGTACTTACTTTAAGGAAAGAGTTCTTGGATTAAATTTGCAGGAGGAGATATCAGTTATACATGTTGTTGGTACAGATTGCTACTGCATAAATATGGAATCCATGCTAACCTTTACTAATGCTGGAAACTTTCACATGGTATATTATTTACGGAGGTGTCTATCATTATGCTGTACTGCGCCATGAAAACAGCGCAATCTACTGGGCATGTCTCATACTTGACTATACAGTATATTGTACACCAATGGAGCAGCTGAGATCACAGGTTTCTGTGGCCTAGCGGTTAAAGACACAGTTACTGTATACTGCTAGCAGCAATACTGGTTCGATCCACAGTGTGGTGCAGGTTTTTTTTTTAAACGTACTACTTTTTTTTTTTCATTTTTTAATCAATAAAGTAATTTGGTGTTTTGCAAATTCCTTTTGCCTTTTGCACAAAAAAATTAACAATGGCAGGTGGCCATGTACATGATACAGTTATTGTCGTTACATACTGTGTTGCAAAGAATGGGGTTTTTCGCACAAGTAAATGTCCCACTTCAGGTAAAAGTCCTAACTTTAGGGAAAGAGTACGTACTTTAGGGAAAGAGTACGTACTTTAGGGAAAGAGTACGTACTTTATCTAAAGAGTACTTGGATTAAATTCCACATCTTTTTGGTTATGCATGTCGTTGGTACAGATTGAGTTTGAAAGTCAATGCATGCTTCTGCACCTTCCCCCACGATCATTCCCATTGAGCCCACTGTTTACTGTAAACAGTATGTCTGTAGCAAAACACCTCCCCCAGCTCCTTTGTGCATAGTCACATGAGTAAGTGAAGAACTACTATCAATGTTGCAAAATGACTTTCACCCTATTGTGTGTTTGTCCCTACATTGTGTACTCAATCCGGGATTGCAATTGCAGACAAAGCAGTGTCATTTTCTGAAGAGTTTTAACTTAATAAAGATACTGTATTTAGTATGCGCTATTCACATGGTACTGTATTGTTCCCATGCTACAGTAGGCACCTGCTGCCCTGTGGTACAGTTTGAAAGTCAATGCATGCTTCTGCACCATGCTTCTGCACCTTCCCCCATGATCACTCATTTGTAGAGACAGGATTATATGCCACATAAAAAGCTTGACATATGCATGCAAATATGCATGAAAAATACTTAAAATATGCATGAAAAGTGTTAAAATAAGCTACATTCAATAATAAAAAAATTAATTTTAACTTATTTATTTAAAAATCAGCATACAATTACTGTAGTTGCAAATAAACCTCCAAAAAAGGCCCACAGCATTTGCAGATGTCTAGTGCTGTTCACAGGAGTTTTTTTCTTCCTGGCTGTTACAGCAGACTGCAGCATCCAAAGCTTTTCTTGCATCAATATATGGACCCTCATCTCCAGCTGTCACGGTTAAAGGTTCTGATGGGGTCGTGTGGTGATCAGGGACTGGAGACGAGGCAGCAGCAGTAGGGTTAAAACGAGCGGGTTTAATAAAAGATTTCATACAGGGACTCAAATACTTCTTTGAGGAAAAGACAGGCAAAATAATAATAAATAACAAGGATGAATGTCCAGATAAAAATGATGAGGAATATCCAGATAACAATGAGGAGGAATATCCAGATAACAATGAGGAGGAATGTCCAGATAACAATGATGAGAAATGTCCTGATAAAAAAGTGGGAAGATGGCAACAATAGTGGATCCGGTGACTGAAAGAATTATGAGGAATGGCTGACCTGAGGATGCTGGAGACGAAGTGCATGGCACAGAAGACTTTTTGCACTGACACTGAGCTACCTAGGCAGATCCCCTTTATGCAAAGAGGGCGGCTGCCATTGGCTGTCACAGTGAAACAGGTGAGAATACCTGACCTGGCCGATCCCCTGTTTGCCCTCAAGCAAGATGGCGGCGCTGGCCTCCCGGCATCTATAGCCTTAGAGCGGGACCATGCTGCAGATTCCCATGTTGCCTTCAAACACTGCCAGACCGCTGCCTGCCGCCTCACCTGACATGGTGGCCTACACACGCCAGCCGGCGGCGGACACGGGCGAGTGAGTACAGTACCCGACGTGTACCACCGTGTCGGCATGTGACAGTACCCCCCTCTTTTCAGGTAACCTCAGGATGCTTGTGCTTCTTATGGGAATTCTTCAGAAAAAAGCCTTTAACGTGATTTGGAGCGTGTAAATCTGCCTTATCTACCCAAGAATTCTCCTCTGGTCCGAAAACAGCCCACTCCACCAGAAATTGATGCCGGGAGTTGCGATAACGAGAGTCTATGATTCGTTTGACTTCAAACTCTGCATCTTTCTCTGTATTGACTTTTGAGGGTCTGGGTACTTTCCTTTGGATGATGCTCAATTTTAAAGGTTTAAGAAGAGATACGTGGAAGGAATTGGATATCTTCATGGAAGATGGAAGTTGCAATCTGTAAGCCACCGGATTGATTACTTGAGTGATGGGATATGGCCCAATAAAGTGTGGGGCAAATTTCATGGAGGGTACACGAAGACGAAGATTGCGGGTGGACAGCCATACTCGATCCTTTACCTTTAATGGTGGAACCGCCTTTCTTTTCTTGTCAGCTGCCCTTTTATATCTGGAAGAAGCTTGAAGAAGAGCTTTATGGACCTCAGCCCATATTTTTGCAAAACCATGAAGAGAAGAAGCAGCTGCGGGAACCTCTGGGGACGGCAGACTTGTGAAGTCAGGGGACCGTGGATGCTTGCCATAAACTGTAAAGAAAGGTGTGGTACCTGAAGAGGAATGGTAGGAGTTATTGTGTGCATATTCTGCCCAAGGTAAAAGATCCTTCCATTCATCCTGAGAGGAGGACATGAAGAGTCAAATGAATGTCTCTAGATCTTGGTTGACACGTTCGGTTTGCCCGTTAGTCTAAGGATGGAAGGCGGTGGAGAATTTCAGTTTTACTTGAAGAGCAGCACATAGGCCCTTATTCTGATTGACGCGGACTTTACCGCGTACTTACGGATCGCGTCTTTACGGCGTCTGCGCATGCGTGGAGAACGCTACGCGCATGTGCCACGCCTTGACTCGGTACCAGTTCGGCCAAATCCCGTCCAAAACTGTTCACCGCTATCAGTCGGGAAATAGGGGCGTATTATGGGCGTCATGCGGAATGACACATGGGCGTAGTTTCAAAGTGGGCAAAACGGGGCGGAAACATGGGCGGACACGGGGGAGTACACTTATGTTGGGGGGCGTACATTCGGAAACCACTCCGAATGCACGCGATCAAAAAGGGCAGAAATGTGCGGTGTCCACAAGTGTACTATTGCTTTGCGGACACCACTCGTTCATGCGGTAGGCGAACGTACGCCTAATGACTACAACCATTAACACCTGAACCCAATAGAATCTACTCCTTTACTCATTACTCACTAATAGGCCGCTTGTCAGTGCTTTAATTGAAACCATTGCACTTCAATTGCTGTAAGGGTTAATGTGTGCAATGCATGTGTTAGGCATGCTTGTAAGGATATATTGGCATCTAATTGATTCCAATTCCAAATAAGAAGTTTTTTATGAGGATAGGTAATTGAATAAGTGGGTCATGTGATGTATTGCAGAAGATACATAATAGTGGGTTGTTTGGCGTAAATACTCCGCTTACGTGCGGTAGCACCGCTTGGCTCCCGTTCGGATGCGGTATTCCCGAGCATACTCTGTAATACTCTGTAATACCGTGCAGAATCGGAGTGTTTCTCCCGCACACGCATGGTTTGTATGTCGTCCGTAAAAACGCCCTGTTCTTAAAGAGTCAGTCCGTCCGAATGCGGAGGACACGTGGGCGTTTCTACGGACGATGGCCGCATGCGGCAAAACACCGTGGCGTGCGGACCGCTCCGTAAGAATGCGGGAATATCCGCACCGATCAGAATAAGGGCCAATGAGCTCTCCAGAATTTGGCAACAAACTGAAGACCCCGGTCGGATATAATTTCTTTTGGCAGACCATGAAGCTTGAAGATGGACGATATGAAGAGTTGAGCAAGCACAGGAGCAGAAGGCAGGGACTTTAGGGGCACAAAGTGGGCCATCTTTGAAAATCTATCGACTATCACCCAGATGACAGTATACCCGCCAGATGGCTGTAGTTCGGATATAAAGTCCATCGAGAGATGCGTCCACGGTTCCGTTGGGATGGATAGTGGTAGCAGAGCTCCAGCCGGAGGATTTCGAGAGGTCTTGTGCTGAGCACACTTGAAGCATGATGACACAAAGTTTGGTACATCCTGCCGAATGGTCGGCCACCAATATGAATGCAGGAGAATTTGCAAAGTCTTTTGAATACAGATATGTCCAGCAAAACGGGAGGCTTCTTGCGTAAATTGGGTGGCACAAAGAACTTGCCTGAAGGAGGTGTAGGATGAGGAGTGACATGAGCGAAGACTACTTGGTTCAGGATGGGCTGCTTTAGAGGTTCAGAGTCTGAACTGGCATCGAAGGAACAAGATAAAGTGTCAGCCTTGTTGTTTAAAACCCCTGGACGATACTTGATTTGGAAGTGAAATCGTGCAAAGAACATAGCCCAGCGGGCTTGTCGAGAAGTGAGACACTGGACATGACGTAAGAAAAAATCTGAAAAGACTGTAATCTGGTGATGAGCCCCCTCCAACAGGTACCGCCACACCTCAAAGGCTAACTTAACTGCTAGCAGCTCCAATGGGGTAATTATTTTCTGCCGGAAGAAATTTCTTGGAGAAATATGCACAAGGGTGAAGCTCTGAATCCTCTCCTTTTTGCGAAAGAACTGCCCCTACTCCTTCTGAAGAGGCATCGACCTCCAGGATGAAGGGCCTATTCACATCTGGCTGAAGAAGGATTGGGGCGGTTATAAAGGCCTGTTTTAGTTGTCAAAAGGCCTCGGAGGCCTCGGGCGGCCATTGGGCAGGATTGGCCCCCTTTCGGGTGAGTGCAGTCAGAGGTGCTGCTATGGTGGAGAAATTTCAGATAAAGTGGCGATAGTAATATGGCGGAGGCAGGGAGTTTGGAAGAGGATGCTTGTGACTCACTCAGAAGGACGGGTATGACTCGAGATAAACAAGAAGAAAAGCAGTCTTTACTCCAGGCCTTAATCTCCATAGTTAGCCACTCAACATAGGGGTTGTGCAAGGTAAGCAACGGCATTCCCAGAACTACAGCGTGAGAGGACTGTGGAAGGACCAAAAACTCTAACCTTTCTTGGTGCAGCGCTCCAACTTGAAGATGTACTGGTACAGTCTGAGAGGTAATTTGACCACTGGAGATGTGGCTACCGTCAACGGCTGTCAGGACCAAAGGCTGCTCTAATGGCTGGAGGGGTATGGAGAGCTGTGCAGCGATATCGGCCGAAATGAAGTTTCCCGCTGTGCCTGAGTCTAGCAGAGTCTATGGTAGAGGGAGATGGCAATAACACTCCTAATCTACGGTAACCTCCCTCATGGGGATTAGAAGCGGTCGTTTCCCGGACGGAGTGGACAAGAGGCCAGGAGATGGGAGGAAGAGGCACAGTACATACAAAGATTGTCTCAACGTTGTCGGTTCTTTTCTTCGAGGGAAATGTGAGACCAGTTTATGTGCATTGGTTCTTATGTGGCAGAAGTAGTAGACAATCCACTTTTTACAGGAGTAACAGCAGGGGAGGGACGAGGACAAAGCGATCAGAACGAGCTCTCTCCAGTTGTCGCTCTTGAATCCGCAGATCAACTTTATTGCACAAGAAGATTAGATATGTCAGGGTGGAGGGTGTATCACGGGTGGCCAATCCATCCTTGAGGCGACCGGCTAGGCCATTCCAGAAAGCAGAGACGAGTGCCTCTTCATTCCATCCTAACTCAGATGATAGCGTCTGGAATTGCACAACATATTGACCCACTGGTCTGCTATCTTGACAAATTCTCAGAATCTCTGTAGCTGCAGATGATACTCAACCTGGTTCGTCAAAGATTCGCTGGAAGGAAGTGATAAAATCGTCATAATTATTCAGCAGAGCATCTGCTCGTTCCCACAGAGGCGAAACCCAATCCAGGGCTGGACCAGAGAGGAGTGAGACGATGTAGGCCACTCGTGCCTTGGCAGTTTTGAATTTGGATGATTGGAGAGTGAAGTGCACATCACACTGATTCAAGAACCCGCGACATCCTTTAGGAGACCCATCATATTTGCTGGGGGTTGGCAGATGCAGATGAGGAGGAATAATAGACCCGGCTGGCAGCGTGGCAGAGGAACTTCCTGAAGGAGCTTATGATGTTGCTGCAGCAACTGGAGGAGCAGCTGGTGGAGAAGTCAGCGTTTGTAGGAATTGCGCCACTTGCCACTGTGAGGACTCCAACTTTTCCAGGTGGACCATGATGCCTTGCAATACATCTGCCAAAGATCCCTGCCAAAGATTTTCACCCGACTCCATCGGGTCAGTGCAAACTGTCACGGTTAATGGTTCTTATGGGGTTGTGTGGTGTTCAGGGACTGGAGACGAGGCAGCAGCAGTAGGGTTAAAACGAGCGGGTTTAATAAAAGATGTCATACAGGGACTCAAATACTTCTTTGAGGAAAAGACAGGCAAAATAATATTAAATAATAAGGATGAATGTCCAGATAACAATGATGATGTCACGATCACCATGGCTGCTACCCAGTTCCCCTGTGCTGTGCCTAGCCCTGGGTCCTGTATCAGCGTGTCGCCTACCCTGGCGCTCACCTCCACTCCTGTTCCTTGTACTAGTGGGGTGCATGTTCCCGCACTGTCACCACGTGGTGACAGTGGTGCTAAGTGCTCCGGTGCCATACAGGGCATAGGTGGCGTGAGACATGAGCCGCCATGTGTGTCTGTGCCTGGTTAGGCCTCTGTCTGGAAACGCCGGCAACTGCACAGCTGCGCACACTCACCACCGGCTGGTTTCTGTCGCCTCCTCTGGCGGCCGCCATCTTTTGGGATCCTGCAACCTGTACCTCACTCCTTAAGTACTGGCTTGCCCTGCAAGACCGGCAGCCAGTACAATGATGTCCATGCCTAAGCATCATTGCTCACTCCTGGCTGTCTGTAGTAGTTACTACAGTTCCTGCGCCTCTGGTGAAGTTCTCTTCTATTCCTGCTGATCGTCTCACTGCTACACCTGTGTACCAAGGAACCTGCTGCCGCCAAAACGGACTGGACAAGGTTAGCCCCCCAAAGGGGTATTATCTTTCTCCTCAATCCTGACGGTTATTCTCCACGGTTACTCCTGGTTCTGCAGCCACGATCCAATTCAGCAAGGACATTCAAACTTCATCATTTAATCTTCATCCAACCATCCCATTATTCTTCCAATCATCCAATTGTTCTTCCAACCATCCAATCTTCATTCAATCCTCCAATTGTTCTTCCAATCATCCAATTGTTCTTCCAACCATCCAATCTTCATTCAATCATCCAATTGTTCTTCCAATCATACAATTGTTCTTCCAACCATCCAATATTCATCCAATCATTCAACTCTTTATTCAATCATCCAATTATTCATCCAATCATCCAACCCTAAGAACAATCATCCAATTCTTCAATCAATCCTCCAATACTTCTTTCAATTACCAAGCATCTCCATCCTCTTCAATAAAGTATTGTATTATTGATTTTTATCATTCCATAACTTACAGTATATTATTGTGCCAGACACTTTTTAAATAATGGGCTGGGTTATGTGCCTAAAGGTGGTCATACACGCTGCAATTGCGCTCCCGCGGGCATCGCATCGCACAGTACAAAAAGTATGTGCTGCACACACTTTTTGTACTGCTTTCGGATCGCATCGCACACACATTGCATGCATGCCGTGCGATGCTATCTAGCCCATAACTTATGCGATTCTCATAGCGTGTATGGGCACCTTTAGTGCCTGCAACATTTTGCGGACACAGCACTGAGATGGTGTATGCAAACATGTACATGCACCCGAGATCCTCCATAGGATTGCATGCTGCATACGCTCCCACAATCGGGCTGCAGCTTGTTGCATTGGCAATGTTAAAGGGCGCAAAATTTATGGTTTGCATGAGGGCGAAGGACACCCTAGCACCGGCCCTGGTGCCCGGGAGAACTTACGCAAGTTCTGACTGACTGCGCTATTTCCATAGCTTAAGCTTATTCCATAGCTACGGTAACTGAAAAACATCTATCAGTACTCTATCCATAAACTACTGAGATCGCATTGCATGGATTGCATGACACTAATGTGACCATGCACAGAGTGGCTGGGGGAGGTGTTTTGCTACAGACATACTGTATACAGTAAACACTGGGCTCAATGGGAATTAATGCTAATGAGTGATCATGGGGGAAGGTGCAGAAGCATGCATTGACTTTCAAACTCAATCTGTACCAACGACATGCATAATCGAACAGATCTACTTGTGTGGAATTTAATCAAAGTACTCTTTCCCTAAAGAATGTACTCTTTCCCTAAAGTTAGGACCTTTAACTGAAGTGGGAAATGTACTTGTGTGAAAAAAAAAACATTCTTTGCAACACAGTATGTAACGCCAATAACTGTATCACGTACATGGCCACCTGCCATTGTTAATTTTTTTGTGCAAAAGGCAAAAGGAATTTGCAAAGCACCAAATAAATTTATTGATTAAAAAATAAAAAAAAAAGTAGTACATTAAAAAAAAAAAAAAATTGTACCCCACTTTGGCTCGAACCAGTATTGCTGCTACAAGTATACAGTAACTGTGTCTTTAACCGCTAGGCCATAGAAACCTGTGATCTCAGCTGCTCCATTGGTGTACAATATACTGTATAGTCAAGTATGAGACATGCCCAGTAGATTGCGCTGTTTTCATGGCGCAGTACAGCATAATGATAGACACCTCCGTAAATAATATACCATGTGAAAGTTTCCAGCATTAGTAAAGGTTAGCATGGATTCCATTTCTATGCAGTAGCAATCTGTACCAACAATTGTATAACTGATATCTCCTCCTGCAAATTTAATCCAAGAACTCTTTCCTTAAAGTAAGTACTCTTTCCCTAAATTAAGGACTTTTACCTGAAGTGGAAAATTTACTCCTGCAAGAAAAAAAACGTTCTCTGTATCTTACAGTATATAACGACAATAACTGTATCATGTACATTGCAGCCTGTCATTGTTTTTTTTTTGTGCAAAAGGAATTTGCAAAGCACCAAATAACTTTATTGATTAAAAAATGAAAAAAAAGTAGTACATTAAAAAAAAAAAAAAATTGTACCCCACTTTGGTTCGAACCAGTATTGCTGCTACAAGTATACAGTAACTGTGTCTTTAACCGCTAGGCCATAGAAACCTGTGATCTCAGCTGCTCCATTGGTGTACAATATACTGTATAGTCAAGTATGAGACATGCCCAGTAGATTGCGCTGTTTTCATGGCGCAGTACAGCATAATGATAGACACCTCCGTAAATAATATACCATGTGAAAGTTTCCAGCATTAGTAAAGGTTAACATGGATTCCATATTTATGCAGTAGCAATCTGTACCAACAATTGTATAACTGATATCTCCTCCTGCAAATTTAATCCAAGAACTCTTTCCTTAAAGTAAGTACTCTTTCCCTAAATTAAGGACTTTTACCTGAAGTGGAAAATTTACTCCTGCAAGAAAAAAAACGTTCTCTGTATCTTACAGTATATAACGACAATAACTGTATCATGTACATTGCAGCCTGTCATTGTTATTTTTTTTGTGCAAAAGGAATTTGCAAAGCACCAAATAAATTTATTGATTAAAAAATGAAAAAAAAAAAAAAAATAGTGCATTTAAAAAAAAAGTAAAGGTTAGCATGGATTCCATATTTATACAGTAGCAATCTGTACCAATGACATGTATATCTGATCATATCTCCTCCTGCGAATTTAATCCAAGAACTCTTTCTGTAAAGTAAGTACTCTTTCCCTAAATTAAGGATTTTTACCTGAAGTGGAAAATTTACTCTTGCGAAAATAAAAACATTCTTTGTAACTTACAGTATGTAACGACAATAACTGTATCATGTAAATTGCAGCCTGCAATTGTTAATTTTTTTGTGCAAAAGGAATTTGCAAAGCACCAAATTACTTTATTGATTAAAAAATAAAAATAAAATAAAAATAGTACGTTTAAAAAAAAAAAAAAACCTGTACCACACTGTGGATCGAACCAGTATTGCTGCTAACAGTATACAGTAACTGTGTCTTTAACCGCTAGGCCACAGAACCCTGTGATCTCAGCTGCTCCATTGGTGTACAATATACTGTATAGTCAAGTATGAGACATGCCCAGTAGATTGCGCTGTTTTCATGGCGCAGTACAGCATAATGATAGACACCTCCGTAAATAATATACCATGTGAAAGTTTCCAGTATTAGTAAAGGTTAGCATGGATTCCATATTTATGCAGTAGCAATCTGTACCAACAAATTGTATAACTGATATCTCCTCCTGCAAATTTAATCCAAGAACTCTTTCCTTAAAGTAAGTACTCTTTCCCTAAATTAAGGACTTTTACCTGAAGTGGAAAATTTACTCTTGCGAGAAAAAAAAACGTTCTCTGTATCTTACTATATGTAATGACAATAACTGTATCATGTACATTGCAGCCTGCCATTGTTATTTTTTTTTGTGCAAAAGGAATTTGCAAAGCACCAAATTACTTTATTGATTTAAAAAAAAAAATAGTGCATTTAAAAAAAAAGTAAAGGTTAGCATTAACCACTACACTACAAAAACGTCTTAGAAGCTAAGCCAGACACCATCCAATGTAGGAGGCACTTTCTAAAAAAAGAGCCATTGCATTAAAATGCTTAGCTAAAAATCCATTGTTTCTGCCCAGTTTCGAACTTGGGACCTTTCGCGTGTGAGGTGAATGTGATAACCACTACACTACAGAAACTTCTCGGAAACTATACCAGACACCAACCAATGTAGGAGGCACTTTCTAAAAACAGAGTCATTGAAGAAAAATGCTTAGGTTAAAAACACTTGTTTCTGCCCAGTTTCTACCGTCTTAGAAACTAAGCCAGACACCAACCAATGTAGGAGGCACTTTCTAAAAACAGAGTCATTGAAGAAAAATGCTTAGGTTAAAAACACTTGTTTCTGCCCAGTTTCGAACTGAGGACCTTTCGCGTGTAAGGCGAACGTGATAACCACTACACTACAAAAACGTCTTAGAAGCTAAGTCAGACACCATCCAATGTAGGAGGCACTTTCTAAAAAAAGAGCCATTGCATGAAAATGCTTAGCTAAAAATCCATTGTTTCTGCCCAGTTTCGAACTGGGGACCTTTCGCGTGTGAGGCGAACGTGATAACCACTACACTACAGAAACTTCTCAGAAACTATACTAGACACCAACCAATGTAGGAGGCACTGTCTAAAAAAAGGGCCATTGCATTAAAATGCTTAGCTAAAAATCCATTGTTTCTGCCCAGTTTCGAACTGGGGACCTTTCGCGTGTTAGGCGAACGTGATAACCACTACACTACAGAAACTTCTCGGAAACTATACCAGACACCAACCAATGTAGGAGGCACTTTCTAAAAACAGAGTCATTGAAGAAAAATGCTTAGGTTAAAAACACTTGTTTCTGCCCAGTTTCTACCGTCTTAGAAACTAAGCCAGACACCATCCAATGTGGGAGGCACTGTCTAAAAAAAGGGCCATTGCATTAAAATGCTTAGCTAAAAATCCATTGTTTCTGCCCAGTTTCGAACTGGGGACCTTTCGCGTGTGAGGCGAACGTGATAACCACTACACTACAGAAACTTCTCAGAAACTATACCAGACACCAACCAATGTAGGAGGCACTTTCTAAAAACAGAGTCATTGAAGAAAAATGCTTAGGTTAAAAACACTTGTTTCTGCCCAGTTTCGAACTGAGGACCTTTCGCGTGTAAGGCGAACGTGATAACCACTGCACTACAGAAACGTCTTAGAAACTAAGCCAGACACCATCCAATGTAGGAGGCACTTTCTAAAAAATGAGTCATTGCATGAAAATGCTTAGCTAAAAATCCATTGTTTCTTCCCAGTTTCGAACTGGGGACCTTTCGAGTGTGAGGCGAACGTGATAACCACTACACTACAGAAACTTCTCGGAAACTATACTAGACACCAACCAATGTAGGAGTCACTTTCATAAAATAGAGCCATTGAAGAAAAATGCTTAGGTTAAAAAAACTTGTTTCTGCCCAGTTTCGAACTGGGGACCTTTCGCGTGTAAGGCGAACGTGATAACCACTACACTACAGAAACATCTTAGAAACAAAGCCAGACACCATCCAATGTAGGAGGCACTTTCTAAAAAAAGAGCCATTGCATGAAAATGGTTAGCTAAAAATCCATTGTTTCTGCCCAGTCTCGAACTGGGGACCTTTCGCGTGTTAGGCGAACGTGATAACCACTACACTACAGAAACTTCCCGGAAACTATACCAGACACTAACCAATGTAGTAGGCACTTTCTAAAAACAGAGTCATTGAAGAAAAATGCTTAGGTTAAAAACACTTGTTTCTGCCCAGTTTCGAACTGAGGACCTTTCGTGTGTAAGGCGAACGTGATAACCACTACACTACAAAAACGTCATAGAAACTAAGCCAGACACCATCCAATGTAGGCGGCACTTTCTAAAAAAAGAGCCATTGCATGAAAATGCTTAGCTAAAAATCCATTGTTTCTGCCCAGTTTCGAACTGGGGACCTTTCGCGTGTGAGGCGAACGTGATAACCACTACACTACAGAAACTTCTCGGAAACTATACTAGACACCAACCAATGTAGGAGGCACTGTCTAAAAAAAGGGCCATTGCATTAAAATGCTTAGCTAAAAATCCATTGTTTCTGCCCAGTTTCGAACTGGGGACCTTTCGCGTGTTAGGCGAACGTGATAACCACTACACTACAGAAACTTCTCGGAAGCTAGATCAGACACCAACCAATGTAGGAGGCACTTTCTAAAAACAGAGTCATTGAAGAAAAATGCTTAGGTTAAAAACACTTGTTTCTGCCCAGTTTCTACCGTCTTAGAAACTAAGCCAGACACCATCCAATGTAGGAGGCACTGTCTAAAAAAAGGGCCATTGCATTAAAATGCTTAGCTAAAAATCCATTGTTTCTGCCCAGTTTCGAACTGGGGACCTTTCGCGTGTTAGGCGAACGTGAAAACCACTACACTACAGAAACTTCTCGGAAACTATACCAGACACCAACCAATGTAGGAGGCACTTTCTAAAAACAGAGTCATTGAAGAAAAATGCTTAGGTTAAAAACACTTGTTTCTGCCCAGTTTCTACCGTCTTAGAAACTAAGCCAGACACCATCCAATGTAGGTCTCACTGTCTAAAAAAAGGGCCATTGCATTAAAATGCTTAGCTAAAAATCCATTGTTTCTGCCCAGTTTCGAACTGGGGACCTTTCGCGTGTTAGGCGAACGTGATAACCACTACACTACAGAATCTTCTCGGAAACTATACCAGACACCAACCAATGTAGGAGGCACTTTCTAAAAACAGAGTCATTGAAGAAAAATGCTTAGGTTAAAAACACTTGTTTCTGCCCAGTTTCTACCGTTTTCGAAACTAAGCCAGACACCATCCAATGTAGGAGGCACTTTCTAAAAAAAGAGCCATTGCATGAAAATGCTTAGCTAAAAATCCATTGTTTCTGCCCAGTTTCGAACTGGGGACCTTTCGCGTGTGAGGCGAATGTGATAACCACTACACTACAGAAACTTCCCAGAAACTATATTAGACACCAACCAATGTAGGAGTCACTTTCATAAAATAGAGCCATTGAAGAAAAATGCTTAGGTTAAAAAAACTTGTTTTTGCCCAGTTTCGAACTGGGGACCTTTCGCGTGTAAGGCGAACGTGATAACCACTACACTACAGAAACATCTTAGAAACAAAGCCAGACACCATACAATGTAGGAGGCACTTTCTAAAAAAAGAGCCATTGCATGAAAATGCTTAGCTAAAAATACATTGTTTCTGCCCAGTTTCGAACTGGGGACCTTTCGCGTGTAAGGCGAACGTGATAACCACTACACTACAGAAACTTCTCGGAAACTATACCAGACACCAACCAATGTAGGAGTCACTTTCATAAAATAGAGCCATTGAAGAAAAATGCTTAGGTTAAAAGCACTTGTTTCTGCCCAGTTTCTACCGTCTTAGAAACTAAGCCAGACACCATCCAATGTAGGAGGCACTGTTTAAAAAAAGGGCCATTGCATTAAAATGCTTAGCTAAAAATCCATTTTTTCTGCCCAGTTTCGAACTGGGGACCTTTCACGTGTTAGGCGAACGTGATAACCACTACACTACAGAAACTTCTCGGAAACTATACCAGACTCCAACCAATGCAGGAGGCACTTTCTAAAAACAGAGTCATTGAAGAAAAATGCTTAGGTTAAAAACACTTGTTTCTGTCCAGTTTCTACCGTCTTAGAAACTAAGCCAGACACCATCCAATGTAGGAGGCACTGTCTAAAAAAAGGGCCATTGCATTAAAATGCTTAGCTAAAAATCCATTGTTTCTGCCCAGTTTCGAACTGGGGACCTTTCGCGTGTGAGGCGAACGTGATAACCACTACACTACAGAAACTTCCCAGAAACTATCCTAGACACCAACCAATGTAGGAGTCACTTTCATAAAATAGAGCCATTGAAGAAAAATGCTTAGGTTAAAAAAACATGTTTCTGCCCAGTTTCGAACTGGGGACCTTTCTGGTGTAAGGCGAATGTGATAACCACTACACTACAGAAACATCTTAGAAACAAAGCCAGACACCATACAATGTAGGAGGCACTTTCTAAAAAAAGAGCCATTGCATGAAAATGCTTAGCTAAAAATCCATTGTTTCTGCCCAGTTTCGAACTGGGGACCTTTCGCGTGTGAGGCGAACGTGATAACCACTACACTACAGAAACTTCTCAGAAACTATACATGACACCAACCAATGTAGGAGTCACTTTCATAAAATAGAGCCATTGCATGAAAATGCTTAGCTAAAAATCCATTGTTTCTGCCCAGTTTCGAACTGGGGACCTTTCGCGTGTAAGGCGAACGTGATAACCACTACACTACAGAAACTTCTCGGAAACTATACCAGACACCAACCAATGTAGGAGGCACTTTCTAAAAACAGAGTCATTGAAGAAAAATGCTTAGGTTAAAAACACTTGTTTCTGCCCAGTTTCTACCGTCTTAGAAACTAAGCCAGACACCATCCAATGTGGGAGGCACTGTCTAAAAAAAGGGCCATTGCATTAAAATGCTTAGCTAAAAATCCATTGTTTCTGCCCAGTTTCGAACTGAGGACCTTTCGCGTGTTAGGCGAACGTGATAACCACTACACTACAGAAACTTCTCAGAAACTATACCAGACACCAACCAATGTAGGAGGCACTTTCTAAAAACAGAGTCATTGAAGAAAAATGCTTAGGTTAAAAACACTTGTTTCTGCCCAGTTTCGAACTGAGGACCTTTCGCGTGTAAGGCGAACGTGATAACCACTACACTACAGAAACGTTTAAGAAACTAAGCCAGACACCATCCAATGTAGGAGGCACTTTCTAAAAAATGAGTCATTGCATGAAAATGCTTAGCTAAAAATCCATTGTTTCTGCCCAGTTTCGAACTGAGGACCTTTCGCGTGTTAGGCGAACGTGATAACCACTACACTACAGAAACTTCTCAGAAACTATACCAGACACCAACCAATGTAGGAGGCACTTTCTAAAAACAGAGTCATTGAAGAAAAATGCTTAGGTTAAAAACACTTGTTTCTGCCCAGTTTCGAACTGAGGACCTTTCGCGTGTAAGGCGAACGTGATAACCACTACACTACAGAAACGTCTTAGAAACTAAGCCAGACACCATCCAATGTAGGAGGCACTTTCTAAAAAATGAGTCATTGCATGAAAATGCTTAGCTAAAAATCCATTGTTTCTTCCCAGTTTCGAACTGGGGACCTTTCGCGTGTGAGGCGAACGTGATAACCACTACACTACAGAAACTTCTCAGAAACTATACTAGACACCAACCAATGTAGGAGGCACTGTCTAAAAAAAGGGCCATTGCATTAAAATGCTTAGCTAAAAATCCATTGTTTCTGCCCAGTTTCGAACTGGGGACCTTTCGCGTGATAGGCGAACGTGATAACTACTACACTACAGAAACTTCTCGGAAACTATACCAGACACCAACCAATGTAGGAGGCACTTTCTAAAAACAGAGTCATTGAAGAAAAATGCTTAGGTTAAAAACACTTGTTTCTGCCCAGTTTCTACCGTCTTAGAAACTAAGCCAGACACCATCCAATGTAGGAGGCACTTTCTAAAAAAAGGGCCATTGCATGAAAATGCTTAGCTAAAAATCCATTGTTTCTGCCCAGTTTCGAACTGGGGACCTTTCGCGTGTTAGGCGAACGTGACAACCACTACACTACAGAAACTTCTCGGAAACTATACCAGACACCAACCAATGTAGGAGGCACTTTCTAAAAAAAGAGCCATTGCATGAAAATGCTTAGCTAAAAACCCATTGTTTCTGCCCAGTTTCGAACTGGGGACCTTTCGCGTGTGAGGCGAACGTGATAACCACTACACTACAGAAACTTCTCGGAAACTATACTAGACACCAACCAATGTAGGAGTCACTTTCATAAAATAGAGCCATTGAAGAAAAATGCTTAGGTTAAAAAAACTTGTTTCTGCCCAGTTTCGAACTGGGGACCTTTCGCGTGTAAGGCGAACGTGATAACCACTACACTACAGAAACATCTTAGAAACAAAGCCAGACACCATCCAATGTAGGAGGCACTTTCTAAAAAAAGAGCCATTGCATGAAAATGGTTAGCTAAAAATCCATTGTTTCTTCCCAGTTTCGAACTGGGGACCTTTCGCGTGTTAGGCGAACGTGATAACCACTACACTACAGAAACTTCCCGGAAACTATACCAGACACTAACCAATGTAGTAGGCACTTTCTAAAAACAGAGTCATTGAAGAAAAATGCTTAGGTTAAAAACACTTGTTTCTGCCCAGTTTCGAACTGAGGACCTTTCGCGTGTAAGGCGAACGTGATAACCACTACACTACAAAAACGTCTTAGAAACTAAGCCAGACACCATCCAATGTAGGAGGCACTTTCTAAAAAAAGAGCCATTGCATGAAAATGCTTAGCTAAAAATCCATTGTTTCTGCCCAGTTTCGAACTGGGGACCTTTCGCGTGTGAGGCGAACGTGATAACCACTACACTACAGAAACTTCTCGGAAACTATACTAGACACCAACCAATGTAGGAGGCACTGTCTAAAAAAAGGGCCATTGCATTAAAATGCTTAGCTAAAAATCCATTGTTTCTGCCCAGTTTCGAACTGGGGACCTTTCGCGTGTAAGGCGAACGTGATAACCACTACACTACAGAAACATCTTAGAAACAAAGTCAGACACCATCCAATGTAGGAGGCACTTTCTAAAAAAAGAGCCATTGCATGAAAATGGTTAGCTAAAAATCCATTGTTTCTGCCCAGTTTCGAACTGGGGACCTTTCGCGTGTTAGGCGAACGTGATAACCACTACACTACAGAAACTTCCCGGAAACTATACCAGACACCAACCGATGTAGGAGGCACTTTCTAAAAACAGAGTCATTGAAGAAAAATGCTTAGGTTAAAAACACTTGTTTCTGCCCAGTTTCTACCGTCTTAGAAACTAAGCCAGACACCAACCAATGTAGGAGGCACTTTCTAAAAAAAGAGCCATTGCATGAAAATGCTTAGCTAAAAATCCATTGTTTCTGCCCAGTTTCGAACTGGGGACCTTTCGCTTGTGAGGCGAACGTGATAACCACTACACTACAGAAACTTCTCAGAAACTATACTAGACACCAACCAATGTAGGAGGCACTGTCTAAAAAAAAGGCCATTGCATTAAAATGCTTAGCTAAAAATCCATTGTTTCTGCCCAGTTTCGAACTGGGGACCTTTCGCGTGTTAGGCGAACGTGATAACCACTACACTACAGAAACTTCTCGGAAACTATACCAGACACCAACCAATGTAGGAGGCACTTTCGAAAAACAGAGTCATTGAAGAAAAATGCTTATGTTAAAAACACTTGTTTCTGCCCAGTTTCTACCGTCTTAGAAACTAAGCCAGACACCATCCAATGTAGGAGGCACTGTCTAAAAAAAGGGCCATTGCATTAAAATGCTTAGCTAAAAATCCATTGTTTTTGCCCAGTTTCGAACTGGGGACCTTTCGAGTGTTAGGCGGATGTGATAACCACTACACTACAGAAACTTCTCGGAAACTATACCAGACACCAACAAATGTAGGAGGCACTTTCTAAAAACAGAGTCATTGATGAAAAATGCTTAGGTTAAAAACACTTGTTTCTGCCCAGTTTCTACCGTTTTAGAAACTAAGCCAGACACCATCCAATGTAGGAGGCACTTTCTAAAAAAAGAGCAATTGCATGAAAATGCTTAGCTAAAAATCCATTGTTTCTGCCCAGTTTCGAACTGGGGACCTTTCGCGTGTGAGGCGAACGTGATAACCACTACACTACAGAAATTTCCCAGAAACTATACTAGACACCAACCAATGTAGGAGTCACTTTCATAAAATAGAGCCATTTCAGAAAAATGCTTAGGTTAAAAAAACTTGTTTCTGCCCAGTTTCGAACTGGGGACCTTTCGCGTGTTAGGCGAACGTGATAACCACTACACTACAGAAACTTCTCAGAAACTATGCCAGACACCAACCAATGTAGGAGGCACTTTCTAAAAACAGAGTCATTGAAGAAAAATGCTTAGGTTAAAAACACTTGTTTCTGCCCAGTTTCGAACTGAGGACCTTTCGCGTGTAAGGCGAACGTAATAAGCACTACACTACAAAAAACGTCTTAGAAATTAAGCCAGACACCATCCAATGTAGGAGGCACTTTCTAAAAAAAGAGCCATTGCATGAAAATGCTTAGCTAAAAATCAATTGTTTCTGCCCAGTTTCGAACTGGGGACCTTTCCCATGTGAGGCGAACGTGATAACCACTACACTACAGAAACTTCTCAGAAACTATACTAGACACCAACCAATGTAGGAGGCACTGTCTAAAAAAAGGGCCATTGCATTAAAATGCTTAGCTAAAAATCCATTGTTTCTGCACAGTTTCGAACTGGGGACCTTTCGCTTGTTAGGCGAACGTGATAACCACTACACTACAGAAACTTCTCGGAAACTATACCAGACAACAACCAATGTAGGAGGCACTTTCTAAAAACAGAGTCATTGAAGAAAAATGCTTAGGTTAAAAACACTTGTTTCTGCCCAGTTTCGAACTGAGGACCTTTCGCGTGTAAGGCGAACTTGATAACCACTACACTAGAGAAACGTCTTAGAAACTAAGCCAGACACCATCCAATGTAGGAGGCACTTTCTAAAAACAGAGTCATTGAAGAAAAATGCTTAGGTTAAAAACACTTGTTTCTGCCCAGTTTCTACCGTCTTAGAAACTAAGCCAGACACCATCCAATGTATGAGGCACTGTCTAAAAAAAGGGCCATTGCATTAAAATGCTTAGCTAAAAATCCATTGTTTCTGCCCAGTTTCGAACTGGGGACCTTTCGCGTGTTAGGCGAACGTGATAACCACTACACTACAGAAACTTCTCGGAATCTATGCCAGACACCAATAAAATGTAGGAGGCACTTTCTAAAAACAGAGTCATTGAAGAAAAATGCTTAGGTTAAAAAACACTTGTTTCTGCCCAGTTTCGAACTGAGGACCTTTCGCGTGTAAGGCGACCGTGATAACCACTACACTACAGAAACGTCTTAGAAACTAAGCCAGACACCATCCAATGTAGGAGGCACTTTCTAAAAAAAGAGCCATTGCATGAAAATGCTTAGCTAAAAATCCATTGTTTCTGCCCAGTTTCGAACTGGGGACCTTTCGCATGTGAGGCGAATGTGATAACCACTACACTACAGAAACTTCTCAGAAACTATACTAGACACCAACCAATGTAGGAGGCACTGTCTAAAAAAAGGGCCATTGCATTAAAATGCTTAGCTAAAAATCCATTGTTTCTGCACAGTTTCGAACTGGGGACCTTTCGCGTGTTAGGCGAACGTGATAACCACTACACTACAGAAACTTCTCGGAAACTATACCAGACAACAACCAATGTAGGAGGCACTTTCTAAAAACAGAGTCATTGAAGAAAAATGCTTAGGTTAAAAACACTTGTTTCTGCCCAGTTTCTACCGTCTTAGAAATTAAGCCAGACACCATCCAATGTAGGAGGCACTTTCTAAAAAAAGAGCCATTGCATGAAAATGCTTAGCTAAAAATCCATTGTTTCTGCCGAGTTTCGAACTGGGGACCTTTCGCATGTGAGGCGAACGTGATAACCACTACACTACAGAAACTTCTCAGAAACTATACCAGACACCAACCAATGTAGGAGGCACTGTCTAAAAAAACGGCCATTGCATTAAAATGCTTAGCTAAAAATCCATTGTTTCTGCCCAGTTTCGAACTGGGGACCTTTCCCGTGTTAGGCGAACCTGATAACCACTGCACTACAGAAACTTCTCGGAAACTATACTAGACACCAACCAATGTAGGAGTCACTTTCATAAAATAGAGCCATTGAAGAAAAATGCTTAGGTTAAAAACACTTGTTTCTGCCCAGTTTCGAACTAGGGACCTTTCGCGTGTTAGGCGAACGTGATAACCACTACACTACAGAAACTTCTCAGAAACTATGCCAGACACCAACCAATGTAGGAGGCACTTTCTAAAAACAGAGTCATTGAAGAAAAATGCTTAGGTTAAAAACACTTGTTTCTGCCCAGTTTCGAACTGAGGACCTTTCGCGTGTAAGGCGAACGTGATAACCACTACACTACAAAAAACATCTTAGAAATTAAGCCAGACACCATCCAATGTAGGAGGCACTTTCTAAAAAAAGAGCCATTGCATGAAAATGCTTAGCTAAAAATCCATTGTTTCTGCCCAGTTTCGAACTGGGGACCTTTCGCATGTGAGGCGAACGTGATAACCACTACACTACAGAAACTTCTCAGAAACTATACTAGACACCAACCAATGTAGGAGGCACTGTCTAAAAAAACGGCCATTGCATTAAAATGCTTAGCTAAAAATCCATTGTTTCTGCCCAGTTTCGAACTGGGGACCTTTCGCGTGTTAGGCGAACGTGATAACCACTGCACTACAGAAACTTCTCGGAAACTATACTAGACACCAACCAATGTAGGAGTCACTTTCATAAAATAGAGCCATTGAAGAAAAATGCTTAGGTTAAAAACACTTGTTTCTGCCCAGTTTCGAAAAGGGCCATTGCATTAAAATGCTTAGCTAAAAATCCATTGTTTCTGCACAGTTTCGAACTGGGGACCTTTCGCTTGTTAGGCGAACGTGATAACCACTACACTACAGAAACTTCTCGGAAACTATACCAGACAACAACCAATGTAGGAGGCACTTTCTAAAAACAGAGTCATTGAAGAAAAATGCTTAGGTTTAAAACGCTTGTTTCTGCCCAGTTTCGAACTGGGGACCTTTCGCGTGTTAGGCGAACGTGATAACCACTACACTACAGAAACTTCCCGGAAACTATACCAGACACCAACCGATGTAGGAGGCACTTTCTAAAAACAGAGTCATTGAAGAAAAATGCTTAGGTTAAAAACACTTGTTTCTGCCCAGTTTCTACCGTCTTAGAAACTAAGCCAGACACCAACCAATGTAGGAGGCACTTTCTAAAAACAGAGTCATTGAAGAAAAATGCTTAGGTTAAAAACACTTGTTTCTGCCCAGTTTCGAACTGAGGACCTTTCGCGTGCAAGGCGAACGTGATAACCACTACACTACAAAAACATCTTAGAAGCTAATCCAGACACCATCCAATGTAGGAGGCACTTTCTAAAAAAAGAGCCATTGCATAAAAATGCTTAGCGAAAAATCCATTGTTTCTGCCCAGTTTCGAACTTGGGACCTTTCGCGAGTTAGGTGAATGTGATAACCACTACACTACAGAAACTTCTCGGAAACTATACCAGACACCAACCAATGTAGGAGGCACTTTCTAAAAACAGAGTCATTGAAGAAAAATGCTTAGGTTAAAAACACTTGTTTCTGCCCAGTTTCTACCGTCTTAGAAACTAAGCCAGACACCAACCAATGTAGGAGGCACTTTCTAAAAACAGAGTCATTGAAGAAAAATGCTTAGGTTAAAAACACTTGTTTCTGCCCAGTTTCGAACTGAGGACCTTTCGCGTGTAAGGCGAACGTGATAACCACTACACTACAAAAACGTCTTAGACGCTAAGCCAGACACCATCCAATGTAGGAGGCACTTTCTAAAAAAAGAGCCATTGCATGAAAATGCTTAGCTAAAAATCCATTGTTTCTGCCCAGTTTCGAACTGGGGACCTTTCGCGAGTGAGGCGAACTTGATAACCACTACACTACAGAAACTTCTCAGAAACTATACTAGACACCAACCAATGTAGGAGGCACTGTCTAAAAAAAGGGCCATTGCATTAAAATGCTTAGCTAAAAATCCATTGTTTCTGCCCAGTTTCAAACTGGGGACCTTTCGCGTGTTAGGCGAACGTGATAAACACTACACTACAGAAACTTCACCAGACACCAACCAATGTAGGAGGCACTTTCTAAAAACAGAGTCATTGAAGAAAAATGCTTAGGTTAAAAACGCTTGTTTCTGCCCAGTTTCGAACTGGGGACCTTTCGCGTGTTAGGCGAACGTGATAACCACTACACTACAGAAACTTCCCGGAAACTATACCAGACACCAACCGATGTAGGAGGCACTTTCTAAAAACAGAGTCATTGAAGAAAAATGCTTAGGTTAAAAACACTTGTTTCTGCCCAGTTTCTACCGTCTTAGAAACTAAGCCAGACACCAACCAATGTAGGAGGCACTTTCTAAAAAAAGAGCCATTGCATGAAAATGCTTAGCTAAAAATCCATTGTTTCTGCCCAGTTTCGAACTGGGGACCTTTCGCGTGTGAGGCGAACGTGATAACCACTACACTACAGAAACTTCTCAGAAACTATACTAGACACCAACCAATGTAGGAGGCACTGTCTAAAAAAAAGGCCATTGCATTAAAATGCTTAGCTAAAAATCCATTGTTTCTGCCCAGTTTCGAACTGGGGACCTTTCGCGTGTTAGGCGAACGTGATAACCACTACACTACAGAAACTTCTCGGAAACTATACCAGACACCAACCAATGTAGGAGGCACTTTCGAAAAACAGAGTCATTGAAGAAAAATGCTTATGTTAAAAACACTTGTTTCTGCCCAGTTTCTACCGTCTTAGAAACTAAGCCAGACACCATCCAATGTAGGAGGCACTGTCTAAAAAAAGGGCCATTGCATTAAAATGCTTAGCTAAAAATCCATTGTTTTTGCCCAGTTTCGAACTGGGGACCTTTCGAGTGTTAGGCGGATGTGATAACCACTACACTACAGAAACTTCTCGGAAACTATACCAGACACCAACAAATGTAGGAGGCACTTTCTAAAAACAGAGTCATTGATGAAAAATGCTTAGGTTAAAAACACTTGTTTCTGCCCAGTTTCTAACGTTTTAGAAACTAAGCCAGACACCATCCAATGTAGGAGGCACTTTCTAAAAAAAGAGCAATTGCATGAAAATGCTTAGCTAAAAATCCATTGTTTCTGCCCAGTTTCGAACTGGGGACCTTTCGCGTGTGAGGCGAACGTGATAACCACTACACTACAGAAATTTCCCAGAAACTATACTAGACACCAACCAATGTAGGAGTCACTTTCATAAAATAGAGCCATTTCAGAAAAATGCTTAGGTTAAAAAAACTTGTTTCTGCCCAGTTTCGAACTGGGGACCTTTCGCGTGTTAGGCGAACGTGATAACCACTACACTACAGAAACTTATCGGAAACTATACCAGACACCAACCAATGTAGGAGGCACTTTCTAAAAACAGAGTCATTGAAGAAAAATGCTTAGGTTAAAAACACTTGTTTCTGCCCAGTTTCTACCGTCTTAGAAACTAAGCCAGACACCATCCAATGTAGGAGGCACTGTCTAAAAAAAGGGCCATTGCATTAAAATGCTTAGCTAAAAATCCATTGTTTCTGCCCAGTTTCGAACTAGGGACCTTTCGCGTGTTAGGCGAACGTGATAACCACTACACTACAGAAACTTCTCAGAAACTATGCCAGACACCAACCAATGTAGGAGGTACTTTCTAAAAACAGAGTCATTGAAGAAAAATGCTTAGGTTAAAAACACTTGTTTCTGCCCAGTTTCGAACTGAGGACCTTTCGCGTGTAAGGCGAACGTGATAACCACTACACTACAAAAAACGTCTTAGAAATTAAGCCAGACACCATCCAATGTAGGAGGCACTTTCTAAAAAAAGAGCCATTGCATGAAAATGCTTAGCTAAAAATCAATTGTTTCTGCCCAGTTTCGAACTGGGGACCTTTCCCATGTGAGGCGAACGTGATAACCACTACACTACAGAAACTTCTCAGAAACTATACTAGACACCAACCAATGTAGGAGGCACTGTCTAAAAAAAGGGCCATTGCATTAAAATGCTTAGCTAAAAATCCATTGTTTCTGCACAGTTTCGAACTGGGGACCTTTCGCTTGTTAGGCGAACGTGATAACCACTACACTACAGAAACTTCTTGGAAACTATACCAGACAACAACCAATGTAGGAGGCACTTTCTAAAAACAGAGTCATTGAAGAAAAATGCTTAGGTTAAAAACACTTGTTTCTGCCCAGTTTCGAACTGAGGACCTTTCGCGTGTAAGGCGAACTTGATAACCACTACACTAGAGAAACGTCTTAGAAACTAAGCCAGACACCATCCAATGTAGGAGGCACTTTCTAAAAACAGAGTCATTGAAGAAAAATGCTTAGATTAAAAACACTTGTTTCTGCCCAGTTTCTACCGTCTTAGAAACTAAGCCAGACACCATCCAATGTATGAGGCACTGTCTAAAAAAAGGGCCATTGCATTAAAATGCTTAGCTAAAAATACATTGTTTCTGCCCAGTTTCGAACTGGGGACCTTTCGCGTGTTAGGCGAACGTGATAACCACTACACTACAGAAACTTCTCGGAATCTATGCCAGACACCAATAAAATGTAGGAGGCACTTTCTAAAAACAGAGTCATTGAAGAAAAATGCTTAGGTTAAAAAACACTTGTTTCTGCCCAGTTTCGAACTGAGGACCTTTCGCGTGTAAGGCGAACGTGATAACCACTACACTACAGAAACGTCTTAGAAACTAAGCCAGACACCATCCAATGTAGGAGGCACTTTCTAAAAAAAGATCCATTGCATGAAAATGCTTAGCTAAAAATCCATTGTTTCTGCCCAGTTTCGAACTGGGGACCTTTCGCATGTGAGGCGAACGTGATAACCACTACACTACAGAAACTTCTCAGAAACTATACTAGACACCAACCAATGTAGGAGGCACTGTCTAAAAAAAGGGCCATTGCATTAAAATGCTTAGCTAAAAATCCATTGTTTCTGCACAGTTTCGAACTAGGGACCTTTCGCGTGTTAGGCGAACGTGATAACCACTACACTACAGAAACTTCTCGAAAACTATACCAGACAACAACCAATGTAGGAGGCACTTTCTAAAAACAGAGTCATTGAAGAAAAATGCTTAGGTTAAAAACACTTGTTTCTGCCCAGTTTCTACCGTCTTAGAAACTAAGCCAGACACCATCCAATGTAGGAGGCACTTTCTAAAAAAAGAGCCATTGCATGAAAATGCTTAGCTAAAAATCCATTGTTTCTGCCCAGTTTCGAACTGGGGACCTTTCGCATGTGAGGCGAACGTGATAACCACTACACTACAGAAACTTCTCAGAAACTATACTAGACACCAACCAATGTAGGAGGCACTGTCTAAAAAAACGGCCATTGCATTAAAATGCTTAGCTAAAAATCCATTGTTTCTGCCCAGTTTCGAACTGGGGACCTTTCGCGTGTTAGGCGAACGTGATAACCACTGCACTACAGAAACTTCTCGGAAACTATACTAGACACCAACCAATGTAGGAGTCACTTTCATAAAATAGAGCCATTGAAGAAAAATGCTTAGGTTAAAAACACTTGTTTCTGCCCAGTTTCGAACTGGGGACCTTTCGCGTGTAAGGCGAACGTGATAACCACTATACTACAGAAACGTCTTAGAGACTATGCCAGACACCATCCAATGTAGGAGGCACTTTCTAAAAACAGAGTCATTGAAGAAAAATGCTTAGGTTAAAAACACTTGTTTCTGCCCAGTTTCTACCGTCTTAGAAACTAAGCCAGACACCATCCAATGTATGAGGCACTGTCTAAAAAAAGGGCCATTGCATTAAAATGCTTAGCTAAAAATCCATTGTTTCTGCCCAGTTTCGAACTGGGGACCTTTCACGTGTTAGGCGAACGTGATAACCACTACACTACAGAAACTTCTCGGAAACTATACCAGACACCAACCAATGTAGGAGGCACTTTCTAAAAACAGAGTCATTGAAGAAAAATGCTTAGGTTAAAAACACTTGTTTCTGCCCAGTTTCTACCGTCTTAGAAACTAAGCCAGACACCATCCAATGTAGGAGGCACTGTCTAAAAAAAGGGCCATTGCATTAAAATGCTTAGCTAAAAATCCATTGTTTCTGCCCAGTTTCGAACTGGGGACCTTTCGCGTGTTAGGCGAACGTGATAACCACTACACTACAGAAACTTCTCGGAATCTATGCCAGACACCAATAAAATGTAGGAGGCACTTTCTAAAAACAGAGTCATTGAAGAAAAATGCTTAGGTTAAAAAACACTTGTTTCTGCCCAGTTTCGAACTAAGGACCTTTCGCGTGTAAGGCGAACGTGATAACCACTACACTACAGAAACGTCTTAGAAACTAAGCCAGACACCATCCAATGTAGGAGGCACTTTCTAAAAAAAGAGCCATTGCATGAAAATGCTTAGCTAAAAATCCATTGTTTCTGCCCAGTTTCGAACTGGGGACCTTTCGCATGTGAGGCGAACGTGATAACCACTACACTACAGAAACTTCTCAGAAACTATACTAGACACCAACCAATGTAGGAGGCACTGTCTAAAAAAAGGGCCATTGCATTAAAATGCTTAGCTAAAAATCCATTGTTTCTGCACAGTTTCGAACTGGGGACCTTTCGCGTGTTAGGCGAACGTGATAACCACTACACTACAGAAACTTCTCGGAAACTATACCAGACAACAACCAATGTAGGAGGCACTTTCTAAAAACAGAGTCATTGAAGAAAAATGCTTAGGTTAAAAACACTTGTTTCTGCCCAGTTTCTACCGTCTTAGAAACTAAGCCAGACACCATCCAATGTAGGAGGCACTTTCTAAAAAAAGAGCCATTGCATGAAAATGCTTAGCTAAAAATCCATTGTTTCTGCCCAGTTTCGAACTGGGGACCTTTCGCATGTGAGGCAAACGTGATAACCACTACACTACAGAAACTTCTCAGAAACTATACTAGACACCAACCAATGTAGGAGGCACTGTCTAAAAAAACGGCCATTGCATTAAAATGCTTAGCTAAAAATCCATTGTTTCTGCCCAGTTTCGAACTGGGGACCTTTCGCGTGTTAGGCGAACGTGATAACCACTGCACTACAGAAACTTCTCGGAAACTATACTAGACACCAACCAATGTAGGAGTCACTTTCATAAAATAGAGCCATTGAAGAAAAATGCTTAGGTTAAAAACACTTGTTTCTGCCCAGTTTCGAACTGGGGACCTTTCGCGTGTAAGGCGAACGTGATAACCACTATACTACAGAAACGTCTTAGAGACTATGCCAGACACCATCCAATGTAGGAGGCACTTTCTAAAAAATGAGCCATTGCATGAAAATGCTTAGCTAAAAATCCATTGTTTCTGCCCAGTTTCGAACTGGGGACCTTTCGCGTGTGAGACGAACGTGATAACCACTACACTACAGAAACTTCTCAGAAACTATACTAGACACCAACCAATGTAGGAGTCACTTTCATAAAATAGAGCCATTGAAGAAAAATGCTTAGGTTAAAAACACTTGTTTCTGCCCAGTTTCGAACTGGGGACCTTTCGCGTGTAAGGCGAACGTGATAACCACTATACTACAGAAACGTCTTAGAGACTATGCCAGACACCATCCAATGTAGGAGGCACTTTCTAAAAAATGAGCCATTGCATGAAAATGCTTAGCTAAAAATCCATTGTTTCTGCCCAGTTTCGAACTGGGGACCTTTCGCGTGTTAGGCGAACGTGATAACCACTACACTACAGAAACTTCTCGGAAACTATACCAGACACCAACCAATGTAGGAGGCACTTTCTAAAAACAGAGTCATTGAAGAAAAATGCTTAGGTTAAAAACACTTGTTTCTGCCCAGTTTCTACCGTCTTAGAAACTAAGCCAGACACCATCCAATGTAGGAGGCACTGTCTAAAAAAAGGGCCATTGCATTAAAATGCTTAGCTAAAAATCCATTGTTTTTGCCCAGTGTCGAACTGGGGACCTTTCGCGTGTGAGGCGAACATGATAACCACTACACTACAAAAACTTCTCAGAAACTATACAAGACACCAACCAATGTAGGAGTCACTTTCATAAAATAGAGCCATTGAAGAAAAATGCTTAGGTTAAAAACACTTGTTTCTGCCCAGTTTCGAACTGGGGACCTTTCGCGTGTAAGGCGAACGTGATAACCACTACACTACAGAATCTTCTCAGAAACTATACTAGACACCAACCAATGTAGGAGTCACTTTCATAAAATAGAGCCATTGAAGAAAAATGCTTAGGTTAAAAACACTTGTTTCTGCCCAGTTTCAAACTGGGGACCTTTCGCGTGTAAGGCGAACGTGATAACCACTACACTACAGAAACGTCTTAGAAACTATACCAGACACCAACCAATGTAGGAGGCACTTTCTAAAAACAGAGTTATTGAAGAAAAATGCTTAGGTTAAAAACACTTGTTTCTGCCCAGTTTCTACCATCTTAGAAACAAAGCCAGACACCATCCAATGTAGGAGGCACTTTCTAAAAAAAGAGCCATTGCATGAAAATGCTTAGCTAAAAATCCATTGTTTCTGCCCAGTTTCGAACTGGGGACCTTTCACGTGTTAGGCGAGCGTGATAACCACTACACTACAGAAACTTCTCCGAAACTATACCAGACACCAACCAATGTAGGAGGCACTTTCTAAAAACAGAGTCATTGAAGAAAAATGCTTAGGTTAAAAACACTTGTTTCTGCCCAGTTTCTACCGTCTTAGAAACTAAGCCAGACACCATCCAATGTAGGAGGCACAGTCTAAAAAAAGGGCCATTGCATTAAAATGCTTAGCTAAAAATCCATTGTTTCTGCCCAGTTTCGAACTGGGGACCTTTCGCGAGTTAGGCGAACGTGATAACCACTACACTACAGAAACTTCTCGGAAACTATACCAGACACCAACCAATGTAGGAGGCACTTTCTAAAAACAGAGTCATTGAAGAAAAATGCTTAGGTTAAAAACACTTGTTTCTGCCCAGTTTCTACCGTTTTCGAAACTAAGCCAGACACCATCCAATGTAAGAGGCACTTTCTAAAAAAAGAGCCATTGCATAAAAATGCTTAGCTAAAAATCCATTGTTTCTGCCCAGTTTCGAACTGGGGACCTTTCGCGTGTGAGGCAAATGTGATAACCACTACACTACAGAAACTTCCCAGAAACTATACTAGACACCAACCAATGTAGGAGTCACTTTCATAAAATAGAGCCATTGAAGAAAAATGCTTAGGTTAAAAACACTTGTTTCGGCCCAGTTTCGAACTGGGGACCTTTCGCGTGTAAGGCGAACGTGATAACCACTACACTACAGAATCTTCTCAGAAACTATACTAGACACCAACCAATGTAGGAGTCACTTTCATAAAATAGAGCCATTGAAGAAAAATGCTTAGGTTAAAAACACTTGTTTCTGCCCAGTTTCAAACTGGGGACCTTTCGCGTGTAAGGCGAACGTGATAACCACTACACTACAGAAACGTCTTAGAAACTATACCAGACACCAACCAATGTAGGAGGCACTTTCTAAAAACAGAGTTATTGAAGAAAAATGCTTAGGTTAAAAACACTTGTTTCTGCCCAGTTTCTACCATCTTAGAAACAAAGCCAGACACCATCCAATGTAGGAGGCACTTTCTAAAAAAAGAGCCATTGCATGAAAATGCTTAGCTAAAAATCCATTGTTTCTGCCCAGTTTCGAACTGGGGACCTTTCACGTGTTAGGCGAGCGTGATAACCACTACACTACAGAAACTTCTCCGAAACTATACCAGACACCAACCAATGTAGGAGGCACTTTCTAAAAACAGAGTCATTGAAGAAAAATGCTTAGGTTAAAAACACTTGTTTCTGCCCAGTTTCTACCGTCTTAGAAACTAAGCCAGACACCATCCAATGTAGGAGGCACAGTCTAAAAAAAGGGCCATTGCATTAAAATGCTTAGCTAAAAATCCATTGTTTCTGCCCAGTTTCGAACTGGGGACCTTTCGCGAGTTAGGCGAACGTGATAACCACTACACTACAGAAACTTCTCGGAAACTATACCAGACACCAACCAATGTAGGAGGCACTTTCTAAAAACAGAGTCATTGAAGAAAAATGCTTAGGTTAAAAACACTTGTTTCTGCCCAGTTTCTACCGTTTTCGAAACTAAGCCAGACACCATCCAATGTAAGAGGCACTTTCTAAAAAAAGAGCCATTGCATAAAAATGCTTAGCTAAAAATCCATTGTTTCTGCCCAGTTTCGAACTGGGGACCTTTCGCGTGTGAGGCAAATGTGATAACCACTACACTACAGAAACTTCCCAGAAACTATACTAGACACCAACCAATGTAGGAGTCACTTTCATAAAATAGAGCCATTGAAGAAAAATGCTTAGGTTAAAAGCACTTGTTTCGGCCCAGTTTCGAACTGGGGACCTTTCGCGTGTAAGGCGAACGTGATAACCACTACACTACAGAAACGTCTTAGAAGCTACGCCAGACACCATACAATGTAGGAGGCACTGTCTAAAAAAAGGGCCATTGCATTAAAATGCTTAGCTAAAAATGCATTGTTTTTGCCCAGTTTCGAACTGGGGACCTTTCGCGTGTTAGGCGAACGTGATAACCACTACACTACAGAAACTTCTCGGAAACTATACCAGACACCAACCAATGTAGGAGGCACTTTCTAAAAACAGAGTCATTGAAGAAAAATGCTTAGGTTAAAAACACTTGTTTCTGCCCAGTTTCGAACTGAGGACCTTTCGCGTGTAAGGCGAACGTGATAACCACTACACTACAGAAACGTCTTAGAAACTAAGCCAGACACCATCCAATGTAGGAGGCACTTTCTAAAAAATGAGTCATTGCATGAAAATGCTTAGCTAAAAATCCATTGTTTCTTCCCAGTTTCGAACTGGGGACCTTTCGCGTGTGAGGCGAACGTGATAACCACTACACTACAGAAACTTGAAAAAAGTTTCGAACTGGGAAGAAAAATGCTTAGGTTAAAAACACTTGTTTCTGCCCAGTTTCTACCGTCTTAGAAACTAAGCCAGACACCATCCAATGTAGGAGGCACTGTCTAAAAAAAGGGCCATTGCATTAAAATGCTTAGCTAAAAATCCATTGTTTTTGCCCAGTGTCGAACTGGGGACCTTTCGCGTGTGAGGCGAACATGATAACCACTACACTACAAAAACTTCTCAGAAACTATACAAGACACCAACCAATGTAGGAGTCACTTTCATAAAATAGAGCCATTGAAGAAAAATGCTTAGGTTAAAAACACTTGTTTCTGCCCAGTTTCGAACTGGGGACCTTTCGCGTGTAAGGCGAACGTGATAACCACTACACTACAGAAACTTCTCAGAAACTATACTAGACACCAACCAATGTAGGAGTCACTTTCATAAAATAGAGCCATTGAAGAAAAATGCTTAGGTTAAAAACACTTGTTTCTGCCCAGTTTCAAACTGGGGACCTTTCGCGTGTAAGGCGAACGTGATAACCACTACACTACAGAAACGTCTTAGAAACTATACCAGACACCAACCAATGTAGGAGGCACTTTCTAAAAACAGAGTTATTGAAGAAAAATGCTTAGGTTAAAAACACTTGTTTCTGCCCAGTTTCTACCATCTTAGAAACAAAGCCAGACACCATCCAATGTAGGAGGCACTTTCTAAAAAAAGAGCCATTGCATGAAAATGCTTAGCTAAAAATCCATTGTTTCTGCCCAGTTTCGAACTGGGGACCTTTCACGTGTTAGGCGAGCGTGATAACCACTACACTACAGAAACTTCTCCGAAACTATACCAGACACCAACCAATGTAGGAGGCACTTTCTAAAAACAGAGTCATTGAAGAAAAATGCTTAGGTTAAAAACACTTGTTTCTGCCCAGTTTCTACCGTCTTAGAAACTAAGCCAGACACCATCCAATGTAGGAGGCACAGTCTAAAAAAAGGGCCATTGCATTAAAATTCTTAGCTAAAAATCCATTGTTTCTGCCCAGTTTCGAACTGGGGACCTTTCGCGAGTTAGGCGAACGTGATAACCACTACACTACAGAAACTTCTCGGAAACTATACCAGACACCAACCAATGTAGGAGGCACTTTCTAAAAACAGAGTCATTGAAGAAAAATGCTTAGGTTAAAAACACTTGTTTCTGCCCAGTTTCTACCGTTTTCGAAACTAAGCCAGACACCATCCAATGTAGGAGGCACTTTCTAAAAAAAAACCCATTGCATGAAAATGCTTAGCTAAAAATCCATTGTTTTTGCCCAGTTTCGAACTGGGGACCTTTCACGTGTAAGGCGAACGTGATAACCACTACACTACAGAAACTTCTCAGAAACTATACAAGACACCAACCAATGTAGGAGTCACTTTCATAAAATAGAACCATTGAAGAAAAATGCTTAGGTTAAAAGCACTTGTTTCGGCCCAGTTTCGAACTGGGGACCTTTCGCGTGTAAGGCGAACGTGATAACCACTACACTACAGAAACTTTCCAGAAACTATACTGGACACCAACCAATGTAGGAGTCACTTTCATAAAATAGAGCCATTGAAGAAAAATGCTTAGGTTAAAAACACTTGTTTCTGCCCAGTTTCGAACTGGGGACCTTTCGCGTGTAAGGCGAACGTGATAACCACTACACTACAGAAACATCTTAGAAATAAAGCAAGACACCATACAATGTAGGAGGCACTTTCTAAAAAAAGAGCCATTGCATGAAAATGCTTAGCTAAAAATCCATTGTTTCTGCCCAGTTTCGAACTGGAGACCTTTCGCGTGTTAGGCGAACGTGATAACCACTACACTACAGAAACCTCTCGGAAACTATACCAGACACCAACCAATGTAGGAGGAACTTTCTAAAAACAGAGTCATTGAAGAAAAATGCTTAGGTTAAAAACACTTGTTTCTGCCCAGTTTCTACCGTCTTAGAAACTAAGCCAGACACCATCCAATGTAGGTGGCACTGTCTAAAAAAAGGGCCATTGCATTAAAATGCTTAGCTAAAAATCCATTGTTTCTGCCCAGTTTCGAACTGGGGACCTTTCGCGTGTGAGGCGAACGTGATAACCACTACACTACAGAAACTTCTCGGCAACTATACCAAACACCAACCAATGTAGGAGGCACTTTCTAAAAAAAGAGCCACTGCATGAAAATGCTTAGCTAAAAATCCATTGTTTCTGCCCAGTTTCAAACTGGGGACATTTCGCGTGTGAGGCGAACGTGATAACCACTACACTACAAAAACTTCCCAGAAACTATGCTAGACACCAACCAATGTAGGAGTCACTTTCATAAAATAGAACAATTGAAGAAAAATGCTTAGGTTAAAAAAACTTGTTTCTGCACAGTTTCGAACTGGGGACCTTTTGCGTGTAAGGCGAACGTGATAACCACTAAACTACAAAAACGTCTTAGAAACTACGCCAGACACCATCCAATGTAGGAGGCACTTTCTAAAAAAAGAGCCATTGCATGAAAATGCTTAGCTAAAAATCCATTGTTTCTGGCAGTTTCGAACTGGGGACCTTTCGCGTGTTAGGTGAATGGGATAACCACTACACTACAGAAACTTATCGGAAACTATACCAGACACCAACCAATGTAGGAGGCACTTTCTAAAAACAGAGTCATTGAAGAAAAATGCTTAGGTTAAAAACACTTGTTTCTGCCCAGTTTCTACCGTCTTAGAAACTAAGCCAGACACCATCCAATGTAGGAAGCACTGTCTAAAAAAAAGGCCATTGCATTAAAATGCTTAGCTAAAAATCCATTGTTTCTGCCCAGTTTCAAACTGGGGACCTTTCGCGTGTTAGGCGAACGTGATAACCACTACACTACAGAAACTTCTCGGAAACTACACCAGACACCAACCAATGTAGGAGGCACTTTCTAAAAACAGAGTCATTGAAGAAAAATGCTTAGGTTAAAAACACTTGTTTCTGCCCAGTTTCGAACTGGGGACCTTTCGCGTGTAAGGCGAAAGTGATAACCACTACACTACAGAAACATCTTAGAAACTAAGCCAGATACCATCCAATGTAGGAGGCACTTTCTAAAAAAAGAGCCATTGCATGAAAATGCTTAGCTAAAAATCCATTGTTTCTGCCAAGTTTCGAACTGGGGACCTTTCGTGTGTGAGGAGAACGTGATAACCACTACACTACAGAATCTTCTCGGAAACTATACTAGACACCAACCAATGTAAGAGGCACTGTCTAAAAAAAGGGCCATTGCATTAAAATGCTTAGCTAAAAATCCATTGTTTCTGCCCAGTTTCGAACTGGGGACCTTTCGCGTGTTAGGCGAACGTGATAACCACTACACTACAGAAACTTCTCGGAAACTATACCAGACACCATCCAATGTAGGAGGTACTGTCTAAAAAAAGAGCAATTGCATGAAAATGCTTAGCTAAAAATCCATTGTTTCTGCCCAGTTTCGAACTGGGGACCTTTCGCGTGTGAGGCGAACGTGATAACCACTACACTACAGAAACTTCCCAGAAACTATACTAGACACCAACCAATGTAGGAGTCACTTTCATAAAATAGAGCCATTGAAGAAAAATGCTTAGGTTAAAAAAACTTGTTTCTGCCCAGTTTCGAACTGGGGACCTTTTGTGTGTAAGGCGAACGTGATAACCACTACACTACAGAAACATCTTAGAAACAAAGCAAGACACCATACAATGTAGGAGGCACTTTCTAAAAAAAGAGCCATTGCATGAAAATGCTTAGCTAAAAATCCATTGTTTCTGCCCAGTTTCGAACTGGGGACCTTTCGCGTGTGAGGCGAACGTGATAACCACTACACTACAGAAACTTCTCAGAAACTATGCAAGACACCAACCAATGTAGGAGTCACTTTCTAAAAACAGAGTCATTGAAGAAAAATGCTTAGGTTAAAAACACTTGTTTCTGCCCAGTTTCTACCGTCTTAGAAACTAAGCCAGACACCATCCAATGTAGGAGGCACTGTCTAAAAAAAGGGCCATTGCATTAAAATGCTTAGCTAAAAATCCATTGTTTCTGCCCAGTTTCGAACAGGGGACCTTTCGCGTGTTAGGCGAACGTGATAACCACTACACTACAGAAACTTCTCGGAAACTATACCAGACACAAACCAATGTAGGAGGCACTTTCTAAAAACAGAGTCATTGAAGAAAAATACTTAGGTTAAAAACACTTGTTTCTGCCCAGTTTCTCCCGTTTTAGAAACTAAGCCAGACACCATCCAATGTAGGAGGCACTGTCTAAAAAAAGAGCCATTGCATGAAAATGCTTAGCTAAAAATCCATTGTTTCTGCCCAGTTTCGAACTGGGGACCTTTCGCGTGTGAGGCGAACGTGATAACCACTACACTACAGAAACTACCCAGAAACTTTACTAGACACCAACCAATTTAGGAGTCACTTTCATAAAATAGAGCCATTGAAGAAAAATGCTTAGGTTAAAAAAACTTGTTTCTGCCCAGTTTCGAACTGGGGACCTTTCGCGTGTAAGGCGAACGTGATAACCACTACACTACAGAAACATCTTAGAAACAAAGCCAGACATGATACAATGTAGGAGGCACTTTCTAATAAAAGAGCCATTGCATGAAAATGCTTAGCTAAAAATCCATTGTTTCTGCCCAGTTTCGAACTGGGGACATTTCGCGTGTGAGGCGAACATGATAACCACTACACTACAGAAACTTCTCAGAAACTATACACGACACCAACCAATGTAGGAGTCACTTTCATAAAATAGAGCCATTGAAGAAAAATGCTTAGGTTAAAAACACTTGTTTTTGCCCAGTTTCGAACTGGGGACCTTTTGCGTGTAAGGCAAACGTGATAACCACTACACTACAGAAACGTCTTAGAAACTACGCCAGACACCATCCAATGTAGGAGGCACTTTCTAAAAAAAGAGCCATTGCATGAAAATGCTTAGCTAAAAATCCATTGTTTCTGGCAGTTTCGAACTGGGGACCTTTCGCGTGTTAGGTGAATGGGATAACCACTACACTACAGAAACTTCTCGGAAACTATACCAGACACCAACCAATGTAGGAGGCACTTTCTAAAAACAGAGTCATTGAAGAAAAATGCTTAGGTTAAAAACACTTGTTTCTGCCCAGTTTCTACTGTCTTAGAAACTAAGCCAGACACCATCCAATGTAGGAGGCACTGTCTAAAAAAAGGGCCATTGCATTAAAATGCTTAGCTAAAAATCCATTGTTTCTGCCCAGTTTCGAACTGGGGACCTTTCGCGTGTTAGGCGAACGTGATAACCACTACACTACAGAAACTTCTCGGAAACTATACCAGACACCAACCAATGTAGGAGGAACTTTCTAAAAACAGAGTCATTGAAGAAAAATGCTTAGGTTAAAAACACTTGTTTCTGCCCAGTTTCTACCGTCTTAGAAACTAAGCCAGACACCATCCAATGTAGGAGGCACTGTCTAAAAAAAGGGCCATTGCATTAAAATGCTTAGCTAAAAATCCATTGTTTCTGCCCAGTTTCGAACAGGGGACCTTTCGCGTGTTAGGCGAACGTGATAACCACTACACTACAGAAACTTCTCGGAAACTATACCAGACACAAACCAATGTAGGAGGCACTTTCTAAAAACAGAGTCATTGAAGAAAAATACTTAGGTTAAAAACACTTGTTTCTGCCCAGTTTCTACCGTTTTAGAAACTAAGCCAGACACCATCCAATGTAGGAGGCACTGTCTAAAAAAAGAGCCATTGCATGAAAATGCTTAGCTAAAAATACATTGTTTCTGCCCAGTTTCGAACTGGGGACCTTTCGCGTGTGAGGCGAACGTGATAACCACTACACTACAGAAACTACCCAGAAACTTTACTAGACACCAACCAATTTAGGAGTCACTTTCATAAAATAGAGCCATTGAAGAAAAATGCTTAGGTTAAAAAAACTTGTTTCTGCCCAGTTTCGAACTGGGGACCTTTCGCGTGTAAGGCGAACGTGATAACCACTACACTACAGAAACATCTTAGAAACAAAGCCAGACATGATACAATGTAGGAGGCACTTTCTAATAAAAGAGCCATTGCATGAAAATGCTTAGCTAAAAATCCATTGTTTCTGCCCAGTTTCGAACTGGGGACATTTCGCGTGTGAGGCGAACATGATAACAACTACACTACAGAAACTTCTCAGAAACTATACACGACACCAACCAATGTAGGAGTCACTTTCATAAAATAGAGCCATTGAAGAAAAATGCTTAGGTTAAAAACACTTGTTTTTGCCCAGTTTCGAACTGGGGACCTTTTGCGTGTAAGGCGAACGTGATAACCACTACACTACAGAAACGTCTTAGAAACTACGCCAGACACCATCCAATGTAGGAGGCACTTTCTAAAAAAAGAGCCATTGCATGAAAATGCTTAGCTAAAAATCCATTGTTTCTGGCAGTTTCGAACTGGGGACCTTTCGCGTGTTAGGTGAATGGGATAACCACTACACTACAGAAACTTCTCGGAAACTATACCAGACACCAACCAATGTAGGAGGCACTTTCTAAAAACAGAGTCATTGAAGAAAAATGCTTAGGTTAAAAACACTTGTTTCTGCCCAGTTTCTACTGTCTTAGAAACTAAGCCAGACACCATCCAATGTAGGAGGCACTGTCAAAAAAAAGGGCCATTGCATTAAAATGCTTAGCTAAAAATCCATTGTTTCTGCCCAGTTTTGAACTGGGGACCTTTCGCGTGTTAGGCGAACGTGATAACCACTACACTACAGAAACTTCTCAGAAACTATACCAGACACCAACCAATGTAGGAGGCACTTTCTAAAAACAGAGTCATTGAAGTAAAATGCTTAGGTTAAAAACACTTGTTTCTGCCCAGTTTCGAACTGGGGACCTTTCGCGTGTAAGGCGAAAGTGATAACCACTACACTACAGAAACGTCTTAGAAACTAAGCCAGACACCATCCAATGTATGAGGCACTTTCTAAAAAAAGAGCCATTGCATGAAAATGCTTAGCTAAAAATCCATTGTTTCTGCCCAGTTTCGAACTGGGGACCTTTCGCGTGTAAGGCGAACGTGATAACCACTACACTACAGAAACGTCTTAGAAACTAAGCCAGACACCATCCAATGTAGGAGGCACTTTCTAAAAACAGAGTCATTGAAGAAAAATGCTTAGGTTAAAAACACTGGTACTTGTGAGTTATCCGGGCGTCCGATTTTTTGATTGTATGCCTTAAGTTAAGGCATACAATCAGATGCGATGCGATGCGATATCGCATCGCATCGCATCGCATGCGACCATCGGATGCGATGACCCGATTTTTCCATAGGAATCAATGTTAAAATGATTCCTATGGAAAAAGGGGTCCTTTTCATACCCCTACTATCCAAGTGGGCATGGAGTTGGATATAAACCTGTGGCGAGCGTAGCGAGCCACCGAGCCCGAAGCGTGGCGAGCGAAGCGAGCCCCGCGAGGGGACGGTATTCCGTGTCCCCTCGCGGGGCTCGCTACGCTCGCCACGCTTCGGGCTCGGTGGCTCGCTACGCTCGCCACAGGTTTGTATCCAACTCCATGCCCACTTGGATAGTAGGGGTATGAAAAGGACCCTTTTTCCCATTGAATTCCATGTTAAAATGGACTCAGTCCATTTTAACATTGATTCCTATGGAAAAATCGGGTCATCGCATCGCATCGCATCGCATCCGATGGTCGCATGCGATGCGATGCGATGTCCCGATCCGACCCGATTTCAAAATCGGACGCCCGGATAACTCACAAGTACCAAAACACTTGTTTCTGCCCAGTTTCTACCATCTTAGAAACTAAGCCAGACACCATCCAATGTAGGAGGCACTGTCTAAAAAAATGCTTAGCTAAAAATCCATTGTTTCTGTCCAGTTTCGAACTGGGGACCTTTCGTGTGTGAGGCGAACGTGATAACCACTACACTACAGAAAATTCCCAGAAACTATACTAGACACCAACCAATGTAGGAGTCACTTTCATAAAATAGAGCCATTGAAGAAAAATGCTTAGCTAAAAATCCATTGTTTCTGCCCAGTTTCGAACTGGGGACCTTTCGCGTGTTAGGCGAAAGTGATAACCACTACACTACAGAAACTTCTCGGAAATTATACCAGACACCAACCAATGTAGGAGGCACTTTCTAAAAAAAGAGCCATTGCATGAAAATGCTTAGCTAAAAATCCATTGTTTCTGCCCAGTTTCGAACTGGGGACCTTTCACGTGTGAGGCGAACGTGATAACCACTAAACTACAGAAACTTCTCAGAAACTATACTAGACACCAACGAATGTAGGAGTCACTTTCATAAAATAGAGCCATTGAAGAAAAATGCTTAGGTTAAAAAAACTTGTTTCTGCCCAGTTTCGAACTGGGGACCTTTCGCGTGTAAGGCGAACGTGATAACCACTACACTACAGAAACGTCTTAGAAACTAAGCCAGACACCATCCAATGTAGGAGGCACTGTCTAAAAAAAGGGCCATTGCATTAAAATGCTTAGCTAAAAATCCATTGTTTCTGCCCAGTTTCGAACTGGGGACCTTTCGCGTGTTAAGCGAACATGATAACCACTACACTACAGAAACTTCTCGGAAACTATACCAGACACCAACCAATGTAGGAGGCACTTTCTAAAAACAGAGTCATTGAAGAAAAATGCTTAGGTTAAAAACACTTGTTTCTGCCCAGTTTCGAACTGAGGACCTTTCGCGTGTAAGGCGAACGTGATAACCACTACACTACAGAAACGTCTTAGAAACTAAGCCAGAC